>NW_006921532.1:7871734-7886210 GCF_000340215.1 Pseudocercospora fijiensis CIRAD86
AGACAAATATATATTGCCTAAGTTGCCTAGTATACCCGATAGAACGAGAGCACCTCGATATTATAGTAGAATAGCGGTTATACGAATCTACGAAGCAGCGACATCTAAGGCAACGTAAAGGCGAATATATAGCGAAGGATCCGTAGAACGTCTACGATATCGATTGCTTTATATAGCGCTAGAAACACGTCGATATATACCGGTCTTTAGTAGTAGACACACTGCACTAGCTGCTAAAAGGAGTGCTAATATACGCAATCTAATAGACTACGGACCTACTAGTAGACAAGATAAGCTATATAAAAACGAGGAGATACCGACTAGTTGCCGACTCGACCCCGAATAGGGGCCTATCTACTAAAACAAGAAAGCTAGGGAAAACAGTAGTATAAGGGATTATCGACACAATACTAGATAGACGGTTCGCGTATATGCCCGTATACACTAATCTTCGCAAGTTCTGCTACTACTTAGCAGTTACTTAGTAGATAGGCTAAGAGCAGCAAAGCGTCCTACGAGTCTTATTAGTTATATTTGTACTACTACTTAAAGAGGTCCGTTAACCGTAGGCGATAAGATTTCTACGTATACTAGTAGACTTTACCGTTCTAGCGATATATAGATACTATAACGACGAAACAGTTAAGTATCTTAGGATAGCATTGCACCGGATAAACGAATAGAAGAATGTGTTTCGCCTATATAGGGTAACAAAGGTATAGAAGAGGGCCTAGCGGGAGGCGAAGGCTACTACGCGAAGAACGAACGACCTAAATAACGACGATGCGGTTACAATAGACGAGGACGACGAAGCTAACGAGCTAATAATAATACAAATAGAAGGGCACTTTAATATACCGAAATTCTACGGTATAATACATGCCCCGAGCTGTATTAAGACATTCGGCAATCTTCTAGACTTAAATACTAGCTATTTCGAGTACAAACACTATAAACTACTAAAGCTTGCATTTCGGCTAATAAATAAGAAGCCTAGCTAGGAAGAAAGTATACTAAATAGCGATACTAACAGATTGAATATATAGGCCGAAGACGACAAAGAATATATAGCAATCCCTACAAATACTCGCACTGTTAAGGAGTATACGTAACAGCTAATAATGCTAACTATAGCACGGCTAGTAGAGGACATCCTAGGATACTAGCCCGAGAAATAGAGGGACGGAAAGAAATCGGTTAAGTAGATTACGATAAGGGAGGCTACAGCTACAATAGAAGAGAACTTAGGTCGCGACTTCTAATAAGCGATTGCGGTATTCGTACGGTAATAGGGTGCCTACGATAAGAATAGCGCATTAAGCACCGCAGCCGACCCTAACGATATCGTAACGGACTATATATACGTCCTAGACATAGAGATCTGCTTCTACGGTGGAATCCGATGCTAGAAGCCTACGGGTAAGGATGCAGAATATCCTAACGTAGTAGTAGCCGACTTCGCGAGATGTGTACTAAACTAGGAGGGGCTCTACGGCAACAGACGTTATAATTTTATATAGGTATAGGAATATAACGTTAATTGTATAGAAACACCTAATAAATTAGCGGTTCGATTCGGCGGTCGCCTACTAGCTTAACTAAAGTACGTAATCTCGATTAATATAGAAATAGGAATCAAATATAGGAAGGGGCTTAGAACGAAACGGAGGCCTGTTATAGGCGTTTTTATTAAGCTTTACGACTATATTAACGACAAGAGCGAGTACAAGGATGCGTATAGTCTAACGACAATCCGGCTATAGCGTCTTTTACCGTACTATAGTAGACTTAAAGGGCGACGGGTGTATAGCCTACTACTAGTCTATTATATATTATACGCTATGCCTATAGACGAAGGCGCCCTATATAGGACTCGCTATATTAATAGTATAGTTAATTTCGAGACGTATAACACAATTTACGACGAGGAATAGGAGGATAAGGAAATGCGAGCCGTAAAGGCTTACGGGCGAGTAATAAAAAGGCAACGTGCCGTATAGAGTGTATAGAAATCGCACCTCCGAAACATAGAGGACAATAATACTAAGGCGGCGAAGAATAATTTTATAGTTTATAGAGAACGTATAAGATAGGATATAGCGATATATAGTAACGACGGTTAATATAATAGTAATACACTTGAAACTATAGTACTACTAGTATATTCTAGTTTAGACCGAGTCGACTAATACGACCGAGTCGACGAGTCGATAAGTATTAATATAGCACTATACGAATAGTATAAACACTACTAACGACTGCGACTACGAGCGACCTAGAGCGATCCTATATATACAAAAATTTACTATATCGATCCTATCGATCGCGTCGATCCTATCGATCCTATCGATCCTAAGCGATCCGGATACGAGTCGGGTCGCGACTCGGTCGCTTAGGATCGCTTAGGATCGCTTAGGATCGCTTAGGATCGCTTAGGATCGATAGGATCGATAGGATCGACGCGATTAGAAAAAAAGTTTTCGTAATATAGTAATAGGGCTTACCTAAGAGGTCGTAGCCTAGATACGCCCGGGATCCTATAGTGCCCCGCTATCTACTTAGTAAATAGTTACTATTAACTAGGCCGGCGCCGGCCTATACCGGGCTAATTAGCTAGGACTAGGTAGAGCGCTATTAGGCCTTAACGACTCGCTATAGGCAGATAGGTAGCCGTTATTCTACGAGCGAAACAAGATCGCTAAAATCTAGAACGTTACTTATATAGAAATTCGAGTATTAGATAGAAACGGAAACTTCGAGCTAGCTTACTCTTCTAACGTATTTATTAGCGGGGCGACTATATATCGCTATGTCCCTAATAAGAAGCTCTACGCTAGATACGGGCAGCTCGGACACCTAGGAGGAGAATATAATAATATAGAGCTTACCCTAGCTAAATAAAGCTTCCTCTAGAGGCTAATCGAGAATTACTATAACCGAGGAGTATAGCGACGCTAGGAGCGAGCGGTACGTAAGGGAGTAGGCAATTCTAACCTTTAAGTCGGCTTAAACCTAGTAGAGGTATCCTATTTAGCGGACGAGACCTCCGACGACGAATTCTATAAGACTATAACTAACTTCGCTAGCGTCTACCTCGGAGATACCTAGGTAGGAGTTAACGAAGTCGAGGTTAGAGTTAATAACGACGATGCGACTATAGAAGACGTAGAGGAGCTCGCCTAGAAGCGCTAGTATACTAATCTAGCGGAGAGCGTAGCTAGAGCTATTTATGCCGCCTATTAGAATGTTAGGGCTAAAGAGGCTATACGTAATTAGCATGTAACTAGGCCGAGTGAAGCTAGGGTCTTAATGCCTTAGGTAGGGCTTAGCGCTTAGCGTTAGGCCAACTCTCCTGCCTTCCTCCCTCTTCTCCTAGCTCCTTATCGAATACTATACTAATTCACTACTACCCTATCTACCTACTAACATAACCCTTCTTATATAGTATTCGATCCACCCTTTAAGGGCAGCAGCTAGATAGTCCTTATTTTAAGCTTTTAGCGGTATAGCTACGAAAACTATCGATTTAACTATATTGCGCCCGAAGAACGGGACCTATACGTACTACTCTATCGAAACAACCGTACCAATCATTAAGTAAGGCCTTCTATACGGCCTATTATACTAAGTTAATCGTACTAGACTAATATCTACTAATTCCGCTATATCCGTATCTTAGGGGCTAATAATACATTATTAGTATCGCCCCTTATAATAGCCGGTTCGTTACGAAACAACAACCGTACTGCCGCTAGCAGCGCTAGCAACGACAACGCTAGTAGCATAGTACCTGCTAAAGTGCCTACTAAAGTGCCCCCTACTAAGGTGCCTACTAAAGAGCCTGCTACTAGGCCTGCCGAAGAACCTATAGTTCTAGGTAACGACCTAGAGTTGCCTGTTAATAATATACTTAACAACATTGTCAATCGACGATATAGCTAACTAGCCTTTAGGCCCTAGCTAGTAGCGAGACTTTAAGAAGCTATCTAAAACAGGCTCGCTACTCTACGTTAAGAACAATAGCTAAAGGACAACCTCCTCGAAATTCGCCGCCTTTAGGAGGCCCTAACAACTAACACTAAGCCGATAGTAGGGCCTTCCTTACTATTAGTCCTAGTCTAGAAGAAGGATGCTAAACTTAAGGACTGCACTGTGTTTAATAGCTCTAGTCGGAAGCAATACAATAACTATATTCGTAACTGTAAGCTTAACTAGCGCAATGTACCGAGAGCGCTACTAGATAACTATTCCTTAGTTGTCTATGCTATATAGTATATTAATAGCGACCTAAAGCGTACGTAGGATGACTATTTCGACTCCCTTAACGATTAGACCGCTGTTTAGTAGAAAACCTATAAGACTATTATGCTAGACACCCTTAGAAACCCTATACTAAGGCAACAATACGCCTAAGACTAATACCTACGTACTAAACAAAAGGCCGACTAAACCTCTCGATCCTTCGAGGCTTATCTAAAGACCCTTAAGGACGATTTGCTACCTAAAACCGACTCTATCTAGATATCTAAGATACGACCTAAACTAAGATAGGAACTAGTCCTTAAATTGGACCGCCGCCGTATATTTAAACAGGCCAACCTTATACGTATTTAGTTTATAGTTAAAGTCGAAACTATAGAGCGTATAGTGCAGCTACAGTAACGGTTAGAATCTAAGATACGACTATCTACCTATCGTAGCCGAGGAGGCAATAATTAAGGTTTATATTAGAACAATACTAGTGCTAACAATAGAGGTAGCAATAACAACGACCGTAGGAGAAGCCGTAGCCGGCGGCTATATAGAGGAGGCCGCGATAGGGGCCGTAGAAGGGGCTCGTATCCCTATACTGCTAATCGCTTAACTAACAATAGCAGCAACAATAGCTACGGTAGTCTACTAACCGGATTAAAGTGCTTCAATTGTAATAGCACTAGCTATCTACTAGGCTAATGCGATAAACCTAAGGACTAGGCCCGAATCGACCGTGCTACCGCTAAGCACCGAAAGCACCTCTTAGTAGCTAACGCCACCCCTATAGGCTAACCTTCGAAAAAAGAGTAAGCGCCGCACTAACTATTAGCCTCGTACGGCGTAAGACTATCGACATTGTACTAGCTATTACATATACCTATCTTATATCTAGGCCCGATACTAACTATAAGGCAAAGGTTATACTAGACCCCGGAAATTCAGTTAGCGCCCTTATTAGCTATCGCCTAGCTAAGCAATTAGACCTTCGACAACTGCTAAAGACTAACCTGCTAACCCTTGCTTAGTTTAATAACGCTCGGCACTTAACCTATAGAGCCTACTATATTCCTATAGTTCTAAAAGACGACCTCGGAAATGAACGCCTACTAAACTTTACTGCCTACGCGGTAGACATAGACAGCCTCCTATCCGACATTGTTATTAGCAACCCTGTTCTTAAGTACTATGCTATAGTTATAGACTTAGGTAGTTAATAATAGCGATTTAGAATCGCTAGGAAAGAGGACATTAAACACATCGATATTAGCGAGTATCCTAATAATATTAGGGTCCTGTTTATTAGCAACCTAACTCCCGCCTTAGCTAATCCAACTGCCGACCTGCTCGGTAGAGATAACGATGAACTAGTGCCCCCTAATAGCATAGATCCTAAATAGCTTAAGCGTATACTAGAACCTATTCGAGAGACCTATATTGATGTGTTTAAACACTACTTAGTATCGACGTTGCCTATATTCAAAGAGACGGATTATAAGATTAATATTATAGAGGGTAAAGAGGTCCCTTTTAGACCCCTCTACAACCTTAGTAAACGAGAGCTTGCTATGTTACGTAAGTACCTAGAGGAAAACCTAGCTAATAGCCGGATACGGTATAGTAATAGCCCTACTAGTGCCCCTATCCTGTTCGTACTAAAGAAGGATAGTAGCCTGCGCCTCTATGTCGATTATCGTAGGCTTAATACTGTTACTATTAAAGATCGCTATCTACTTCCTCTTATTAATAAGACCCTTAATCGCCTTTCTAGTACCTACTACTATACTATATTAGACATTAAGGACGCCTATTACCGCATCCGTATTCGTAAGGGCGATGAATAGAAGACAGCCTTTCGCACTCGCTATAGCTATTTCGAGTACTTAGTTATGCTATTTAGGCTAGCTAATGCCCCTGCTACATTCTAGTCCTATATCAATCGGGCTCTATTAGGCCTATTAGATTACCTCTATATAGTTTACCTAGATAACATCCTAGTTTATATACACTTACCTAACATTGCGGAACACTAGGCTATAGTACGAAAGGTCCTCGATCGCCTACGGGCCTATAGCCTATATTGCAAGCCTTCTAAATACACCTTTGCTGCTAAAGAGGTGTCCTTCCTTAGCTTCCTTGTATCAACCGAGGGTATTAAGGCTAATCCTAATCGAATTAAGACTATTACTAAATAGCCAACACCTACTAGCATTAAAGAGCTTCAATTATTCCTAGGTTTTGCTAACTTCTACCGTCGATTTATCGAAGGTTACTCGCGGTACGTAATACTACTAACGGAACTTACTAAAACTAAGGCCAATCTATCTAGAGAGTTTAAATAGACTAATAGAGCACAAGCCGCTTTTAACGGTCTAAAGTAGCGCTTTACTAAAGTCCCCTTATTATACTATTTCGTGCTAAATAAGCAGATCCGAATTGAGACTAACGCTTTATAGTTCGCTATATCGGCTATTATGTCCTAGTAATTAGATAATGACTATTACTAGCACCTAATTGCCTTCTTCTTAAGAAAGATAATTAATGCTAAGCGTCGCTACGAGACCTACGAGCAAGAGCTCTTAGCTATTATCGAGGCCTTTAAGTATTAGAGGCATTACCTCGATAGGGCCTAATATACGATATAGGTCTATATAGACTATAACAACCTCCGTAGCATTACTAAGGTTACTAGAGTTATAGGTCGACAGGCTAGATAGGCCGTCTACCTCGCTAGGTTTGATTTTAATATATTATATCGGCTAGGCGTAAGTAACCCTACTAATAGCCTATCGAGGCGACCTAACTACGATAGCGGGACTTAGCAATCCATTAATTCATTGTTTCTAACCCTATAGTATAAGATTGCTATAGCCCGTATTATTAATAAGTACGCGCAGGATAAGCGGCTTACCGGACTCCGCGACGGCTTAAAGTATATTAATGCTCTTACTGTATTAATAGTGCGTATTAAGGCAAGGGCTAAGGACACAGATAGGAGAAGTTGTAATAACTCCCTAGTCGACATCGCAATATATAGTAACAGCGATAGCACTACTGCAGTTAATCCGGCTACTAGTGCTATTAGATACATATAATGCGTACCTCGTTTAATAGCGAGGGTGCTGTTAAATAACCTTATAAATAGGGATAGTTAATCGTTTATAGATAAGCTATTACGGGCTTAGTAGAGGGACGCCTTTGCTGCTAAACGTATAGACAAGCTTATAAGTAGGCGAAAGACTCGATCTAGTAAGAGTAATTAGTCGATCGACGATAAAGGTTACTTAAGGTTTAAGGGCAGATACTATGTCCCCGCTAAACAATCGATTAGATAAGAACTTCTCAAGCGACACTATAATAGTAAGCTTGCCGGTTACTATAGTATAGAGAGGTCGCACGAGCTACTATCGTATACATACTACTAGCTAAATAGTAAGCGGGATATAAAGGACTACGTAAACACGTATGCCGTGTATTAACGTATTAAGGTACTAAAGCATTAGCCTTTTAGCGAGTTGTCCTTATTGCTAATCCCTTATAAGCCATTTGCAGAGCTTACAATAGATTTCATTACAGGTCTTCCCCCTACTAAGCGAAGAGGAAGCAAAGACATCTTTAACGCTATCCTAGTCGTTATAGACCGGTTTACTAAGGGCGCTCGATACATCCCGGCGCGGAAAGATTAGACTGCTATTAATATAGCAGAAGCGCTATAGAACAATATCTTCTGTACCTATTAGGGGACCCCTAAAGGGATAGTCTCTAACCGAGGCTCGATATTTACATCTTATTATTAGAGTGAGATTTGCCTATAGCTGAGACTTAAGCATCGCCTGTCTACAGTATTCTATCTATAAACAGATAGTCAGACTAAAAGGCAGAATGCTACGCTATAGTAGTACCTGCGTAGCTACATTAATAAGAACCCTAATAACTAGGTCAATCTCCTATAACTAGCCGAATTCGTATATAATAACAGTGTCTACTCGTCTACTAAGGTGTTACCTTATTTCGCTATAATAGGAAGCAACCCTGCGCTACTACAAAACCCCCTATCGCTCGAGGCCGAGCGCAAGGAAAGGGAAGCGTATTAAGTACTAACACCTAAGATACTAGCAGCTATTAAGAGGGTTTAAAAGATGCGAGAGATTCACGCTAAAATGGCTAATAAACTAGCAAAGGCTTAGGCCTATTAGAAGGCCTATTATAACAAACACTACACACCGATAACCTTTAAGCAAGGCGATATAGTTATGCTAAGTACTAAGAACCTCCGCATCCGCAAGCACCTATTACCTAACGGCAAAACAAGGCCTAAGCTCGCACTAAGATATATTAGTCTATTCCGTATTCGAGAAGTTAAGGGCCCCTCCGCATAGGCCTATTAGTTATAGCTCCTACTATACTACACTATCTATAACACCTTCTATATCTCCCTCCTTAAACTATACTACTACCGCGGAGACTCTAATAAAGAAGCCCCTGCTAAACATAAAGAAATACTAGCCGACGGTAAAGAGCTATAGTCTATAGAACGTATCCTATAGCACCGGACTAGGAAAGGCAAGAAGGAGTACCTGTTAAGATAGCAAGGCTATTTACCTAAATAGGACTTATAGGAAGCTAAAGGTTCTTTTAAGGATATAACCGAGTTGTTAGATAAGTATTAGACTAGCGTAAAGAACAAGAAGAAGGCTAAAAGCTTATAATATTACTATTAAGGCCTAGGATTAATGCTACCCCTAGGGTGCTATTAGCTAACTAATTAGAGGCAAGCAATTGTTAGCAACAAAAGACAATAAGACTATACTACTATAGAATCTACCTCTTTACTAGCGCATCCTACAAGACCCTTCTCTTAGCGCCCCCTCTTGTTCCTTTATTCTATAGAGGCCCTAAGGCCTAGTCGGTCGACGGCGCGCGTACGTGTAAATAGTAGCGATAATAATAATAACGGCGTCGCGCTACGAGCTAGCGAAGGACGGCGCGGCCGACGCGGCTATATTAGTAACAGTGTTACGGAGTGTATTACTATTAAGAAAGGACGGATATAGCTATATTAGTAACAGTATTGCTAAGTATGTTACTAGTCGAAGAAGGAAATCGAAAGCAAGGTAAAGTTAGCGCTAAGACGACTAGCGCCGCTATTGTTAACATTACTTGCTATTGTCGCTACGCCGCAGGCACAACCTTACCTACACTGCGAGCCTAAGGCACTATACTAGCTAAGTTAAAAGATTAAGCCTATTAAAGGTTTGATTAAAACTTTGAGGCCGAGTTAAAACTTTAACTAAGTTAAAAGATTAAGCGACTAATAGACTAACTAAGGGCAAAAACTATAGAGCTAAGCTAGCTAGGGTCGATCTTGCGGACAATAGGTTACTTCTCGATCTTTCCGACCCTTTAAGCGAGGCGAACCTTAACTATTGCACTTATAATAGCCTTTACCTATAGAAACTAGAAGAACTGAGTTTTTTAAAAAGATATAATTAGTTAACACTTGAAGGCTGCCAAACCTAACTAATTTAGGCTAGTAAAACTACGATAGTAAATAATAGCCCTCGTAATAATAAGAACAATCCCTCGGAACGGACAACCCTCGGAAGCGGACATTGCTAGGTCTTTTAAGAGTAGACGCAAAGAACTCGGTACGATATCACTTAGAACGGAGGCAGGGCTACAATACCTCGTACGTCTACCTATTATAGTAGGGAAGACGCGCTCGTATTGTAATTAGTCGAAGGTCCTTAATTCTCGTAGTTATATATTACTTTATTATATATAAGGATAGCGCAGTTAGAGTTAGACATTGTATTGTATTAGAGGTAAGGTTTAACATAGTTAATAATCGGTAGTTGTGCGTTCAATTTAGCGCGGACTAAGCGGCTTATTAGACCTGCTAAGTTAGCAGTAATAGAGGTTAAGACTAGAACAAAGACCGGCTACGAGGGCGCGGCCTTTAGAAGGGAAGCGTGTGTTAGGGCTAAAGAGGCTATACGTAATTAGCATGTAACTAGGCCGAGTGAAGCTAGGGTCTTAATGCCTTAGGTAGGGCTTAGCGCTTAGCGTTAGGCTAACTCTCCTGCCTTCCTCCCTCTCCTCCTAGCTCCTTATCGAATACTATACTGATTTACTACTACCCTATCTACCTACTAATATAACCCTTCTTATATAGAATAAAGGAGATACTAACTACGACTAGGGCAAGTATAAGCATAAGTGCTATAAGGCTATAGGACGACTAAAGGCTATAATAAAGAAGACTATATAAGCTCGATAGAAGAAAGGACTAAAGCTAATTACTAGTATAATAGGTAAAGCACTAGTCGATATCCTTAAGATACTATAGTTCGTATAAGTAGTACTACTACTAACTTACCTAGCTTAGCTCTCGCCGTACTTCCGCGATAAGACTAAGAGACTTCTAGGTATGCCTAGGTAGAGGCGAACTAAGAAGAATTAGGCTAACGCTAATAGCGTTAGAGATACTACTATATACGCTAGATACGCTAGTATATAACTTATCGAGAGTATAAAAGAGCGACTACAACGCGATAAGTAATAAAAGGCTTTTAGCCTCCTATACTAGATTAAGGTTACCGACGACTGCGCTAGTAAATAGGTTAAGGTACCTCGCAACCGCGCAATCGTAGATTAGGGCTTAGATATTAATATCGTTTATCTAAGCTTCTATAAAGCTTAACGCCTACTACTGCTCCTAGTCTTATAGCTTAATATTCTAACGATCCGTATAACTATCGTAGATAGAATCTCCTATATTATTAAGCATTAGACCTACTTTACTATTAAGGTAGGCGGCATTACGCGATAGGTATAGGCGTTCGCCTGTCCTACTAAGAGTTAAGAACTAGCAATCTTACTAGGAGTACTATACCTAGACGATATAGATACAAAGATCGACGTACGATATAGTACTATTACTATTAGTAATACAAAGCGAGGAGAAGACGTAGTTAAGATCGGCCTCCTAGGAATACTTAAGTTAGTTATACCGAAGATAGAGCCGCTTAGCGGCTTCGAGGGAGCTATAGATGCTAGTAATAAGGACAGCGAGGAGAGTAGTAGCGAAGAGGAGGCGAGTAGTAGTAAGGAGGATAAAAGTAGTACCGAGGGGGATTTTTAGATAGTCTAGGGCACGACCCTAAAAGGCTCTTAGCAGCAGGAACTAGAAGGGAGTAGGAGAAGAGCTATCTTTAAGGAAGTAGAGAGAGTAAGGGGAGCAGTAGTAAAGAGAGTAAGGGTAGTAGTAGAGGAACGGAAGAAGGAGAGTTAGCCCGAACGATAAGGTACTACTAGTACTAGAGTTAATACTATCTCGAGGGACGAGAGATAGTAGCCGTAACTAAACGCCCTAGACTACTACGCATTACTACGGGCCCGTAGGAGGTTACGCAAGCTCGTATAATTCCGGACTTTAAAGAAGGACTCGCTGGATCTCCTAACGCTAATATATTAAGACATAGCTCGAGTTCCGAAGGGCAAGATTACTAGAAGCGGCCGCGCCGGCGCAGAATCCGCTAAGTATTACCTAAGGCAAACCGTAGTAGAGCGGTAATCTAGTATAGTACCTACAAAACGAGAATTTATAGAACGGAGTGCTTACGTTATAGGCTACTAATCCGAGAAGTTTTACGAAAGAACTACCTAACCTAACGCCCGACGTTCTTCTTCTAAGCCTATACAAAGAACGGATATCTATCGTAATAGTAGCAGTTACCCTTCGAGGAGGACGACTAGCTCTACTAGTGCGTAGAATAATATATAATATAGCGTAAAGCCCTCTTATATAGAGATACTACGACCGTAGAACGAATTATAGTAGCTAAGTACCTACTCGAGTAGAAGAGCCTCGGTAGGTTAGTATAAGGGCTATAGGAGAATCTATCCCTCTAGGAGCGGCAACGGCTACGGATAGCAATCGATAGAAACCTACTAAAGTTCCGCGCTAATCTAAGAGCGCGGTAGAAGCTTCTAGCTACCGAAGACCGAGAACTAGCAGAAGCGTTACTATACGACTATATCTAGGGTATAGGATATAGGCACTAAGATATAGAGTAGCACCGCGAGAGCTAGGGATTAAACCTGCTAGGCTAGGCCCTAATATAGGTTAGGTAATAGCTTAGGGAGGAACAAGCTCTATACCGGTATAATACAAACTACCTATATATTCCTTATAGGGAGACGCTAGAAGTTATAGCTAACTATACTATAGCCGCGAGTAATACCTACGAGGTCGACATCCTTCCTAACCGACTAGTACGCCGACTTAAGATTAATTAGAGTAGAAAAGGCAAAGAGCTCGAAGCCTAGGCGAAGGACTAAGGGATTAATATCGGCCTATACGTTCTATAACTAAGTAGAGAAGACGTCCTCTAGACCCTTTAGACATATCGCGAACTCCTATCGACTAGCCTAAAGACTCTCGGGCCTCTAACGTATCTAATTAGATACTATACGCGGATTAAAGAAGGCACGCCTATTTATAAGGCTAAGGCGCGAATAATAGCTAGGGACAAGGAGTAGTAGTATCGCAAGTTCGCTATAGAAGGACTAGAGTTAGGCCTATTTAAATATATAATCTCGGCTAATAGGAGATTGTCCTAGTAGGGCGCTAACCTAGTACTAGTCCGGAAGGCTAGCAAGGCCGAACTACGCCTTACGTTTAATTATTATTATATATAGGAGGAGGCGCTAGGCAACTAGATGCAGTTGT
This sequence comes from Pseudocercospora fijiensis CIRAD86, assembly GCF_000340215.1. NCBI lineage: Eukaryota > Fungi > Ascomycota > Dothideomycetes > Mycosphaerellales > Mycosphaerellaceae > Pseudocercospora > Pseudocercospora fijiensis. The sequence goes on from NW_006921532.1 coordinate 7,884,720, forward strand.
TAAGGGCTGTATACGCTTTTCTCTCGCTACCTACCTACGAGACGTTCTTTTAATTCGATCTTAAGAATACATATTAGACTATAGAGATTTATCTAGATAATCGCTATTACCTCGCGTTTAGTATCCCCGGTCTAGGGTAGTTACAGCCTATACGGATAGCGATAGGAGCACGGAGCTCCTCCTTTACTATAAACGAGCTCGGTAGTATAGCATTTAGCCCTCTTCGAGGCAACCTACCGGAGCCCTCTTTGCTATATAACCCGAAAGGTCCCGAGTACGCTCTAGATATAACCTTCTATATCGACGATATATTCGTAGCACATTCGAGCTAGGAGAGCTAGCAGAACTTTATCTAGTAATACCTACTACTACGACTACTTTAGGTATAGCTAAAACTGTCGCCGGACAAGATTAAGATCGGAATAAAGGAGATCCTAGCCCTAGGAGAGACACATTACGCTAGAGGCAAAGTAAGCCTAAAACCGGCTCGAGTTTAAAAGCTATTAGACTAGCCTACTCCGTAGACGCAAACCGACGTAAGAGCCTTCCTAGGCACAGTCCTAACGGCCCGTTAGTAGATTAAGAACTATATAGAGCTCTATAGACTACTAAATAGACTATACGGGAGCATAGCCGACTAGTAATAGGAAGAGGCGGAAGAGTTAGTATTTACTCTTATAAAGAACAAAGTAGCGACTATAGTATATAACTATAGCTAGGATCTAGGGCTACTAATCGAAATGTACGTAGATGCCTCTAAGTTCGTAGTAGGATGCTTTATTCGATAATAGCAAAACGGAGTATAGGTACCGATTCTATACGACTTATTCCTCTTTAACTCGACTAAAAGGAATTACGATACTTATAAAAGGGAACTTAAAGCTATAGTAGTGTTTATAGAGAAACACGCGTATATACTCTAAGGGTCGTAGTAGTCGACGATCTAGACGGATTACTAGCTACTTACGACCTTTCTTTAGGGAAGCAACTATATAGACATCTTCTTTAGGTAGCTAGAAAAACTTCGCCTATTTAATATTAAGATTAAGTATATCTAAGGGAAGCGTAACTCTATAGTAGACGGCCTCTCGCAAACGATATTCCCGGACGATTATACTACCTCTAAGACTATATAAGACCTTCTTAAGAAGGCGTATTAATACGAGACAGACGAAGGCAGAGAATAGTTCTAGAAGTCCGGAAAAGGCGGCTACGAGGAAATGCTATATATACGCGCAAACTAGAGCGAACTAAAGAACGATATATATACGGAGGTTCTTAGTAATATCGCGACAATCTCGTCGACGTCGTAGTAGCGCTAGAGCATAGGAAGGAAGGGCTACGAATCCCTAATAGGATGCACGCTACCGACTACTATCTATTATAACTTAATAAAGCGCAAGCGCCCGCTATATAAAAGCGACTTAGAACTAAGTAGGCTAAGCGAGCTAGACTAAGGAGAAGGATTTAATAAGATTAGTAAGGACTAGC
>NW_006921532.1:7886489-7923539 GCF_000340215.1 Pseudocercospora fijiensis CIRAD86
CTAAGCTCTGCCTAAGGCATTAAGACCCTAGCTTTACTCGGCCTAGTTACATGCTAATCACGTGTAGCTTCTTTGGCCCTAATATACGCTTCCCTTCTAAAGGCCGCGCCCTCGTAGCCGGTCTTGTTCCAATCTCTATCGCTACTGACTTAGTAGGTCTAATAAGCTACTTAATCCGCGCTAAATTAAATACGCAACTACCGATTATGTAACTATGTTAAACCTTACCTTCTAACATAATGTCTAACTCTAACTGCGCTATCCTTATATATAATAAAGTGAAGGGATATAAAGCTATAAGAATTGAGGACTATCGACTAATTATAATACGAGCGTACCTTCCCTGCTGCAATAGGTAGGTATACGGGGTATTGTAGTACTGCCCCCGTTCTAAGTGATATCGTACCGAGTTCTCTGCGTCTACTCTTAAAAGACCTAGAAATGTCCGCTCCGAGGGTTTGTCCGTTCCGAGGGTTGTTCTTATTATTACGAAGGCTATTACTGTTCGTAGTTTCGCTAGCCCTAATTGGTTAGGTTTGGCAGCCTTCAAGTATCAACTAATTACATCTTTTTAAAAAACTTAGTTCTTCTAGTTTCTATAGGTAAAGGCTATTATAAGTGCAGTAGTAGAGGTTCGCCTCGCTTAAAGGGTTAGATAGATCGAGGAGTAACCTATTGTCCGCAAGATCGACCCCGGCTAGCTTAGCTCTATAGTTTTGCCCTTAGTTAGCTAGTCTATTAGTCGCTTAATCTTTTAAGCGGCTCAAAATTTTAATCAAAGTTTTGATTAAGGTTTGATTAAGGTGCCTTAGGCTCGTAGTACAGGTAAGGTTATATCTGTAGGCGCAGCGATAATAGCAAGTAATATTAACAATAGCGGCGCTAGTCGTCTTAGCGCTAACTTTACCTTCTTCTAATTTCCTTCTTTAACTAACAACAACTCGGCAACACTATTACTAATATAGCGGTATCCTTCCTTTCTCAAACGGCAATACACTCCGCAATACTATTACTAATATAGCCGCGCCGGCCGCGCCGTCGTTATTATTACTATCGCTATTCCCGCGCGCGCCGTCCTCGTAGATCGCCTAGGCCTTAAAGCCTCGATAGAATAAAGGAACAAGAGGGGGACCTATAGGGCGCGTTAGTAAAGAGGTGGAGCCCTTAAAAGAGTATGCGATTAATTAATTAACGCGTCGTAGCGCGCCTAGTGTAGTCTTATTATCCTTTGTTACTAACAATTGCTTGTCTTTGATTAGTTAGCTAATAACACCCCGGGGGTAGCATTATTCTTAGGCGACATTATAGGCTCTTAGCCTTCTTCTTGTTCTTTATACTAGTCTAATACTCATCTAACAACTTAGTTATATCCTTAAAGGAACCTTTAGCTTCCTATAAGTCCCATTTAGGTGAATAGCCTTGCTATCTCAATAGGTACTCCTTCTTGCCTTGCCTAGTCTAGTGCTTTAGAATACGTTCTATAGACTACAGTTCTTTACTATTAGCTAGTATGTCCTCGGATTTAGCAGGTGCTTCATCCCCTTCGCGTAGGTAGTACGGCTTAAGGAGGGATACATAGAAGGTGTTATAGATAGTATAATAAGGTAGAAGCTATAACTGATAGGCCTAGGTGCCCCTAGGTTCTCGGATACGGAAAGGGCTAATATACCTCGGTGCGAGTTTAGGCCTTGTTTTGCTATTAGGCGAGGGGTGTTTGCGGATACGGAGGTTCTTCGTACTAAGCATAACTAGGTCGCCTTGCCTGAATGTTATTAGAAGGTGGTGTTTGTTATAGTAGGCCTTCTAATAGGCCTAGGCCTTTGCTAGTTTATTAGCTATCTTGGCGTGAATTTCTCGCATCTTTTGAACCCTCTTAATAGCCGCTAGTGTTTCGGGTACTTAACACGCTTCCCTTTCCTTGCGCTCGGCCTCGAGCGAGGTAAATGGATCTTGTAGTAAGGCAGCGTTCTAGCCTATTATAGCAAAATAAGGGGAGACCTTAGTAGATAAGTAGACACTGTTATTATATACGAATTTAGCTAGTTATAGGAGGTTAACCTAGTCCTCGGGGTTCTTATTGATGTAACTGCGCAGGTACTGCTGTAGGGTAGTATTCTGCCTCTCTGTTTAACCGTTAGTCTGTAGATAGAAGGCTGTTAATAGCCGATGCTTTAGTCTTAGCTATAGGCATATTTCGCTCTAATAGTGCGATGTGAATATCGAGCCCCTATCGGAGACTATCCCCTTAGGGGTTCCCTAATAGGTATAGAAGATGTTAGTCTATAGCGCCTCTGCTATATTAATAGTAGTCCAATCTTTGCGCGCCGGGATATATCGAGCGCCCTTAGTAAATCGATCTACTACAATAAGGATAGCATTATACACTTCCCCCTTGCGCTTAGTAGGCGGAAGTCCTATAATAAAGTCTATTATAAGCTCTATAAATGGCTTCTTTAGAATAGGGAGTAAAGACAACTCGCCGAATAGCAAGTGCTTCGGCGCTTTAACTCGTTAATATACGGCATACGTGTTTACGTAGTCCTTTATGTCCCGCTTACTATTTAGCTAGTAGTATATGCGCGATAGTAGCTCGTGCGACCTCTCTATACTATAGTGACCGGCAAGCTTACTATCGTAGTGTCGCTTAAGAAGTTCTTATCGGATCGAATGTTTAGCGGGGATATAGTATCTGCCCTTGAACTTTAAATAACCTTTATTATCGATCGACTAATTGTTACTCTTGCTAGATCGAGTCTTTCGCCTACTTATAAGCTTATCTATACGTTTAGTAGCAAAGGCGTCCCTCTGCTAAGCCCGTAACAGCTTATCTATAAACGATTGACTATCCCTATCTGCAAGGTTATTTAATAGCACCCTCGCTGTTAAACGAGGTACGCATTGTATGCATCTAATAGCACTAGTAGCCGGATTAACTATATTAGTGCTTTAATCGCTATTACTATATATAGCGATATCGACTAGGGAGTTATTATAACTTCTCCTATCTGTGTCCTTAGCTCTTACCTTAATACGTACTGTTAATATAGCAAGAGCATTAATATACTTTAAGCCGTCGCGGAGTCCGGTAAGCCGCTTATCCTACGCTTGCTTATTAATAATACGGGCTATAGCAATCTTATGCTACAGGGTTAGAAACAAAGAATTAATGTGTTAGGTTTCGCTGTCGTAATTAGGTCGCCTCGATAGGCTATTAGTAGGGTTGCTTACGCCTAGCCGATATAACACATTAAAATCAAACCTAGCGAGGTAGACGGCCTATCTAGCCTGTCGACCTATAACCCTAGTAACCTTAGTAATGCTACGGAGGTTGTTATAGTCTATGTAGACCTATATCGTATATTAGGCCCTATCGAGGTAATGCCTCTAATGCTTAAAGGCCTCGACAATAGCTAAGAGCTCTTGCTCGTAGGTCTCGTAGCGACGCTTAGCATTAATTATCTTTCTCGAGAAGAAGGCAATCGGGTGCTAGTAGTGGTTACTGTCTAACTGCTAAGACATTATAGCTAATACAGCGAACTGTAAAGCGTTAGTCTCAATTCGGATCTGCTTGTTTAGTACAAAATAGTATAACAAAGGGACTTTAGTAAAGCGCTTCTTTAAACCGTTAAAAGCGGCTTATACTCTGTTAGTCTATTTGAACTCTCTAGTAGGGTTGGCCTTAGTTTTAGTAAGCTTAGTTAGGGGCATTATATGCCGTAAATAGCCCTTAATAAATCGGCGGTAGAAGTTGGCAAAACCGAGGAACGACTATAGCTCCTTAATTGACGTAGGAACAGGCTATTTAGTAATAGTTTTAATCCGATTAGGATTAGCCTTAATACCCTTAGTTAATACGAGGAAGCCGAGGAATGACACCTCCTTAGTAGCAAAGGTGCATTTAGAAGGCTTGTAATACAAGCTATAGGCTCGCAGGCGGTCGAGGACCTTACGTACTATAGCCTAGTGTTCCGCAATGTTAGGAGAGTGTATATAAACTAGGATGTTATCTAGGTAAACTATATAGAGGTAATCTAATAGGCCTAATAGGGCCCGATTGATGTAGGACTAGAATGTAGCAGGGGTATTAGCTAGCCCAAATAGTATAACTAAGTACTTAAAATGGCTATAGCGAGTACGAAAGGCTGTCTTCTATTCATCGCCCTTACGAATGCGGATACGGTAGTACGCATCCTTAATGTCTAATGTAGTATAGTAGTAGGTACTAAAAAGGCGGTCGAGGATCTTATTAATAAGCGGGAGTAGGTAGCGGTCTTTGATAGTAATAGCGTTAAGCCCTCTATAATCAATATATAAACGCAGGCCGCTATCCTTCTTTAGCACGAACAGGATAGGTACACTAGTAGGGCTGTTGCTATATCGAATTCGACTATTAGCTAGGTTTTCCTCTAGGTACTTACGTAGTATAGCAAGCTCCCGTTCACTAAGGTTGTAGAGGGGGCCAAAAGGGACCTCCTTGCCCTCTATAATGTCAATCTTATAATCCGTCTCCTTAAATATAGGCAACGTCGATGCTAGGTAGTATTTAAACACATTAATGTAGGTCTCTCGAATAGGTTCTAGTATACGCTTAAGCTGTTTAGGATCTATACTATTAGGGGGCACTAGTTTATCGTTATCGCTACCGAGCAGGTCGGCAGTTAGATTAGCGGAGGCGGGAGTTAGGTTGCTAATAAACAGGACCCTAATATTATTAGGACACTCGCTAATGTCGATGTGTTTAATGTCCTCTTTCCTAGCGATTCTAAATCGCTATTGTTAACTGCCTAAGTCTATAACTATAGTATAGTACTTAAGAACAGGGTTGCTAATAACAATCTTAGATAGGAGGCTGTCTATGTCTACTACGTAGGCAGTAAAGTTTAGTAGGCACTTATTGCCGAGGTCGTCTCTTAGAACTATAGGAACATAATAGGCTCTATAGATTAAGTGCCGAGCGTTATTAAACTAAGCAAGGGTTAGCAGGTTAGTCCTCGGCAGTTGTCGAAGGTCTAATTGCTTAGCTAGGCGATAGCTAATAAGGGCGCTAACTAAATTCCCGGGGTCTAGCATAACCTTTGCCTTATAGTTAGTATCGGGCCTAGATATAAGACAGGTACGTGTAATAGCTAGCACAATGTCGATAGTCTTACGCCGCATAAGGCTAATAGTTAGTGCGGCGCTTACTCTTTTTTCGAAGGTTGGCCTATAGGGGTGGCGTTAGCTGCTAAAAGGTGCTTTTAGTGTTTAGCGGCAGCACGGTCGACTCGGGCCTAGTCTCGGGGCCTATTACATTGGCCTAGTAAATGAGTAGTGCTGTTATAATTAAAGCACTTGTATCTAGTTAGGGCACCGCTAGGTCCGCTCGAATTGGTGCTAGAATTAGATGAACGATTAGGGGTATATAGAAATAAGCCCCTTCCTTGTCCTCTTCCTCGCTAGGGGTTTCTACCGCGGTATCGGCCCCTGCCTCTTCTACGTTAGTCGTTACTGTTTCTATTGTTAGTAGTATTGGTTTAGGGAGTACCTCCTTAGTTTCTACCGCGGCTACGGTTAGTAGATAGTCGTATCTTAGATTCTAACCGTTGCTATAGCTATACTATACGCTCTATAGTCTCTACTTCAACTATAAATTAAATACGTGTAAGATTAGCCTATTCGAACACACGGCGGCGGTCCAATTTAAGGACTAGTTCCTATCTTAGTTTAGGTCGTATCTCAGATATCTAGATAGAGTCGGTCTTTAGTAGCAAATCGTCCTTAAGGGTCTTTAGATAGGCCTCGAAGGATCGAGAGGTTTGGTCGGCCTTTTGCTTAGTACGTAGGTATTAGTCTTAGGCGTGCTGCTAGCGCAATATAGGGTTGCTAAGGGTGTTTAGTATAATGGTCTTGTAATCCTGCTATTAAACAGCGGTCTAGTCGTAAAGGGAATCAAAATAGTTATCCTATATATGTTTTAGGTCGCTATTAATGTACTGCATAGCGTGTACGACTAAGGAATAGTCGTCTAGTAGCGCTCTTAGTGTATTGCGCTAGTTTAACTTACAATCACGTATATAATTATTGTACTGCTTGCGGCTAGAGCTATCAAACACGGTATAGTCCTTGAGTTTGGTATCCTTCTTCTAGATAGGTAGCGAGGAAGGTCCTACTATTGGTTCTAGTCTAGCAGTAGTTGTTAGGGCTTCCTATAGGCGGCGAATCTCGAGGAGATTATCCTTTAGCTGTTGTTCTTAACGCAAGGCAGTAAGCCTGTTTTAGGTAGCTTCTTAAAGTCTCGCTACTAGCTAGGGGCTAAAGGCTAGTTAGCTATATCGACGGTTAACAATATTGTTAAGAATGTCGTCGACAGGCAATTCTAGGTCGTTACCTAGAATTACAGGTTCTTCTTTAATAGGCTCTCCGGCAGGCTCTTTAGTAGGAGGCACTTTAGTAGGCACTTTAGCGGGAACTGTGCTACTAGCGTTGTTATTGCTAGCGCTGCTAGCGGTAGCACGGTTGTTGTTGCTTCGTAATAAGCCGGCTATTGTAAGAGGTAACACTAATAATATATTATAGGCCCCTAAGATGCGGATATAGCGGAGTTAGTAGATATCGGCTTAGTATACTTAACTTAGTGTAATAGGCCGTATAGAAGGCCTTGCTTAATAATTAGTACGGTTATTTCGATAGAATAGTACGTATAGGTCCCGTTTTTCGGGCGTAATATAGTTAGATTAGTCTTGTTCGTAGCTATACCGCTGAAAGCTTGAAATAAGGACTATCTAGCTACTGCCCTTAAAGGGTAGATCGAATACTGTATAAGAAGGGTTATATTAGTAGGTAGATAGGGTGGTAGTGAATTAGTATAGTATTCGATAAGGATATAGGAGGAGAGGGAGGAAGGCAGGAGAGTTAGCCTAACGCTAAGCGCTAAGCTCTGCCTAAGGCATTAAGACCCTAGCTTTACTCGGCCTAGTTACATGCCAATTACATGTAGCCTCTTTAGCCCTAACACATAGGCTAGGGTCGCTACGTACTTAGCGCTAAGCCTCCTCGGCTTCCGCCTTATACGCGCTTCCCTTTTCTTTTAGCTGCGGCCCTGCAGCTAGTTAGCCTTAGCATACCCCGTACTCGTACGTACAGCCGAGCAGCTAATAAAATCTTCTAATGCCCCGTACCCGAACGTACAGCCGAGCTAATAAAATCTAATGCCCCGTACCCGAACGTATAGCTAAGCATCTAATTAGAATTGCGTCGCAATCTAACAAACAAGCCTATAAGCTAACCCCTCTAAGGCAGGTGCGCCTATAGCCGAGTCGCGCGCCTAAGGCAATTAGGCACCTCCGAAGCCGCGTCTGCTAAGGATTAGCCTAGTCGGCTAAGAACGCACGCCGAGAATCGAACGCGCGACCTTAACCTACAGACCGTAAAGCGCGGATACTATGTTAGACCGCTATACTAGTACGCCCGTTTACTAGCGTCTTATGCCGCGACAAAAGATCGGAAGTATCCGCGCTTACTAAGCGTAGATCTCGGGCGCACTTATAGGCTAGGGTCGCTACGTGCTTAGCGCTAAGCCTCCTCGGCTTCCGCCTTACACCTATTATAAGGATAACCCTTCCTAACGGCACCTAGGGCAATCTCTATAGTAGATACTATATCTAGCTAAAATACGCTTATAGTAAGGTAAGGGCGAGTAACGTACCTATAGCGGACGACTAGTAGATTTAGAAGATTAAGAGGCGTATAGCAACTATGCTATCCGGTAAGTTCCTAGCCCTCTACGAAAACCTATCTAGCTACCCTTATAGCTATACAAATAGGGCGCTAGTAGTAACGCAGCTGCTATATAGAGAAAGCCTTCGGCTTTGCTATTCGTACTATAGGAGATTTTATAACGCTAAGAGAAGTATAAAGGACGACGCTGCTATAATTGCCTAGTAGCTCTTATTCTCGAGACGCTAGGCAACTTTTACCTACGACAACCCTAATAGTTATAAAAAGTTAGGTTTCGTATAGTAGGAGCTACTTAGCGGCCTCTACCGGTTCTACTATAGTATATACTGCTTTTATAAGAGTAGCGACTAGGCGCCTAGAAGAGAAATAACTAGGTAGGATATAGTTAACGTAGCGGAGCCTAGCTAGAGGACGCAGACGATACTATTATCCTACACTCCGATAAATATAGCCTCCTAACGAAGATACGAAATAAGTTATATAGTATATAACAAGGATTATTACGTATATCTATACTACCGAGTATAAGGCTAGACGATAGAGTCTACTCTATAGCAAAGGGACCGATTCCTAGGGTTGCCTAAGTACCTTAGTAAAGAAACGGCTCGCTACTAGAACGAATACTAAGAGTGTAAGAAGGACGTATGCGAGCACTTCTGCTATAGGATACGATTTACTTAGTACGATAAGGCGTATATTAGGTATAATAAATAGATATATAACTACGAGTATTACAAGTCCTAGATACTATTAGTACTTAGCAGATCGGTACTAATAAGGAGGCTAGAGAAAACCGTTACTACTATACGATAGGCGAAGGTAGCTAACTTAGCCGAGTACGACCGCCTAACTAGGACCTTACGAGAGTTACTCGCTACTAGTAACAAGCCGGATCGATCGGTAGTCCTAGAGCTTATAATATAGTTAAAAGGAGTAGTAATAGCAATAATACTAGGGAAGAACTTTAGTCTACTAGTTAGAGACGGCCGCATAGACAGTTAGGCATATCTGCCTATTACCGATCCGGATAACTTAATACCGCCTTAGCTAGACCCCTAGCTCGCTTAGGAAAGAGAACTTAGCGAGCTAGTAGAAGACTAGATAGATTCTTAGGTCGCGCCTTATAAGCCTAATCCGGTCTTAGAAGTACTACCTAGGGACTTAGAGTTAGTTATAGACGACTCGCGTATAAGGGAAGCGAGCCTAACGCGTACCGAAACGACTATCGCGGGATACTTAGTAATCGTATTACTAGCGTCGGTAAACGCGGTAATAGCAGAGGAATAAGAAGCAGAGTAGAGTCGATTAAATAGAGAATAGTATAAAAAGATAGAGACGCTTCTAAGATATAAGAAATTGCTATCTAACTATACTATATCTTAGCGATACAATCTAGAGCGATACGCGAAGAACTTCCGTTAGAACCTAGAGTATAGCCGGCTAGAGAGATACGTTAATAGCACTAGGTAGGTCCCTTACGTCTACCTAAGAGATATATTACGAATCTTATAAAGAACCTATAACTAGGGAGGTTACTTTAGCGCCGAAGTAGTTAGTAAGAAGATTAGAGGGCGGGTATTCTAGCCTACGATCTCGGCCGATATTTATAACTATATCCGTACTTACGTTTAGTATATAACCTAGGTATAGCGACTTCGAAGTAATAAGCTCGTCTCCTTCGATACTTTTAACCTATAGAAGCTTATATAGATAGATATAATAGGTCCGTTCCTAGAAATACTAAGAGGTAACCGGGTCCTACTTACGATAATATACTGCTTCTTAAACTTTACTATCGTAGTCCTACTAAAGGACGGAAACTAATACTACTACTACTACTTGTAGTAATAGTATAGGCTACCGAGGGTAACATAACCTATAGCAATATAGGCAGCTATGTTTAGCAAGATAGGATAACGAGACTGTCGCTTAGGCTAATAACTAGAGCCCTGCAACATAGGCATTATAGAAGTGTAATATAAACAATGTGCTATACGAGGTTAATGCCCTATCTATAATATAGAAGGAGGCCTCTTATATAGGCTTAAAACTAGCCTATAGGTGTAGGGCCGGTTACTAGCTAATACTACTTCTAGACAAATAGAGCTCTATAGTCCGACGAGCGGTAGAGGATGTCTTTAATACGCTTTATTACCCCGTCGTGCTATATATAGACCTAGGAACGGAGTTTTATAGGCAATTAAAGGAAGCACTAGAACTAAGAGGGACGCTATTGCGTTAAGCAGTAGTAGAACTTTACCGTATAACCGGTACTATCGAGAACGTTAATCGAATCCTCCGACGAACTATCGAAAAGGCTACGCACATTTATACCGACGCGGCGGGACATTAATATACGAGTTTTACGGACTAGGACTTAGCAAGCAAGCGATGTGCGCAGGCGGCTAACGAAAGGTACACGCTAAAGCTAGGATACGCGCCGACGGAGGTAGTGCTCGGATGCCTCCCTAGATAACTTAAGGACCTTAAAGTTACCTACCTAAGCGAACGGCGGACCTACCTCTCCCGTCTCGCGGGTAAGACGGCTCCAAGGCACCTTAAGGAAGGCGACTTGCAGCAGGCGTGCCGCTACCTTATAATAAGCAGAGAGGAAGTGTAGGAACAATATCGAGCCAACTACCTCCGGGAGAGAGGGGAACGAGAAGAGAGGTAGGATCGAGGAGCGAAGGAGCAGGCTATAAAGAAGGGAGACCTAGTATTGTTGCACTAGCAGAGTGTAGATAAGGCGGCGGTGCGCTGGACAGGCCCTTACCGCGTAGCCAGGTACTTGGGAGAGCACGACAAAACGGTCGAGCTAGAGCACGTAGATGGACGGCCTGCTAGTCTTAAAGCAAGGCATGTCAGCCAGCTTCGCATCTACCGAACACGCCCAGCCAGATTGCGACCAGCCGTAGGAAGGTCTCCGGAGGACTGAAGGTAGTCGAGGGCGACTAGGCTTAATTGAGGGAGTAGGAAGCGGAGGATAGTTGCAAACGGTATTTCGGCTAGTTGCGTAGAGGGACTGGAATATCTCCTATCTTCGTTTGTTATAGGCGACTACATAGAAGGATGGATTTCCGGTAGATAGACCATTATCGAACCCCTTTGCACCCAACTCCTCTTTCTTTGTTGCACCAGAGACATTTTCCTCGGTCAAGAACTTCTCTAGTAGTGTGAGTGGATTCCAGATTGGATCGCCTCTGAAGATTACCGTCGAAGATGCTGGCTACCTATGACGTAGCATGGTCTTACTCTTCCACGTGGAACACCCTCGCGCCTTCTCTTTCGATCTTGTGACGACTGCACACTCTTGCGGGCGCATCATTTGTGGAAGGAACGAGGCGAGGTTTCGAAAGTCTGGTCCAAGGATAGTGGCTCGGCAAAGAGAAAGTCCAGTCCGAAGTCGGCGTCACTTTCCGAGAGCTGATATAAGGACTGGTAATCGGTAGCAGGTGGCTGGGCTGTCGATGCTACATCGTGTGTTGAAGCTGTCTCAGAAGCGCGAGACGATGGCAGGTGGATGCCAAAGTCCGAGATCAAGCTGCTGTTATAGCTGAGATACCACTCCAAGGTTCGTCTCGCAGAGTTCAAGATTCGCGCCGGAGCAGAGTGCTTCTCAACGGCACGGATTCTGTCTCCGACTTTGCACAGCTTCTCGGCGTATTCTGTCAGAGCTAGCAGGCGTGTCTCAATGATGGCCCCGAGAGTGCCGCCTGGAACCGTTAGAGCAATGTACAGCTTGGCGAGCAGGTAAAGCGCGTATGCTGCTCTACTTGCGAACATGAGGCCAGGTAAAGCGAGGAGCGTATGGGTGTCGAATGACACAAGAGTATCGATTATGGCGTGCAGGGCGACCACCAGTTCGTACACAGCCGTGATGTGTTCTTCGCTCACGACGGGAGCCGGGAAATCGGCCAATGATAGGTTCTCCGGGATGTAAGGTGCTGCAAAGGACTGCTTGTTCGTTGAAGTGTGGAGAACTGCTTCGTGTATCAAGGCCGTCGCTACGTGCTCTAGATAGAGAAGCGATGGTATTCGGAGATGAATTGGTAACAACATCTTCCAATTCAAGAGCTTGTTCCTGCAGATTTGAGCCTTGGTCTTCATGATCGGGTCCGAGATGTCGTAATAGCTTGAGACGTCGCCCAGTTCCATTTCTTCGGCAATTTGCTCGAGAAGTCTTTCGACGCGAAAATATTGACAAAGATATGCGTCGCCATGTTCATTGTCAGAGTACTGCAGCATCATGAGCGCGTTTTCGCTTTCTTCGTTCCACCTCGACTGATACGGTCTCCTCATAAAGATGCTCATGGATGCCGACAGAACGTGTGCGCCAATCCAGGCCCGGTGCACATCAGCAGTGTTTCCCTCCTCTCTCTCGCGCGCAATCCTGGCGTTAGAGGACAAGTCATGCGTCGAAAGAGGGCCTGCAAGACTGATCCCGGCAGCAATGCTACTGCAAAGCTGTATAAGATGATATATGGACACATACTTGTGGTGCTCTGGCGTCCTGTACCACAAGCAAGCGATCTGAATGGCTCGCATCAGGTCGAGGCGGCTGTCCTTTTCTCCGATGACACTGTTTGCAAGGCGATCCAACAGAAGTTGTGCAACATGATCTTGTTGCACGGAGGTCAAGCATCCGGGACTTGCAGCGTACATGACAGCCAGGAAAAGCACAGGTCGCTTATCACGAAGCTCGAGCAGAGTCTGTCCAGCAGGCAGAGGGACCAAGGGGAAGACTGGGAGGACATCGTTACAATAGCGCCAATAACAACGCTGCTGGAGTTCAGAAGATATCGAAGCGTCCAGTCTGAGGATATCGGGGTCAGCGATTCGCGATGCATTACTGCTTTCATCCGTCACCGACGTCTCGGACTGCTCAGGCGAGCTTTTTTCCAGTCTTCGCTTCTTCGAAGCGAGCGGATTTGAACTTGGCGTGGATGACGACTGCAACAGAATGTCATCATTGCCGACATCCTGGCCACTGGGGTTCAAATGTGCTTCGTTGATACCTTGCGCTTGCAAGAGTCGCGTTAAGCTGGCCACCTGTGCTTCCAGCTCGGCGACCCGATCTTTCTGTCTTTTGGAAGCTGTCAAGGTGCAGTCTTTTCCAAGCCGTAGACATCTGTCGCAGGGCGGCACAGCTCCTTCTGCCTGGTGTCCGAGGGAGCATCTGCGCTCATGCGTTGGTTAGATGAGAAGGAAGGGAACGGATGGCTGCTGATTGCCCGACTCACTTAATCTTTATGGAGGAACAGGCTTGACAAGCTCTGCCTCGTTTGCCGGCAGACATGTTGGTTCATGTCCAAGACTATGAAAGCAGATCGTCGAAGGACTCGTAGATGATGGCAGCACAAGTTGAGGGCCGAGCAGAGGGGAAGGATTCGGATCAAATCAAATCCCTGCCATCATGGTGGTCATGTGACTATGCCAACTCGTCGCAAAGCCCGTTATCGACTGTCACATAGTGTACCGGCTGGGACTATCTACACTCTCATACAGTAGCTACCTATCCGAATGCCCACCAATGTCGGAGTGCTTCGCTCCAGCATTGCACCTGACTGTGGAACTCATAGTGCTGCTTAAACAACACGGTATCGGCCTCCGCCTCCAGAACGGTTCTCTGCATCTTGTGCCTGCAGTGTGCCTTCGGTCAAGTGACGTGAAAGCTCACGCATCGCCGACTGCACCGCAATCTCTGTATCACCCTCCACCAAAATGTAGAGCTTCGGCTCGTCGCCAGCGTTGACTTCCTTGCCGGCCGGGTAGTAGATGCCCTTGGAAGTGATCGAAGTCCCGGTCGCTTCAAGGATCTTGGCCACATTCGTCCTGTTCGTGACAGCCCATCTGGCCTTCTGCGGGAAGTCATTGATCTCAAGCGTAGCATGGAACGCTCCGGCGTCTGGACCACGATTGTCGATCGGTGCTCCCGGACGCGTCGCACCCTTTGTTCCGAGACGACTGTTGATACTGGCCGCCGCCGCTGCAGCTCTGGCAACAGGATCGCTGATGGTGGCAGGATTGGCCGCAGGCGTTTCGGTCTTCGACACCTTCAAAGCATTGGCCAAGTGCGCTTGCAAGTCGTTGCGGAGGTCGCCCTGAGCTTGGCTCTGACCACCTTGACCCGTCTGCTCAGCTTGAGCATCACGATCGGTGACCTTGCCGGCAGCTTTTGAGACAAGCTTCTCCACCTCGCTCTCTTTCTTGTCTTTCTCCTTCTTAGCCTCTTCGTTCTCCTCCTCTGGCTCGTCTCCAGTCTTGAACATGCTCTTCTCTCGTGCACGTTCAGCAGCACGAGCAGCATCAAGCCGCTCGATGCCATGGCCACCAAAGCCTGAACCTGCCCGAGATGCCTCACCAGCCTCGACCTTTTTCTTATGTGTTGCTGCCAGTTCTTTGAGATCATCTGGAGGCTCTTGCTTGCTGTCCTCCAAGCATCGGACGAGGAAAGGCGCATACCGATCCTGCTCGGGAGTGACGAATGTAACAGCAGTACCGGTATTGCCAGCACGACCAGTGCGGCCGGCACGATGGACATAATCTTCTCCGTGGTTGGGCGAATCAAAGTTGATCACCAACTTGAGCTGCTTCACGTCGAGGCCTCTCGCCGCCACAGACGTGGCCACCATGATGGGTATGGCGCCCGATTTGAAGTCGAGGATGGCCTGGTCACGGTCGATCTGCTCCCTGCCTCCGTGTACAGAAACACTGGGGTACCCCTTCTTGCCCAATTCCTTGAAGATGTGGTCGGCAGTTTCTTGTCTCTCAACGAAGACGAGAGAACGAGCGTCTTCATCTTCTTCGAGTAGATTGCCGAGCAGCTCCAGAACGCGGCGGAACTTCGTATCCTCAGGTCGAACCTCGATGATTTGAGTGATTTCGGGAGCCACGACACTGCGACCTCCTACAACGATCTCAACTGGTTTCGAGAGCGTCTTCCGTGCAAGAGATTCCATCTTCTTTGGAAATGTTGCCGAGAAGAGGACAGTCTGCCTGTCTGGTCGAATATTGCCCAAGATGCGTGTAATCTGAGGCTCGAAACCCATGTCGAACATGCGATCAGCTTCATCCATAACGACGTAGGTAACGCGGCGTAGATTCGTGACGCGGCCCTGATTGGCAGCGAGAAGATCGATCATGCGTCCTGGGGTGCACACGACGACCTCTGCGCCTCGCTTCAATTCTGCAATCTGATCCTTGATGGGAGCTCCACCGTAGGCGCACACACCACGCAGACCAAGCGCCTTCAAATATGGTTTGCATTCGCGATGAATTTGAACGGCAAGCTCCCGAGTCGGCGCCATAATGATGCCAACGGGGCCTTCCAGATTTGCGACCGGGCGTTGGTCCTTGATGTGACGGAACATGGGTAGAATGAATGCCAGAGTCTTGCCTGAGCCAGTCTTCGCAATACCAATGGTGTCACGGCCAGACATGATCGCCGGCAGAGCTTGACACTGAATGGACGTTGGACTCTCGAATTTGTTCTCGCGGATCACGTCCAGCACCTGGGCACCAAAACCAGCCTGTGACCACTTCGTGATTGGCTTCGGCGGATCCACACCTCTGACGGTGATATTGTCAAGCTCAGCTCTGAGCGTCGTCACATCGTCTTCAGTCATTTCCGAGACCTCAATCGATTCGTTATAAAAGTTCTTGCGGAATGATTCGTAGTCAATTTTCGAGTGGTCGACAGCAGGAATCTCCTTTTTCTTGCGCCTAGCGGGGTTCAGTAGATCTTCTGGGTTGTCGCCGACTGCATCAAGATCTGGGCCATCATCCTCATCAAAGAGCCGGGGCTCTCGTGTGCCACGCTTGGCTGCACTCGGCTGTGGTCGCCTCTCCGGGACTTCCTCGAGATTGTTCATGAAGGCATCCAGTGGATCGACGTCCTCGTCTACTTCCATTGCAGTATCAGCAACAGCAGCAGATGTCGTGGCTGGTACTGAGGGTTCGGCATCAGGCATGGTGGCATCTTGATCTTCTTGCGCTTCTTCCGCACGCTTTTGAGCCGCCTGTCGAGCGGCTTCAGCCTCTTCCTCGTCGCTTCGAAGATCTTCCATGTCATCGTCTTGGTCATCTTCTCCATTAGGATCCGCAACATCACTTGTAGTAGACTCGAGGACAAGGTCAGGAAGCTTCTTAAATTTACGCTGCACATCATCCTCGTCGTCCAGGGCAGCAGACTTTGCTGTAGCAGTCTTATCGCCAGTCTTTTCGGAAGCGCTCTTGTTTAGGCCGAAGCCCGTGATCTTGGCATCTTTAGATGCCACGCGAGAGCCTACATCCTGGCTTAGCAATGCACTCGGATCCAGCGCGTTTACGTTGCCCTCACCTTTCGGCACATTTCCTGTCTGCGCGACAGTGTTCAGATCGTTTGCGTTTCCATTGGCGATAGCAGGAACGGCTGCATCGCCGCCGAGTGTTGCCTGTTCGGGCTTCAACTTGCCTTCCGTCTGCTTCTTGATGGCCTTAGGATCGAACTTGGCCCGCGTTGTCGCAGGTGTATCTTCGAATGTTGGAGCAGGTGCTGGCGAGCCGACAGCTGTAGTGGTCTGCGAGTTTGACGGCGATGCAGCGGTTGGGGTTAAAGCAGAGGCAGAAGCAGAAGCAGCCTTTCCGGCTTCGAACTTGGCCTTCTCTTGGGCTTTCTTTGCCTTCCATGCCTCGACCTTGGCCAGTCTCTCTGCTTTCGCCCTTTTCTCAGCCTCATCCTCGGCTGTCGGAGGGGGCTGTCGTGAGTCGCCATTGGAGGGTTCATTCGATGTGGGCGGTCGTGAGGAGGGCTGTTCATTTAGCATGGCTCCAAGAATTAAAATGCAAACGGAATCACGTACCTCGCCACGGTCCACCGGGGTAGTCCTTCGCCGTTTGTTCCTGTGTCCGTTATCGTGCAAATGGTCGTCGTCAGGTGGACGTCGCGGCTTGTTCTTCGGGTCTCTCACCGGAGATCTGCAACGGCCATAGCCATGGTCGCGGGGGGAACGTGAGCGAGGCTCGCGGCGACCGCGGCCATAGTCTCGGGATCGATCTCGTTCATAGCCGCGGTCGCGATGGTCGCGAGAGTAGTCTCGGCTTGCTCCACGAGGGCGATCGTCGCGGCGCTGGGTCTGTCTGTCTATCAAACTTCTGTCGCTGTGGTAAGTGCCACGACCTCTTACATCTCTGCTGCGCGATCGTCGATGATAGCTCCGATCGTATTCTCGATCCCGGTCACGCCGAGTGTCGCGGTCGTCTCTCCTACGCGCTGGTGAGCGGGCCATATTGTGCGGCCGGTTGTCGATCGTCCGTACTGCACGCTCTTTGCCGCTCGCTGCTGGTGCGATGCTCTCGCTCCCTAATCTTTCTCCTCCACGCTCGATTGCGCAACTCGCCTCCGAAACACGCTGTGTAGGTGCGCCGTTGCTGCACCTCCGCCTCTCAGTCCTGCTGCCCGCCTTTCGCCGCACAAGCTCGCAGAATGCGCCTTACCTCAAGTGGAATTGCTGATTGCAGTAGCGGAGTTGTCACTCAGGGCAATGCCTGAGTATCGTAGTGCCGCAATGTCGAACGCAGGCGCAATCGGCCGGTGGTGTTGTGTTCGTTGCGAAGTGAGCTTTTCGATAGCGAAAGAGCGAAAGAAGAAGTTGACAGCTCAAGCACGTGAGCTCGCGGCGGATGGCTTGGCGCTTGCGAGCAAGCACGGGGAGCCGGGAGCCTGAGCCTGTCACTCTATCGCAGTCGCATTATTGTGAGAGAGCCCAACCACCCAGCCACAAACACACCTCCTCCTCCACCAGCACTTCCTCTTCCACTCCAAGTCTCCAACTACACCGCCTCCGCGCCCATTGCCGGTCGCGCAGCCTTCCAGGAGGCCAAGACACTGAAAAATCATCCAAACTCTGACATGCTCGGGCGGGTGCTGGTGCGCTTTCCTGCGCGTCTGCCTCGCTCTCTCCCTCTCCTGCAACCCAATCATGGCCTGAAGCCGAAGATCTCCATTATACTGCCAATTCGCACTTATGCCACACCAGGCAGACCCAAGAGTGTTGTGGGCGAGCCATCGCGTCCGGTGAAGCGCAACGTCAAGAAAGGCGCTGCGAAGCCACGCGATGCATCGAGTGCTGCCTCCAAGAAGCTTGCCTCCAAGAAGCTTGCCTCCAAGAAGCGCACAACGACTAGAGCAAAGACACCAGAGCAAAAAGCGGCGCAAGCGGAGAAGCAGGCCGCACAGAAGGCGGCATTGGCAAAGCGAAAGGCTGCGCAGAAAGCAGCGAGCCAAGCGACCGCAGAAAAGGAGAAGCTTCAGGAACTGAAAAAGGCCGCGCTTGATCCTCCGAAGCAGAAAACAGGTGTGAACGCCTACATCACCTTCTTCGCAGAGAAGGCTGCGGGCAGTTCAGTGAGCGACAAAGTCAATTTTGCCGAGAGGTCCAAGAACATCGGTGCTGAATGGAAGAACATTTCGGCTACAGATAGAGAGGTGAGACCCAACTTGCTTTGATGACAGAGAGCGGTTCGCAGATTGACACGCACATCAGCATTACAACCATTTGAGCCACACCAAGGCTGCAGAGCAACAAGCCACCTTCAAACGCTGGGTAGAATCGCACACTCCTACTCAGATTCAGAAAGCGAACGAAGCTCGTGCTCAGCTTCGAAGGAAGCTGCCTTCTCAGAAGCACAAATGGGCCAAGATTCCAGACGAGCGCGTCCCCAAGAGACCAACAGGTTCTTTTGCGCAGTTCAATACCAATCGTCGACACAGCGGTGACTTCCAAGGCATCAGTCTCTCCGACTCCACAAAGCTGCTCGCGCAGGAGTGGAAGGCATTGAGCCCGTCCGAAAAAGAGGTTCGTGGTCATCTAACGACATAGATTCGTTTGACTCCTCACTGACATTTTGCTGCAGAAATACGAAAAGATTTACAAAGATGACCTTCAGCGCTACGTCTCTGAATACAGCACTGTATTCGGACACCCTCCAGCCAACAGCGGTGCTAGCGAGGCGACTGCAGCTGCATAGATTCGTGATCTTCGAATCTGGTGGTTATGAACGGCGCGTGCGATCGGGACGCGGGATGGATTGAGGGAGGTGCTTTGTGTGGTTCACTATGTTCTCGCGACATGATCGATGAGCTTTGTATATGTGCGGTGGATGAATGATCAGCGCGCGGGCGGTGAATCGCGAGGACGGACTGCGTTTGCTCACGCCAAGGCAAGAATCTTAATGTCAAGGAGTGTGCTCTCTTTGTGTATAGCCACCATGGAGCTTTTTATGCGGTAGCTCTGTAAGACAAATGACACTATATTGGTTGCAAGCAACAGCCGAATGTCTCATCACGTTCTTCGTTTCGCATCTCCCCAAAGCTAATAATCTCACCCGATACGAAAGACCAACAACAATAAGCCTCTCGCACCCCCGCCAATCTTGCATCATTCCAAGTTTCCAACCCAGCAATGCCGCGAATACGAGCTCACAAGCCAAGATGTCGTGATGTTGGCAACAGGACCCTTCAACCACACCCGCCAGGCCCTTTCATTGGACGAACTTCGCATGAAGCTAGCTAAAGTACAAATACCAACCAAATCGTTCCTAACAAAAAAGTCCCCGGGTCGGCGTGATTGGAGCATTGGCGCTGCAACGCTAAGAAATGTTTTGTTAGTAACAGATGCAGAGATGGATACGAAAGGGAAAGAGATGCAGTGGTAACTATGAGATTGGTGGCCCTCACACTGGAGCCAACAACAATGTTTACGTGGCGATGGGCAGTGCAGCAGACATTAGCAGGTTTACGGGCATGTTACCATGCATGGTTAAAAATTGATGGCTGGAACCACTGATGAGCACTTTGGTTGGCAAGGTTGTTCAGATCTCATCTCGTTGTCTTTATTAGGAGCGAAACACGTCCTGCACTCCATGCTCGGAGCAAGGCCACTGTCTGCGAAATGCCCCGCTACTGTTCGAGCTTTATATGTTGGAGTCGTGCAACGCTGGCCGAGAGGTGCGACATCACGTACATGTGTACTCAGGGCTCGAGACAACAATGCAGAAACATACCCAGGTTTTTTTTATGTACCCATCGAAGATAAGACCGCAGGACCCAAACTTTTTCTAGCTTCTGTTCTTCATCAATCTCAGTGTCATCTTTTTCTTCTTCTTCTTATCATGCCGCGTCTCTGTATGTAATGCTGTTTTCTCACGTGGTTGAGCCAATGCTGTTCCCAATGCACCGAAACAATCGCTATGCTCGCTTCTTCTCTCTAAACTTCTCATCTAAATGGCTTTGCTTTTACAAGTGCCTCGCATCGGTCGGCTTCAATGGATTGCCACCAGAGCTTGGTGTCAACGAGCCCTCGATGCGTCGTTTGGCTTTCTGCTTCTCTTCCTCGGTGGGGTTAGCAGTGGGCTGGTCTGGAAGATGAGGAGCATGCCCGGTGGTACGTCCGATAGACATGCCGACGCGGACCTTCGTAAAGTGTCAGCTAGCGCACAAAGTATGCCAATGCATACGCCACTCACCAATGTCTCCAAGGCCCCATTGCTATTGGCCACCAGGTCTTCATCAAATCTCATCACGCCAGGCTCAAACAAGAGCAGGATAGTTGAACCTCCAAATTTGAAGTACCCAAGCTCTTCTGCACGCTTCACGTTATCACCTTTCTTGCGAGTGATGACAGTCGATCCGACCATCATAGCACCAACACAAATGACCATGACTTTCCCATGACACACCGAATCGATCGGTACGCAGACTCGAATATTTTCGCCGTAGACGTCAAGCGCCGATCTGATAGCCATTGGGTTCACAGTGTAGTACTCACCATCGATCAGTTTGGGCTCGCCCATCACACCGTCGACAGGAATATGGAATCGGTGATAGTCCTGAGGTGCAAGACGGAAGATTCCGAGCGCGCCATTCTTGTAACGCTTCGCATCTTGTGGGTACGCGTCAGCGAGCAGACGCTCGACGCTAAACTCTCGACCCTTGACCCAGATTCGTTGCGCGTCTTCCAGGCGATTGAACACCACCGAGCGGCAATCTGCAGGACTGACGATGACATGAGGATCATCTGGTGCAGAGCAGGGTCGAGCATCTGGTTTTAGTTTTCGGTAGAAGAACTCATTGAAAGTCTTGAATTTATCAGTCGGCAGCAGAACCTCACTCATGTCCAGCTGATGGAAGTTGATGAAGCCAGGGATCTGTGATGCTGAAGCAGGATCGTCGAATTTGCGCCCTTGCTTGAAGGACATGGAGCGAAGGAGCTTGCGGGCTGTGCTGGAGTTAGCTCAATGTTCACATGCTCGTGACGTCAGTGCGAAGGGACAGTCCACCCAAGAGAGGGCCTCTTGGCCCGGGTTTGAGACGTGGCCAAGGACAGTCAAGATGCATAGGTTGAAAAGTTGCATACCTCGTTTCTTCTCCATTTCCCTACTTTTGAGGCCTTTGTAGAGGAGTCGGATGCCAAGACGAACGTAGACGCTCATGCGTTCTTCATTGATCATGCCAGTTCTCCTGTCTTGGACAAGGATATTGGCACTGTTGGCACCTAGACGATAGCCTCCATAGGACACCTATTGCGTGAGTCAGTTGCATATCATTTGCTCTCATGACAGTGTGAGTTCAATACCTTCGTAATGACTTTAGAGTACCACTTGCGTTGGGCTTGTGAGCTGGTAACGAAACCGGCCATGACGAGATTGTTGACAGCTCGCCAGTCGCTGCTTGCACATGTTGCGATGTGCGTAATGATATCAGCGTCAGTTGCCTTGCGGCCTCTAGCAATACGAGGCTGGTGACAGATGGGACACTCAGAGATCTCAACTACATGCTCTTCGCCCGAGTCCTCGGCAAGCTCCTCTCCGTACTCCTCCGGAATGTCACCGCGCTCGCCAGCTTCTCCAAGATCGCTGACTTCAAGGGCTGGCACGGAGGAGGCATTGGGATGGACATTGGCGGGTGTCCGAGAGCCTGTCAAGTAGGGTGTTCCATTCGTAGGACTTGCTGAAGGAGAGCTGTTGGATACAGATGTGATGCCAGCAGAAATCGAATTCACCGACATGGACGAATTTCTGGGAGAGAGTCCAGGTCGCTCGTTCTTTTCCTGGTTCTTCATCAACTGTTCCTCTAGGCAGATGACGGCTTGATCCATTGTCAGATACTCATCGCCGCCATTGACGTCTTGCCAGCGACGGAAGAAACCGTCGATCGTACGATCGTGGAGTGTGCTGCCTAGGGTGTCGAGCATAGTCACAAGCTCAATTTTGTCGATCTTTCCGCTCTCGTCTGCATCGTATTGGCGTAGAAGGACACGCCAGAATTGCTGGCGAAGAGCCCTGTAGGGCAAGTACTTCGCGCGAATGTAGAGCACAGGACGGTGCTTGTCTTCCCATCTCGCCTTATTCTTGAGCTCGAGAGGAAGTTCGAATGCATGCAGGCCCGCTTCATCTGCAGGGTGGAGGGCGTCGTGGTCTTCCTGAGTCGTATATTGCTTATCATCACTAGGCATGCTACGTGGAATAGGACGATCTCTGTCAGTCAAAGATAGCTCGGAAAGACCATGTTGAAGGCCGGGTCGAGCGTCTCCAGATTTGAGATTGTTGTTGCTCGTGGACTTGGCCAATTTCGCCAGATTGGGAGACGAATTGCGGTTGCTGTTCAGCTTCGGCAGATTGTTGGAGCTTGAACTTCGAGAAAGAGGGTTACGGAAGCGCTTCCGCTTTTGTTCACCTTCGTGAATTGTGTGTTCTGGATCTGGCAGTCGATACAGACCAGTTTCTGGGTCGGCCTCTGGAGACAATTCCCTGACTTTGTCCAGAGGGAAGGTACAGGTACCGACAAAGTCGTTGCCCGAAAACTTGTCGCGGTCCACAACTGCGAAGCTCAAGCTAAAGTTCTGCTCGTGCTTCTGCACCTGGAAGACCAGCTTCTCGTCGTAGACAGGGTTCAGATTGTGATTTACAACGCGTGTCCGGTAGGTCTTGCGTCCAAGCGAGGTCACGACAAAAGGATCCATATCGTAGCTTGTCTTGGTCATATTCTCCTCTGGCGGCAGATCGGTGATTCTGTTGATCTCCAGGAAAAGTACGCCAGCTACATCGGACGTAGCGCCGAATTCATAGGCACTCATTTTCTTCTTACGACGGAGTCTTCTGAGCTTCCTGCGTCGCTTGTTCCTCTGCTTCTCCTCAGTTGTGCCTGTGGGTGTCCGCGTGCCATCGTCCGTCTCATCTGAAGGCTCCTTCTCGTCATCTTCTTCGTCAAGGTCCTCCAAGCCCTGGCTGTTCATTCTACGAAGCATCTCTTCCTCGTCTTCCTCATCGTCGTCTTGCTCCGGGTCGGATACAATGCCGGCGAACTTTTGCAGTATCTGCTGCGGTGTGGCAGACGAATTAGTGGGGTCGGTGAGCTTGAAGCGAACCAGCACTTCTCCAGAAATGTTGCTGTCTTTCTTCTGTTTTCGGCGTCCTTTGCGTCTGCTCTGTAGCTTGTGCCATTGCGGTTCCGGGTGGATATTTCCAGCGGCAAATACCTCTTCCAGGACCACATCAAATTCTCCCATGTAGTCCTTTTTGAATCTGTCCTTATCCCAGCATACCGCTTCGAGCAGCGCTGAATCTGGCGAGACGATTGGAAACTCGAACGTCTGGTTCCATTCTGGGTTGAGAGTCTTGCTGACGACGCTGGTGGCCTCCTTTGCCTCTCCAAGGGTAATGACTAGGTATGGATCTGAAGTGCCTGACCTGTCCTTGGCTGCGAGGTTGCGGCCCTTGAGGACGTACACTTTGAGACTCAGTCCCATGCCCATGTGGTCGCCCTCCTGCGACCTGCCATTGCCGGGCGTGGCCATGTTTCCAGCACGGCTGGGACTATGGTTGCGACTCAGCGAGGCAGGCGGAGTGGAGGGTGCAGGGCTGGAGGTGGGATGGGGTCCGCTGCTCTTCACGCGGTGCAGCGAGAGATGGGAGGGGAGATGCGGGCGAGGCATTGTGCCGGCGGCAGCGAGTGCTACTTGTAGTGCTTGCTCCCCCGTCACGCGTCGAAAGCTTGCAGCTGGCAGTGTTTCTGGGCGCCGCAACCCATGACAAGCACAAGGGCAGACTCAGACTCAGGTGAGGCTGTGAGGCTGTGACGGCGGCCAAGGTGAGGCACGGCACGGCGGCAAGGTGGAATAGAGAGTGCTGGAGTAGGTGATACGCGTAATGCGGCAAAAGTCAATGGTGGAGTAAGTCACAGCTGTAATATGGATTGATCGAGCCGAGACGACCAGAGCTCTGCCATCGGAACTTTATCTGCCGTCGTTTGGTTGTGTTGTGCCTGCCGTGCCCTGTGCTGTGCTCGTCTCGTTTAACGTTAGCCAGCATCCCTTTGTGATGATGAAAGGAGCACATCATCCGCACCCGCGCCCGCACCCGCACCCGCACACCCGCACACCCGCCGAGCACTTTCTGGCACAGCGGCGCTGCAGCGACGACCTCACGCAGCCACAGCCCCGAGCATCAGCTTAGCTTACCTAGTACCTTAGTATACACCGATACACCGCGGGCGTGGCGTGGCGTGGCGTGGCGCTGTCCTGGTCGTAGCTGGCCGATCCTTGTCCTCGAACTCGCACACCCATAGCTTCCCACGCCGAGATAGTGGATGCATAGCAGGCAAGGCAAATGCCGAGGACCACGAGCTGGTACTCCATGCGATCTACTCTGGTGATGGCCATAATTAAATTATCCTTCAGCACGGCCTGGCTGTCATTCTCTCCTACGCTTGCAGAGAACGAAGTCTTGCGCGGACAATTCGACGCTCACCTGGCCTGGCCGTATATCTCCGTGAGTAGCGATTGTCTCCCCATGACTGGCCGACGATGAAACAGCACAGAAGAGCGGAGAGCGGAGAGTGGAGAGCACAGAGTCCGTCCATTGGGCGACTGCTGTACGCCCTCACCTCAGGACACTGTGTGCCTCCGTGCAGCTCTACACCGAATACAGCCATATTCAACCAGCAGTTCTCGGACGCAACCCTAAACCAGGCGCGCCGGCGTCGTCGAAAATTGTGGCGTTGTGGTCCTGCTGTGAGCTTACCTATCCATCGCTTCCCCAGCAGACCAGCCTGGCTTCAACCTCCACAGCGTAATCAAAGCCTTTCATCTGAGCGAATCAGGGTAGCTCCGGGACATCACCCTGCGATACACATCTCATCGGGAGAACAAACATTCCCGCCCATCGGCCGGAGCTCGGAGAGCAGGAGAAATGTCATCAACAAGAAGCAAACGCCGCCGAACCATGCTTTATCCGTAAGATATGCCGAGCTTTCCATTTATGCATGATCATTATCTCAATGGCAGACTCTCTCACAGTCCAGTGCCGAATCGATATATTCGCCTACGCGCGAACCACCCAACTCCTGTATTCGTACACTTTCAAGAAGACATCCCTCCTCGTAAGCAACCATTCCTTAATCGCTTTTGTGTATGCCCAGTCACAACTCTCAAAATCTCATCGCTTTTCTGTACTCCATCCTACCATCGCGTCTGACTCGACCTGCGCTTTCCGCCTCATTCCTCCTCCTGTTGACCTTGCTGCTGATCTGGGAAGCATGGCTGACTGCGGCAAGGACTCCTGAATGGCCCGGTCAATATTCATGCCACTTCAAACCCGCCCACGAAAAGCCAAGGGGAAGCATGTCCGTGATACTTACTTGTAACCATCGGCAGACCAGACTCGCGCATCCGTTCCGAATACTCCGCGTGCCTTCTTGTTCGGTGTCTTGGGAGCAGCATTGTCTTCATTGCCAGGTGTCGACGTCTGAGACTTGAGGGGACTGGACTCAAGGCTTCGAGGAGTCAAGTACTGCATGCCAGTGCCAGCCTTCGGACGCTTAGGAGTAGTCGGATCTCGCAGAACCCTCGTAGCCTCGAGAACATCCACCTCTTTTGATCCGGTCTTGCTTGACTTCACTTTCTTCGACAAGTCTGGGCGAGAGATGATATATTCTTCTGCGGGAAAGGGGAAAGCCGGTTAGTAATCTAAAGGACGCTTACCCTTGAGGAGCCATGAGGCCTACCAATCTCCGAATCGCTGATATCTGGCTCTTGTTCAATCTGTGATACATTGTTGCTGTCTTCTTTCTCCGACTTCTTGGAAATCGGTGCCATGTTGCCTTATTAGCCTCGGCATGCGTTGAGTGCTGGTATGTGTCTGCACAAGGATGCCAATGGTGCAGTTGCGTTGTTGGAAGATGGCGTCGATGTCGAGGTCGAGAGCGCTGAGAAAATTGAAGGTCACTTGACTCCGCGGTTAGCCTTTGCGTATGGCAGCCTAAATGAGTTCACCGCTGGCTCGGCGAAAGTGAGGGTGTGAGTTGATATCTGAAGTGAGGCGTCTCGCACGCTATGGTCCTAGTAAGAAGACACATCGATGCTCAATTGTATGTCGACCTGCTACGAAATCTATGCAGCACGCTGGAGAGCACGGGCTAGCATTGCCGCTCTTCAATCCGTTGGATGGTTATCAGAATAGGGGCTTCTGTTGAAGTCCTGTGCGGTCAGAAGTCACTTCGGATATCATCGTTCCTCGCCTCACTTTCATTCCAAATGCAAATCATGGCTCTGCTGGCCACAAATCCGCAAGACGCCGTACGTCTTGCCTTCCGGCTTTTCCAGTGCATCCTCTTAACCTTGAACGCCACGCTATGCACACTCATGTCCCTGCCAGTTCGATCGCGAAGGTGGTCAAGGACCTCAAGCAGTTTCGCCTGGTAGCAAATTACCCTTGACCCCGAACATCTTTCCACTTACAACAGCTGAGAAGCCATCCACCTGCCTGGCGTATTGCTCAACTTGACGGCCAACCAAGAGTGATTCGAGGCGGGATGGCTCTTGCGGCAACTTGAATAGCTTTTGCCACTCATCCTCAGGCAATAGGGTCTGCTTCTGCTGCGTGCGAAGGGCATTTTCTTGCTTTCGCTTCTGCTGCCATTGCTGGATCTTAGCCTGTTCTCTTGCCAGAGACCTTTGGTAGTATTGAGCATTGTTCTGCTCGGTTTGGTGGTTCTCAATGCTCTCCAGAAGTAAGTCGCATGTCTTCTCGAGGAAGGGATCGATGGAGAGATCCAGACTTTCGAGGTTTGGAGCAAGCGGAGACTGAGAAATGTTCGAATCGTAGGAGAGCTCCGCAAGAGATGATGGGAAGTCCAGCGCCGTCTTCTGGGGTGGTTGTTGTGGCAGCTGGTGCAAGAAAGAAGTGAGGAGATGCGAATTATGAACTTGAATAGGCAGCTCGACGAGAATGTCCTGGTAGCGGAGGTTGGACTTTTGAATGCTGCGCAAAAGTTAGCGGGATGGAGATGCCTGGTGTACGCCTCAGGACCATCCGAAACCTACCTGTCTGTTGTGAACTTGCCCTCCTTAAACGCAGCCATGAACGATGGCGAAAGTCGATATGCTTTCAGGCTCAAGCTTCCCTGACTGCTCCGCGATACGTCGAAGACCAAGGCAACGGCTCGCTCATCTTGTGCGCGCTGGAAGAAGTTCTGATTCTCGATGAAGTTCTGGTTGACAAAGTTTCCCATGCTTGTGCTAATGTACCATCCCACGCTCTGCGCATCCACGTTCACTTCTCGCAGAAACTTGATCATCTCGTTCTGGTAGGACACATTGCTCTTGGCGCGAGGGGCGGCTGCTGCGAGAGACGCTGCATCTTGCTGGTGGTATGGGTCTGAAGTGCTCGACGGATCTGGCGCGGCGACTGGGTATGGAAAGGCGTTGGTGACCTGGAGTTGCGACTTGTCGTCAAGACCAACCAGAAAACCAGTCGCGGGTGTGGGAAATGTGGAAGTCGAGTGTTTGATGATTCGCATGATCGTGAGCGCCTCAATCTTAACTTCGCTCAGCGGCGAGTCCTTGAACGATATTTCCGCCATGTTTGCGTTGAATCCGCGCTCGATGTGGCTCGCGTTGTCGGGGTTGCGTGCGCAGTTGTCGAGACAAGAAGGCTGGCGGAACTTTGGGTAGAGGTGTGGCTTCAGGTCCCTGGACGCGAAATTCGAGATACCACAGTGGGGCTGCCGAAGTTTACCCAGAAGCGTCACATGCTTCACGAGCTTCCTTCCAGCCTACAACATTGACATCAGCGTCCAATGCTCTTGGGGCGCTACAGATCACGCATCTTACCGCAAGGCGCACTCTTAAACCCTCTACCTGCACCTGCACGACCGTCTCTCGCTTCTGTAAATTGGACTCACATCAACAGCAGTCTCTACAAAACCCCTGGCATGTCTACAAACGGTCCGTCGAAAGAACTTGACCCGAACCAGGGTGGCGATGCGAGCAAGAAGACATACCACAAGAAGGCGACCGGAGAGGCGCTGCAGACTGCAGTTTCTCATGCCGCTAGCAAAGACCTCAAACTCTATGGTTCATGCTTTTGCCCTTTTGTCCAGCGGGTTTGGATATCGCTTGAGCTCAAAGGTCTTGATTACGAGTATGTGGAGGTTGACGTCTACCGGAAGCCAAAGCTTCTGCTTGACATTAACCCCAGAGGACTCGTTCCGGCTTTGAGACATGGCGCATGGGGATGTTATGAGAGCACAGTGTTGATGGAGTACCTCGAAGATTTGCACGAAGGCCGAGCACTTTTGCCTGAGGATCCCAAATCGCGAGCCTCCGCTCGCCTTTGGTCTGACCACATCAACCGACACATTATTCCTCTGTTTTACAAGTACCTTCAAGCCCAAGAGCCAGATGATCAAGTCAAATTTGCAGGAGACCTCAAAGGTCAGATAGCCAAGATCGTAGAGGTGGCTGACCAGGACGGACCATTTTTCTTCGGATCAGAGATGGGCTTTGTTGATGTACAGTTTGCGCCTTGGATTGTCAGACTCGAGAAAGTGCTAAAACCGTACCGAGGCTGGCCAGATGCCGAGCCTGGTTCGCGGTGGGATAGATGGGTGCGTTCTGTAGTTGAAGCAGAGCCGGTCAGGAAGACTACAAGCACGGACGAATTATACCTGGATAGCTACGAGAGATACGCTGAGGTAAGTCCTAGGTGGATGTGGGATTGAAAAGTGTCTGACTCCGACGTAGAATCGACCGAACACATCCCAGGTGAGAGATGCCATCAACTCTGGTGGTGGTTTGCCTTGAACGTCGTTTCTCTCCTTGCATTCTGAAGCGATGTCATGATTTCTGAGACTTAGACCAACGACAGACGATGAAAACAGATCCACGGGCGTTTCCCCTTTCGTTCAACCTCTGCTAAGTGCTCGCGCAAGTTATGCCAGCCTCGCGCGTTGTCAACGAGGTCATGCTAAGTCGCAGCTTCCACGACAGAGTGCCTCTCGCACGCACAATAGAGCACAGAGCAACAAGCATCGCCAGTTGCAACGCACTTCATCCTTGGATCTCTCGCACACATCCGACACAGAAGCAAGCTGGCTGCCATCGACGATGAGCGGTGCCGCTTGACTTTATCATCATGGTCTCATTCAGGTTTCGCAAACTTCAAAACACAAGAGAACCGGATCTGTGCACATCTGGAACTCTGGCAGCCAAACGAGACCCTATAACAACCACGAGGGCCAGGGGAAGCTTCGAAGTCTACCGCCTTGACGAGCTGCTATAGAGGTGCTTATAGCTCTCCCTCTAGCGTGGCGATGCGTTTCACAAACACGGCTTCAGGAGACACTTCCAGCATCAAACCGCACGGCATAGGTACTTGAAATTCACGTTCTTCATCAAGATACGTCCTTGATCCGAAACTTACTGAGTAGCTCGAACTTCACCAAACAGGTTTGAAGTCGCCACGTCCGATAGCACGTATTGCCGCTCTATATCACAAGATCACAAACGAAGGTCAAACTTTTCGCACGGCAGCGAGTCATGACGGAACAACCACATAAGGGACCTGCGTTCAAGTAAGATCCCTTCGACGGCTTGCACCCTGTGACAGCTAGATGCCAGCTATACATACCGCGTGCCGGCATCAGAACAGCTCGGGGATATATGTCTAAACTTGACTGACTCGTCAAGCAACCTCACCTCTGCTCAGCCTCACGAGCTTAATAAAGCTAACGACTGCGAATATGGGCAAAGCCTGTCCTCGACTCCTCGCACAATTCATGCTGCTATCTTGGTAATGGCAAATAGGAACTCGGCATGCATTACAACAGGGTTTGAAGAACGGTCTCGTCAGGGAAAGTCTTGTGCGTGTGTATGCTTGCGAAGTCGATGGCCCTGCTTCTCAGGGATGCTCCTTTGCGATCTCGATAGTCGAGCCGACAAACAAAACGGCCCTGATGAATGCATGCAGCACACCGAAAGTACAGTAGCAGATGAGGCGACTACATCCGAATATCCCCCTTGAGTCCAGCATCTGCTTTATTACATCCGATCCGAAGTAAGAACATGCACAACCATTGGGTTTGCAAGCGATAACAACAACTAGCAGGAGACACTATATTAGCACTCGTACCAAAGATTCGAAATTTTCGCACTACTGTGGGTGATCGATGATCGATTTGATGATCTGCAGTTACAAGCAGGAAGCGTGAGCGTGTCTGAAGCTCCGACTCCCCTCTGGTTGTTCGTTATCGATAGGCACATCGACTCTACTAGTGTGTACTTCAGATCTGTGATCGCAGTCCCCTGCGCTCTGCAAGCGAGACGCTCTTCACCCTGATGAGCCCGTTGCTCGGTTCCGTAGACGGACTGCTGTCCGCTCCTGGAACGAACGCCAATCACAGTACCAGGACGACAACCTACAGGAATGGCGGCTGCAAGCTACGATGAAAGTGATTTGTGATGCTCGGAATGACCGAGCAGAGATTTTACGACGGCCTCATCAGTGCTGTCTCCTCTTCGTATCGTATAAGATTGGCATGACTGGTTACGGAGCTGGTACGTGAGGGGTCGTCCAAGAGTCAACAGAATTGCAGCTGTGCTGTGAGGCTCTCTATTTATTCTAGCTGGAGCGGGGACTGGTTGTCGATAGCTTGCAAGAGCTCGACCGCCTCCGCAATGCATCCCCCAGGCCTACGTACGCGGGCGCTGGGCAACTGATGATGATTCGCCAAATGAAGATATCATATTGCTATCCGAGCATTCGCGGCTGGGACTGGTTTCTGAATCTCCAGCAGCGTTGAGAAAATACCGTTGATCTTGGAATGGAGGTCCAGAATTGCCCTGGGCCATTAGAGACATGTTTGATAGCAGCGGAGGTGTCGGCGGTTAGTGATGTGATGCTCTGACCAATTCGCGACTTGCGCTTGGAGCTGTCTACCTCACGGCAGAAAAGCTTGGACTGGGTCGGAGGTAGAGCCGTTGTGTCGTCGGGGGGGAACGATGATGTGTTGCCAACTTTCGGCACTGCGTCCTGATTCTCAGAAGACAGTGATGTCATGATCATTCTAGCTTGCCCAAATTTGCGGCGCCGTAGAAAGCCGACATGGTCCAAGACAGAAGCGGCCTGGTGTGTTTCCCGAAGTAGCGATGTTAGACACAACATCACAAGGTTCGTGTACACGGTGATATCACGGTGTGTACGACCTATATTGGCGCCGGTCTTATAAACACAAATGTGAATAACCGAATGTGGTTATAATGGCTTAGAATGGCTAGTTTGGTCGCTTTAGTGCTTAGTAGCTAGCTAGTACCCTTAGTCGATATACTAGCGCTATAGAGATTTCTTTATACCCTTGTCTATACTATATTGCTAACGCGCCTACTCGCGACTTTTCGTATTATAATAGCGTTTATAAGCAATACTATATACAAAAGTAATAGTTATAGAAAGGCAATAGAGCCTATTAGATATAAACCTAATCTACTATAGGGAAATTACGAATACCGACGAGAACTCGGCGGTAAGACTATAGCGATTGCGGACAAATAAGACCGTACTAGAAGGCATATAATATAGGCAATTTTGTAGTAGAATACATATAGATAGACTATTAGTTTCCTCCTCTTTTATTAATCCCTTTAGCTTTAATCTACTACTAAATACTCTATCGTTTTTACTATATCCGATAACGCCTCGAGCTAGCAATCGCTGCTTGCTACCCTTAGCAGTCTACTAACAACTACTCTAACTCGTTATATATTTAGCAAGCGGAAGCGTATAGAAGACCCTTACTAGCGTAAGGTAATAAGAGACCGCTCGAATAGCAAATTCTATACTATTGCTAAGTATAACTATTATAGTAAGTCTTAGACGTCGAATAAGCGCTCGAGAGTTATTAAACACCTATTAAAGTGTTAGTTCTTGCTAGAGTCGCTATAGAAGACTTATTAACCTTATCTATTGCTAGAAGTAGTAGAAACCGAGGCGCTAGAACCTATTCTAGCGCTTATAGGTAATAATAATATTAAGGAAATCCCTCGTCCTACTCGTAAGAAGGTGCTACTACTAAGGTTAGGCTTTGTCGACGAGATAACTTCTAATAAGTACAATGCCCTCTACGAGTTAGTAACTAAGTAGGTATTTGCCTCTAGTAGTCTATTAAGTACGATAGAGTATCTAGCCTTTATAAGATAGATAAAGAGGATAAGACCGGCCTTTAAACTACTAACTCGCTATTAGCTTAGATACGTATACCTACCTCGCCTCTATATACGGCTATATCGTAAGATAATAGTAGAGGTTAATAGAAGTGCGCGGCTCTATATCGTATCGGATAGATAGTCGGATCGAGCGCATCGTTTAGTCGTTAATTATCTCGCAGTTACGCCTCGAGCGGCGTAGTTTATAAAGTCCGAGCTTACTAGCGCGATAAGGAGTAATGCCTCTTATTATGCTAAAGGCCTTCTCGAGATTATCGACTAGTTTCCGGTAGGCAAGGTAGTTAGTATAGTTGCTAATAATATATTAGTAATAAAGGCGGCTACGGAAGAGGTATATTTCGAAGATTAGAGGTTAGAAATAGTTCCTCCGGCAAGCCCCGACTAACTAATAGATAAGCGCTAATAAGACTTAGTACGTACGGTAGCATCCGACGCTAATCCGATTAGGATATGCCTCCTATTTTACTTAGCTTCTAGTTAGGGACCTTCATTTAGTAACAACTAGTATTACAAGGCTTAGAACGATTATTAACGACGCTAAATCTATCGTAGAATACTTTAAGTATATATAGCTACCTTTTAAGATACTACTAGACATATTAAAAGGCAAAGTACGGCATTTCTAGGTCCCTAGAGGTGTCCGCTAGCAAGCCGACTTATACTGCGCTTAAAGCGTACTTATTAATAAATACTAGATTAAAGACCTCCGAGCTAACTATAAATAACGCCTCTTCTATAGATCGACTAATGTATAGCAGCAGAGTTAGCTAGAGATATATAATATCTTCGAAGAAGGCTCGTTCTAGCGTAATCTATAAGGGTAAGTGCTAAAGCCGAGTTTTACGTACTAACTAACTTCCGTTAGCTATTGCGACTTAATAGAGCTATTCCTAAAGGTTACTATTGCCTTAGAGTTAGACAGACTAAAGCTATTACACGTATATAGCAACTAGCGCTAGCTTATAAATGCTATAATCGACAAGGCTCTAAATCTCGTTTTAAATAAGGAAATAGAGATATATATAGAAAGGCGGTAGGAGGCACTATAAGTTCTTTAACTATAGAACCCTCTAGCGGACTAACAACGCTATTAGTTATTAGCCTATTATGCTAATTGCCTATTTAGCTAATGTTTCCGAGCGCTCCGACCCTAAGAAGCAGTTTATACTAATTAATAACGACGAAGTCAAATCCCTTACCCCCTTCCTTATCGAGTACTATACTAAGTAGCAACGCATGTCCGCTACCTATCTAGACTATAACGAGTTAAGAGATAAGATTAATGTACGCGCTAGACAACTTCTAAACGATATCTTTATACTTAGAAGCCGACAAAGTCTATTTAGTAACCCCGTTATATAGGCAGCTAGAAAGAGCTAGATACCGTTACTATAGTAGGCTAATAACTTCCGAGACTCGTACCCTAAGCTTACTAACCTCTATATGCTAGCCTTGTCTCTTTATCTAACAACCGGTACTACTAAGCGCAACTAGTCTGCTTTTAGCTTTATTTAAAGCCTTAAGCGTAATAGATTAAGCTACGAAGTACTCGAGAAGTTAGTCTTTATCTACTAGAATCTATATATTAAGTATAACCTAGACGATAGTAAGCTTATAGACGACAGTTACGTAGATCTATAGAATATACTAAAGGAAGTATTTAAGCTATAAAGCGACTTCGAATATACTCGCAATAGCAGTAGTAATATAGATAATATAGACGACGATAGCAACGTTGTCGACCTTACTACCGATAGCAATAGTTAGTAGAATAGCTAGTAGAACAACTAGTAGCTAGTAGGGCTGTTTATATACTAAGATTGTTACTATTTACGCTCTATATTCTTATTTCCTTTATTGTTTTATTTTGTATAGGATACGCTATAATAACTAGATCTATCTACTAATTAATCTATGTCTCGTATATATTTATAAGGTATATACGGTGTTTATAAGCCCAGAAATTAAACGCACCGTAATTCTATATCTCTATTCCGAAGTATGTATGCACCTCGATTAAGCTTAGATCCCCTAAACGAAGTCCGTAGTTAAGTCCGTAGAACTGCTATATAAGATCTAGAGGATCTGGTTAGTCGAATCCGCTTTGCATAAGTTAGCACAGACGTATTTTGTATAAGAACTCTACTAGAATCCTAGTTTTGCCGACGAACGCTCCGAGGCAACGAGTTTTTACAGGGGATATCCCTAAGCTCGCAGTCGCCCACTCATTATTATTGTAGATACTATACATACAGCCTTGGAATCCTAACCCTAGATGCTACCTTCCTCATATACATGAAGATAGGGGGTGCGCCGAGACAAGTCATGACGATGATGGTTTTCTCGCTTGATCAAGGTGTGTTGCCTTCTCAAGCCACGTCGCTGCCACGACAACCACGCGTCCGCGGCAGTAGTAGCCTGGCAGGCAGGGACAGGTCACAGCAGTACTCCAGGCGATGCAGGGGCACAGCAGAGCAGCCAAGCGAGAGGAATGTTTGTTTTCAAAGGGCCGCGGAGCGTGGCTGACAGCGTGCGGATCATCATCATGGTGTCGAGTGATGATGAGGCAGATCGAACGATGATGTGGCGGGATCGAAGAAAAGGGGACTCATCGAGGGTAAGCTGCGCACGTTTTCACGGCCCGCTGCACGGCATGCATCCAAGCAGGGTCATCGACGCCTGTGTGCCTGACAGGGGGCGCGAGTGGCTCAACTCGCGTCCAGCGTTTCGTGTGGTGCGGCTGTCATGCCGGACGATGCGATGCGTGTGTGACGTTTCGCGGAGAAGGACCGGAGGAGGAGGGAGGGCAGGCGCGACTCAAGAGGCCTGCTCGGATGCAAGCCACCAAGCGTGAAGAGTCGTGAGAATAGGATGATGGAGCGCGCCATCAGTGTGGGCGTGAGATTGCGTCGCGCGAACAGGATCGGACTGCAGCAGGCGAATCGCGGGCGCAATAATGAAGAGTGGCAGCAGCAGGCCCAAAGCGCTCGGGGCTGCTTGTGCTTGCTTAAGCGGATTCTAGGGTGCACGGATTTTGTATGAGGAATCCACCCGAGTCCTAGTTTTGCCGACGAACGCCGACCACGTACGAAGATATACAGGGCATAGCAGCAACGGGCAGAGGTCAGCTGGCGGTAGGGCAGGCCAGGCTAGGGCAGGTGAGTGAGTGTGAGTGCCTGTCAGCGGCAAGCCACACGCGATGGCTTGGCAAAGGGTACAGTAGATTTGCTGGCAGCGAGGCGGTCAGTTGTACGACGATGCCTTCACGCAGCAGTCGAGCGCGGTGTCGGCGTGTCGCGGCGTCGCAGACATGCAAGGAAGCACTTGGAAGTCGCTGTGAAGAGAGGCTTGGCGCACTCGAGGCGTGCACTGTGCAGCTTGCACCTCGTCGGCGGATCGTCGATTGCGAACGCTGCCGTCGCGTTAGGTTGGCTAGCGGCAGTGAGCGAGCGGGGCTCGGGAAATAAGGTTGTCCCGTCGCGAGCTTCAGACATCTTCCCAATCCCACTTTCCATCGTCAGCCATCTGGCATCTGTCCCAAGGACGCGCTCGCAGTCGATGTGTGCGGGTGCGGGTGCGTGTGCATTTGCATTTAAGCCTGTCAAATCTGGCACCGTCCGTCAGGGTCTCTGCCTGACCTCGCCCTGCAACGCTCGCTCGCCTCGGCCGCCTGCTGGGATGGTGAACATTGCACTCGACGCTGCCGCCGCTCTGTAACCTTCGTGCCGTCCTGTGCCTCGTTCTCTTAAGAAACCCGTCTGCCGCGCCGCTCCCCTCGCACCTCCTGCCTGTCCCGTCCTGTCCTGTCCTGGTTCATCTGCCAAAGCTCTCTGCCTCTGCCTCTGCCACTGCCACTGCCACATCGCCAGCGCCTCACCTCACCTCACTTCTGCTACTACCTACGCTTGCTATCGAGAGCCACACACACACACACACCACCACCACCACCACCACCACCACCACACCAACATCTGGAGTGCAGCCTCGTCGACCAAACAGCGCCGTCACCACAGCCTGATCCATCAATCGCTGCTGACACCACGCGTCGACACGCCTCCACGCGCATCGCATCGCATCAACGCTCGCCTTGCACGTGCAGCCACCGCTTTGCCCGTCCAATTCACTCCAGAAGCAACTCGAAGCTGGCTCACACATAATGGACGGTAGAAACTGCACCGGCCGCAAAATATCACTACTCAACGACAGTGGTGACGCAGTCGCCGTGCCCTCCAAGATCCAACTTCCATACCTGACTGCGCATTCTCGAGCCTCGAGCTGCACTTCCACGCCCAGCCTTTCCCCACAAACGCCGCAGCTGGTACGAAGCAGTTCGAGCGACTCGGCTGCTCTCTCCACTCCCTCGCCTCTCACTCCGTCCTTCAACACCTTCGACACCGCTGCCCAGCAATACTTGCCGCCCAAGCCACTCCACCAACAGCCGCAGAATCACCACCCCACCCAGCATCACCAGCACTACTACCTGCACAACCACTCCTACGCGAAGATGGACGACCCAAACGCCTCCATGTATCCCCCGATTCCCGATGCGACCGGCGCAATGCCGTCAGCTTATCCAATGCCGCCGCAGATGCTTCAGCAACAGCCCATGCCGCAACCGCCGAACCCTGGCCAAGCTTTTCGCGCCTCAACCTCCCCATCCTCAGAGCCCTCGAGAGTCTCCAATGCCTCGGCGCAATCCAACGCCAAGGCACCACCTCAGAAGAAGAACCAGTACCCATGTCCGATGGCGAAGCAGGTGGGATGCACCGACTTTTTCACAACTTCCGTTCCTAGTGTC
>NW_006921532.1:7923687-8099572 GCF_000340215.1 Pseudocercospora fijiensis CIRAD86
GAAGCCGACCAAGGCATCTGCCAAGAAGACGACCGTCAAGAACGAGCCCGCGCTTGAAGCTGCCGTCCAGCAACAACTCGCCGAGCAGACACAGGCCGAGCAGGCCCAACAGGTCGCTCGCGCAGTCGAGCAAGTCCAAGTCCAGCCACCGGCAGTCCAGCCCCTTCCTGCTGACCAGCCGATGCTCATGCCCGTGCCCGTTGGACCATATTTTCTCGGCAGTCTGGACACAGGCCCAGTCCCAGCTCTTCCAATGGCTCCTGACCTTGCCATACGACCACCGCTCCAGCGATCACAATACGCTTCGTCATTGGATTACGTGGCACCTACTGCGGCAATGGTCGACCCAGATGCAATCAACTACAACTACCCCTCCCCAGGCCTCTCTAATGGACTGCATAGCTTGGCTTTGGCGGCAGATGAGCATCGTCGCCATTCTGAAGAGAAGTTGACTGCCCGATCTCCCTCCTCGGACACGAGCTCAGACTCAAAAACGCCGTAGCGGCTGCCTTTCGCCCGGTTCGGCCCTACTAGCCGACTGGATCACCGTCACTTTCCCTCAGGTTGAGCAACAGGAATGTTTTCAAGCAATATACCCCAAACACTGTTTTTCGAAAGATGCCGCAACAAGCAAGATAATGGGCGACACGGCCTGGCGTCTCCTCTCAGCAGAGATGCAAGGATTTCTCCTGGTTCGAGAACATGAACGTGTGCCGTCGAAGATTAGTTGGAGGAACAAAACAAGCGGACTACAGCAGTCGCGCAGCTTGCGAAGATAGTTTATGTTTTGACGAAGCCCACTCTGCTACGATAGCTTGAGAGAGGGACAGGCAATCAGCACAGGATGCTTGGTAGAGGCGAATTTGGGCCACCAACGAGAGAAAGTCGCCTTGAGTCTTTAGTGCGAGAGTATTGCGATTCGCGAGTTACAAAGAAGATACACAGCGCAAACGCAAAGCGCAATTAGGTACAGATCTACCTAACACCTGAATAACAATGCAAACAGTCATGCAATTGCAACCAACATCACTTTTTTCTACGCTCATTCAAATTTTCATACTGTCCTAATAAGCTTGACTGTGCTGTCGAGGAGCCTGGGAGGAGGAGGTGAGCTCGACTCGACTTGACGTAACTAACTTACAAGGAAAGCTCGCGCGGATCCTGCCTGGTTGGTATTGGGACAGGACCCTCTACCTCAAGCTCTTGCTGATCACATTATTCTCTCGTCTAACCAGACCCGATAACAAAGCTCCAAGAACCAGGTATGAACAACGCTATGTACAAGTCCAGTAGTAGTACAAAATCGAGAATTGATTCTTAAGACATCTGTTTCTAATAAATCGTTCGTTGAAAACGTATCGTGCGGTTACGAATAATTGAAGACCTACTGTATGTATCATCTCGACCTATGTCGATATGTGGATCGGAGATGGGGAGGGAGGTAGGTGACTTTTTTTTTTAGACCTGTTCTTGTTCCTGTCCTGTTCCTGTCCTGTCCCTGACTTCTAAACAACAACCACATCACGCAGGTCCCATACATACATACTTGCATGCATGCATGCATTATTGGCGGATTTCTTTGTGCATGACAACACGGACTCACGAGAAATGATGGCAAAAAGACGGGAACTTGCTGGCCGCAAAGGATTTCGACTCGGTCTTGCATGGCGGGTTTCTTCTTTCGTGAAGATGCGAAAAGTGGGGGGGAGAGTTACATGTGCTGAATCAGCCACTTTCGTCGTTGCAATTCATCGACGACTCAGTCGGAACAGAGGAAGACACATGGGGTCACGCGGACTTCGCGAAAAAAACCGTTGAGGACGTAATTTGGAATTTGGAAATAATGCCATGTGTATACATACCATCATCAAGCTCGTTTTCTCAAGAAGAGTTGCTGTCGACTCGACTGCGGTACCGAAGGATCTGATTGCAGTGCTAGGGTGAAAAGAAGAGGCAGGGAAATCTTCTGCCGTCTGAGTGAAAGTGTTCATCAGGTACATATCGAGAATGGCAGAAGCATTCCCGAATGTGCCGCTGCAGCAATTGCAGAATCCCCCAAACTGTCTTCCCACCAATTTGAGCATTGGTTGCAACCAGGTTGGTATTGTTTCTGACTCAGGGCTTTTTGCTTGTGGCGCGCAGCTGGCTTGAGTCAGCGCTGTAGGAACGCGAACAAGAGATCGGGAGATTCGCTGCATAACCTCCGACCGACATCATGGGAGGAAGCTTGGACTTAGGGGAATTTGTCCCTCTATAGCTGCCCTCGAGTCAAGGAGCTTTCGACAGGCAAAACTCAATGCCAACCCAACCTCGACAATCAGATCGAGATAGTTGCCCCGGTACAATCATAGGAATGAGTTCAGGAGTGAAGGCTTTCGGGCTCATCAGGAACGCGATCCTGCTTGGAATCGAGTGTGAAACACTTTTGTTGGGCCTCCGTCTGGACTTCCTCCCTCAACCATGTGTGAATCGTGATAGGCTTGATGTGGCATGCCAGGAACGCCGTGGGCTGCGAAATGTTGTCATGCTCACTTCTCATCGCTGACTGCTTCGGATGTAGTCCGCGGCTGTCTTTGCAGCAGCGCTAGCACCTCCAGCTTGCAATGCTGCCTCGTATCGCGCCTTCAGGCCTTCTTCGAAAGCTTGGTCAATCTCTCCATCCTCATCGTCAGGCTCGTCCGGGTCCACAAGACCAGAGGTGGCCTCTTCATCCTCGTCTGCGTCTTCCAAATCGCTGACAGTCTCTGGTTCAGACTTCTTCGCGTATTTGCCAGTGCCCTTTGCTTTGGATGAGACCTGCATGTCGTTCATCATTCTGCTGACTTCTTTCTGCTGCAGCTCTTTCTTCTGCTCTTCAGCTTCAGCGCGCCTTCGCTCAAGCTCGGGCTTGTAGTCTTTCTCGAACTCCTGCCTTTTTTCTTCGATGGCGTGGAAGAAGCCATCGACGCCGTCGCCTGTCATGGAAGACACGCCTACGACGGATAAATGGTTGTAGAATTCTTCGAGCACCAGGCTCATGCTATTCAGCAGAGGGCCCATGTAGCCTCCACTTTCACGCTGTTCTTCCTCCTCCTGCTGCACGGCATTTTGGAAAGTCTCGAAGTCACGCATCCACTCCACAGCCTCAGACTCATCCTTCACGTCGGTCTTGTTAAAGACGAGAATCATGGGCAGCTTTGTCTTGTAGAGAATACTGATTGCGTAGAGCATGTTGGACATGAATGTGCTGGTGTTCTCGGTCGTTCGCGGGGTGTCGATGATGTATGCGATGACGGTAGGAAAGCTGGATGCGAACGAGGACAGCAGAATGTTACCAGAAGCCGACCAGACGAAGACCTCGATCTGGCCGGGAGTATCGACGATAATGTGACTCGGCAGTGGTTTGGAGGGTTGCTGTGGCAAGCATCTCTTCTCTAGTATCGACATGACCTGGTCAATCTTGGTGCTGAACAGATTTAAGCTGGTCAAGATGGCTCCATTCGGCCCAAGATTGTACTGCTTCATGACCTCCTTGTAGTTTACTGAGTCGCGAATGTCGATATTGGAATCGAAAGGCACACTTCGCACTGCCGGATCGAGATTGAGCACATACGGCGGCTGCTGCGTCGACGATTCTTGCGACTGCTCGTGAAGATGCGCGTTGATCCTCTGCATGAAAGTCGTCTTGCCCGAGCCCGCCATTCCCACGCATACAACAGCGACAGGAGGCTTGTCGCCTGCCGATGCACCACTCGACGCCATCGTTGGCTGACCTTCTCTCTAATGTGAGGGTGTTGTTGGAGGGAGCAGAGGCAGTTTGCATGTGACAGCGAAAGTGACGTTGGCGGGCAGTCGAAATTTGTTTGGGCGAGGGTCCGGGTCCAGCAGCAGCTCCATCTCCACCTTCAAGCAAGTGTCTAGGTTGCTGGCAAATCACACGCCCCACGATGGGACTGGACGATTTTGAGCGCGAATTAAAGGAGAGCAAGTCGCGAGAGGACGGAGAGGACAACAGAGAGCGCAGGAAACACCGGGATCGATCAAAAGACCACGAAGAAAGACACCACCACCGCCATCACCACCGATCGCATCGACACCGCGACGATGATGACGACCGAGAGAGATCGCATAGGCGACGAAGACACCATGATGAAGAGCGCCACGAGGATCAAGAGCGCAGAAAGCGACATCGCGCTCGGCACGAAGATTCCCACAGAGATCGCAAGAGACGCCGCAGCGAT
This sequence comes from Pseudocercospora fijiensis CIRAD86, assembly GCF_000340215.1. Taxonomy (NCBI): domain Eukaryota; kingdom Fungi; phylum Ascomycota; class Dothideomycetes; order Mycosphaerellales; family Mycosphaerellaceae; genus Pseudocercospora; species Pseudocercospora fijiensis. The sequence goes on from NW_006921532.1 coordinate 7,927,908, forward strand.
TCGCCTGCAAAGGATAAGACGTCCGAGCAGAAGCCTGACACGGCAGTGAAAGTATTCGATAGCGATGGAGACGAAGAGGACGAGTGGGTGGAGAAGGAGACCGTCACTGCGCCGCCGCCCCCAGAGAAGGTCTTGGACCAGCCAGATCAAGATCTGCACCAGAAGCAGAAAGGCGTACAGCGTGATGCCTGGATGCAGGAGCCTTCTGCCCTCGATATCGACTATGTGAGCAGAAAGAGGCCAAAGTCGCCGCCGAGCCAATTCGTGGGTGCCAAACAGAACCATGATTTCAAGGTGCAAGAGAAGCAGGTCAATCAACATCTGGCTGATCTCGAGCGAGACTTTGACTCGGATGGCGACGACGAAGCTGCAGCAGAGAATGTCAAGGACGAGCCTCCCCACCACGAGGTCAACTATGTCTTCGGCGATGGTGGCAGCACATGGCGCATGACCAAGCTCAAAGGCGTCTACAGAAAAGCGGAGGAGTCTGGGAAGAGCATCGATGATGTGGCCCTGGAGACATATGGCGATCTGCGTCTGTTCGATGATGCGCGAGAGGAAGAGCGAGAAGTGGATCGGAGAAAGATGTATGGTAATGACTACGTTAGCTTGGAAAAGCCTTCAGGCGAGCTGTTCCAAGAGCGCGAGATGAAGGCAGGCATGCGGCGTGATGAGCAGAAGAATGCAGACGTAGACGTATTTCATTCGAGGCAGGGTCAAACGATCGCCGAGGCTTCAGCACCACTTAAAACGACATCTCTCGACCAGACGGCTCTGAATAAGCTTAAGGCACAGCTGATGAAGGCGAGGCTCAAAAAGGCGCCAGACCTCGCTCGGCTGGAGGAGGAGTACAAAGCAGCAGAAGCAGCAAGCCTGGCCAACGGTAACCAACCAGATGTGGTGGTGCTCAACAATGCAGAGAATCGAATGCTGGCTGGTGACAGATCTGGAGAGGTTACCGCCGTCTCTGGAAGAAGGGCTCGCGAGCGTGGGACTGTCGTGGAAAACGAGGATATGTCGATTGAAGACATGGTCAAGCAGGAGAAGCGCACTCGTGGGATGGCTGGAGGCGAAGGACGCCAGTTCGCGGAGCGCATTGCCAAGGATGGCAAGTTCAAGAACGACCTCGATTACATGGATGACAACGCACAAAACCTGTCCAAGGGAGTCATCAAATCAGACACGAATCTTCGAAATGCCGCTGTCGGCGAGTTCCAGAAAATGCAGCGCATCCTTGAGAACTGTCCTCTGTGCTACCACGAGGAGTCGAGCACGCCACCAGTCGCACCGGTCGTTAGTCTCGCAACTCGCACTTACATGACATTGCACACCGAGCCTGAACTCGCCAAAGGGAGTGCTGTTATCGTTCCCATCCAACATCGTCTCAACCTACTCGAATGCGATGACGATGAATGGGAAGAGATCCGTAACTTCATGAAGTCTCTCGCCCGCTTCTATCATGCTCAGGACAAATCCGTCGTTTTCTACGAAAATGCAGCGCACATGCACAGCCGCAGAGGCCACGCGGCATTATTCGCTATCCCTCTGCCTCATCATCTCGCAGACACAGCATCGGCATACTTCAAAGAGGCCATCCTTGCTTCCGACGAGCAGTGGAGTCAGCACAAGCCCATCATCGACACGCTCGCTCTTACTCAAAGGCCGGGGTACGGCAAGCAAGCATTCAGAAAAGCCATGGTGAAGGAGATGCCATATTTCCACGTCTTTTTCACACTAGATGGTGGAATGGGCCATGTGATTGAGGATGAAAGGCGATGGCCAAAAGGCGATCTCTTTGCCAGAGAAATCTTGGGCGGAATGTTGGACAAAGGGCCCGAGGTGATCAAGAAGCAGGGGAGATGGGAAAGACATGATCCGCGGCTGGAGAGCTTCAGGAAGCGCTGGGACAAGTTTGACTGGACCAAGGTTCTAATGGATGCTCAATGAGAATGACTCGTCAAGTCATGATTCTTGCAAGACACGCTACGGTCGGTAGCTAGAGTGCAGCTGGTATTGCTACGATGAGATCTGTGGCATCTACAGATTCTGTTCTCTGTGACTCAATACACTGTCGTCTATCTTGACGCCAAGGGCAATGCTCGCTTCAGCCTTTGTCTTGCAGCAACCCATTGCTTTTTGAAAAGATGATGTCCCGTTCCAGTCCCAGCAGTGCTGACCATCACCCTGCTTCTCACGTACGTGTGAGCGGCATCGCTTGGATGAAAGCCGTCACTATCGACGCGGTGCACCTAACGCCATCCGATGCCACGCTGCTTCAGCAATAACCGCGAGTTCATATTGACAATGGTGCGAACGAGATCCCAATCACCATCTTTACCGACCCAATCGCAGACTACAATACCAGTCCCGCCATCTCCCTTGTCACCGCCAATCTCATGCTTCTGAATCATGAAACTCGTGACGGTCGGGTTCAGCTTCGCAGCAATCTTGTCTGGCCAACATCCGACTTTCCAGAAGTTGGAGGCGGACAAAAAGTTCAGAAAAAGAGGACCAACTTTCTCGAATGAGGCTGGACAAATGACACCACCTGCCCGCTCGAAGTGGTCACAGCATAAGCCGATCTTCTTGTCAATGTTCTCGGTCTCGAGGACTTCGCAGAAATCTTGCACTCGGACATCACCATATGTGCAATCTGGGGTATTATAGGCCCAATTCTCGGCATTGAGACACCATCCTCGTCCATCCCATTCCCGCTTCAATCGATCGCTGAGCGCAAACCGACGCATGAGCACGATCTTGCCGCGGACCTGACCAAGATGCGGCACCTTCGGCTCCGTATACCACTTATTGGTGTTGCCTGCAGTGTAATGGTCGCGAATGATTGCGCCAAGCTGCTGATCTGTGGCATTGCCGGGACCTTCGCGCTTCAAGCTGATGACGACCGTTTCGGAGGGATTCTGGTCCAGGAATTCTCGGACTTCTTTCACCAGACCGCGGAACTTCTTGGGGCCAGTGAGCGAAATTGGGAAGACTCCGTGAACAAGATTGAGCTCGTCGCTTTTCGGGTCGTCCGGGTTGGCTGGCTGGACACGAATGTCGAAGAATCGGACGCCATTCTCCAGCTGCTCTTTCGGCGGGACTGCCTGGCAGCGAACAGATGGTAAGGCTTTGTAGCATGTTGGAGAGTTGTGAGTACCGGGGATCGAAAGAGCGGCAAGTGAAGTGTCATCTTTGAACTCTTTCATCCAGGCCTGGAGGTTACAGTCCTCGATTATGGCAAGGAAGCAGTCCCTGGTCACAAATATGCCACTGTAGTCGTGCTTTGGATCTGGTGTCAAGGGCGTGAGCTTTTCAGCTGCGGCACTCCTGGTAGGAACATCAATCCGCCACTTGCCGCCTCCATCGCCTTGCAGAGTGAGGCGTACAACATCTCCAGAAGCACGCTCGAATAAATTGATGTCAGACTTATGGCTTGTAAAAGGTTCCAATCGAATATCGATGTCTTGTTGAGCATAGCTCTGCGCCTTCTCAGACAATTCGTGCCGTGTTGGGGCCCGTGGATCGGATTCTCCTCCCGTAGCATTGCTCATGAGAGTGGTAAAGTTCTTGGCAAGTGCTCCAAGCCCAGCGCTGCCCCGCCGTTCCTGAGGAGCTTCATACCGCTCGATGTGCTTGATGGTCAATGGCTGCGCGGTAAGATTGCGCACGGTGATCCGACCTGACATGGTTGCGGGTATCAGCAAGTCTTTCGGGATTTTGATGGACGGGGCAAGGGCTTCGAGATATGTACGTACCTGAGAGGTCTCAGAAGCAAGATCAACGCCTCAAGTCCAAGACCGTGCCGTGCAGAGAAAGTGGAGCACTTCGCCACGCTTGGCGCCGGCGGCCGTGCGTACAGGGTCCAATGGCAAAACTCTGTCAGGACCACTCACGACCTTGTGCATCACGACAACCTGAAGCATTGGTCTGCTGATCTTCATGTGAACTCTGCGGTGGTGAGCTTTGCATCATCACAGCCTGCCTCACAGATATGACGAGGAGAGAACATCACGAAGGAGCAGAAACATCCAACGGAGCCTGCGTTCTGCAGAAGAAGAACGCCTCTATCATCTACGGTGCTTGCGAGCTCCCGAAGAAGGACGCGTCCATTATCTACGGTGCCTGCGAACTCCAGAAGAAGAACGCCTCCATCATCTATGGTGCCTGCGAGCTCATGGACAACTAAATGTTCGACGGAGCAATTGAAAATCAAAGATTACAACGATTCAATATGAGAGGCGGTTGGATTGGCAGCTTCTCATGATTCTGGAGCGCTTGTGTTCCTGGATGTTTGTTTGGCGTTGGGACTTGTAGCGCTTAGCGCTATTGATCTACCTTCGAATACAATCAATGCTGCGAAATTCGCATCTGGACACCGAAATTCTTTTCCTCACTTGCTTTCTTCAATGCGATTGATATCCCCTAGGGTTCCCCTTCGACTCGCGGTCTCGGTATTCTGGGCATCTTCACCCATTCCACAGGCCCTGCCCTCATGTCCAGACTGCTCGGGTCGTAATTCGGATGCCGCGAGAGCTTCAGTCGTTGGTTGGTCTCCTCAATAACACGTGAAGGCCATTCTCCCCAGTAGCACTCGTGGTTCGCAAAGTGCTCATAGAGCATCGGTAGTACGATGACATCCGACGCGGCGTATTCGAGCAGAAGCTTCGGCAGAGGACGTTCGGCGAAACACAACCCATCTCCTGATCGCATAAGCTCCTTGACACTTTCCTTGCATTCCGAGAATTTGACCTTCGCGGTAGGATCGAGATCTTTGAGCCTGTTCTTGATGCAGACATCTAGCCCAAATAGTCGCTTGCTATTTTTGCGGGTAGCTGCTTCCATTAGCTGCACGTCAACGATCCCGTCAAGATTCAAGTTGTAGTGGGCGAAGAGAGCTTCGCCATCTCCGCGACAATCGAAGACACCTTTCAGAATTTTGGGCGACTCGAAGATGGTCTTCAGGCTCTCACCCTGCCCTTCTGTCGTAAGAGCATTGCCATCAAGCTCCTGCAGGTCAACAACAAATGCTCGCAAGAGATCCGGGACGTAGATGGCGAGCAGAGTGACGGTGCCATGTCGTCCAAGGTTTTCGCCTTCGCAGTCGAAATAAAACGAGGGCTCATCCGTGTGAGACGCCGCAGATTCGTTAATAAATCGGACAAGTTCTGAAACCTTCTCCGTGGTATCTACGAGAGATATTCTTGCATCCGGAAGCGCATGAATTGCTGCCTTTTGCGAATCTTTCCCTTCCTCAACGCCTTCCATATGCAAACACTGACCACGTCGCACTTGGCTACCAATGCTTTTCACCAGTTCTTCCAGCTCTACAAGGCCAAGTCTGGCCTCAAGATCTGGCTCGCTCAGATAGTTTGGTAGGTCCTTTTGCACCCTTCGGAGGTTTCCTTTGATTTGGAGTATCTGGTTGACGGCTTTTTCAAGGGCCGGATTGCTAACAGATGTAGAAAGCGGTTCGTCTTGAAGCGGAGCCCTCTCGTCCTTAGCAGAAGCGGCCCTCAAGGCGAGTGTCTTGGTGTCGCAGGTGAGCTCATGCGACGCATCGCGATCTAGTGTATCTTTCGGGGCATCGAGACCGTGGTTGATCCTAGGTTGGGCGGTAGCATTTGCACAATCACGGTCCGGGAGCTGATTGCAAAGTCGAGGAGGCGTTTCATCTGCTTTCTGGCTGTCTGCAAGTCTCGCGTGGTCGCCATTGCTCGAGACCTCCAGCTTCTCGTAAGCCAGATGCACACTCTGAGACGTGTCTTGCAGAAATGGCATCGCAGTCGTATTCGACGAGCGTTGCCTGATTGCTAGACTGATTTGTGCATGGACCAAATGTTATGGCGCATAAGTATTTGTAAAGACGAATGAATGCTCGCATAAAATATGTATGGCGTAGCCATGATCACACGCTACTCGTGAGTGAATGAGTGCCTACAAATCTGCCAAGCTTGTGAAAGCCCACGCAGCTGCGTCGGTGCACAGGCATGTGATACGAGTGGTAGAAGGGATCTCACCTCGAAGGAGACAGGAGAAGAAATACATACACGTCTTCGTTTCGAGCCACCGGTAAATGCACCGTCAATGAACCGCTTCTGCATGATCAACTTCCACAGTGCTCCGTATTCAAGATTGTGCCATTTCAGAGCCCAAGAAATCCTCGATATTGACCGTTGCTCGCGAGCTGATTCAACAGTATACTTCGTCGAGAAAGAAAAGCTGTCGTGGGTAGCCTCAAGATGGTGTAGACGTAGACGAATACAGAGAGTGGGTGGGAGGAGCAGGAGGACGAGGACCAACTTGGAAGAGGACGTGACGCTTGGACCATATTTCGGGCCGGGACTAGCGCCGAAAGCTTAAGCCTCGCTGGAGAATTATTTCGATTCTTGCTTGGAGCTTCTTCAAGAATTCTGGAGATTCATTCCCGCGTTTCATTGTACAGTAATATGTCGAGCAAGATGGGCGGCGTGAAGCGGAAAGAAGCACCATCCAATGCATATAAGAGTGAAAAGAAGCAGAAAACTGGCGACTTCAAGCCGAAATACCAACCGAAACCTGCGAAACGATCACATCTCGATGAAGCGGCAGAACAGGACGATGATGAAGCACCGTCAGGGGAAGATGCCGACACAGGCGCCGTGAATCCAGAACGCAAGAAGAACTTCCAGTCCAATGGCAAGACAGACGCAAATAGCAAGTTCAAGCTTGATATGTCTTCGGCTGAAGCACACGCAAAGCAGCGACAGCTTGCGAAAGAACGGAAAGCGGCCAAGCCAAATGCAGACGCAGTGCAAAGAACAAAGCAACTATGGGAGCGCCTACGAAGAAAGTCGCATGTGCCGAAGGAGGAGCGGAAGGAGCTTGTGACAGAGCTTTTCCAGATCATTGATGGCAGAGTCCGGGATTTTGTCTTCAAGCACGACAGCGTGCGTGTGGTACAGTGCGCGATCAAGTACGCGCGCTCAGACCAGCTAAAGGGAATTGTAAAAGAGCTTAAGGGCGATGTACGGGATCTCGTTGAAAGCAGATACGGCAAATTTCTCGTCGCGAAGATGGTGGTACAAGGGGATCGCGAAGACAAGGATTTGATCGTACCACAGTTCTATGGCCACATCAAGCGTTTGATCAACCACCCTGAGGCATCATGGATTGTGGACGACATCTATCGCCAGGTCGCCACTCCACCGCAAAAAGCTATGATGCTGCGAGAGTGGTATGGCGCGGAGTACGCGCTTGAAGGGAAACAGAAGTCAGGAAAGACGGCTGATAAAAGCGTAACATCGGATCTCAAGACGATACTGGAAGAAAATCCCGAGAAGCGCAAGCCTATCATGTCTTACCTCAAGACTATGATCAACAACTTGATCCAGAAGAAAATGACAGGCTTCACCATGCTGCATGATGCAATGCTCCAGTATTTCCTGGCGACAATGCCAGGTTCAGAAGAGCAGTCGGAGTTTCTTGAAATCCTGAAAGGTGACATCGATGCTGAGGAGGAAGGCGGAGGTGGCGATCTGTACAGAAATTTGGCCTTCACCAAGAATGGGGCACACCTTGTCTGTCTTGCACTGGCACACGGGTCCGCGAAAGACCGCAAAGTCATACTCAAGTGTTTCAAAGATCACATTGAGGCTATGGCATTTGATCGGTATGCCAAGATCGTCCTAGTCACAGGGCTCGATGTTCCGGACGACACGAAGATGACCTCTCAAACCATTGTTCGCGAACTTCTTGGACTCCAGACTGAAGATCAGACCCAACGTTCCGACCGATTGGAAGGACTGATCACTTCGCTTGATGCTCGCGTACCTATTCTATACCCAATGGCTGGTGCCGCTAGATGGCTGATGAGCAACGACGAAAAGCAGATTTTGGATGAAGTGCATGAAATCCGAAAAACTACGTCAAAGAAAGACCCAGAGGCGAGACGCCAAGAGATTATCAAGAACTTTTCTGAGCCACTTCTGGAATTTGTCGCTGATCGAGCCACGAATCTTGTGCAATCCTCCTTCGCCAGTCAAGCCGTGACCGAGATCTTGCTGGAGTGCTCTGGATCGCATCGTGACTCTGCCAAGCAAGCAGTCGCTGCGCTCGCCGCAGGAGATCCCGCAGAGGAAACACACATTGCACGCGATGCCGCTTCGGGTCGTATGCTAAAGGCGCTTGTCGCTGGAGGACCTTTCGACCCGAAGACGAAGACCACCAAGCTTTCCGAGCCTCGCTTGGGCTTCGCGGATGCTGTATATCCGGTGATTAAAGACCATCTGGTCGATTGGGCATGCAGTGACTCTAGCTTTGTTTGTGTCGCTCTGTTGGAGAGCGAAGATGTGTCGGATGAACTCAAGAAAGAAGTGAAGAAGGTTTTGAAGAGCGGAAAGAAACAGATTGAAAAAGCAGCAGAAGGCGGTGACGACGAAGGGAAGAGAAGTAAGAAGGGAAAGGTCGTGGGCAAAGGGAATGCCGGCGCCAGGATACTGCTGGAGAAGTTATGATCCTGGTCACTCGATCATGCTTCGATAGCACCAGCGCTCGTAGACTTTGCCAACCGTTTGCTTTCGATCATCAGCATATTCCAAGATGCCACCAAGGGTTGCTAAAAAGAAAGTAGCTGCCTACGCACTCAAACATTTGTACTTTGGTCTACGTCTGCGTCAACACGAGCGATAGCGCCCCTGCGTTGCAGAGGCTTCTATCCATGCCCAATGCTGTACCACTGAAAGCTCTACACAGCACTAGCAACGATAGTGCGCCCATCATGCATCATTCGTCCGACAAAATGCCTCGTCGTGCAACTTCATGTGGCGAAAAACGCGCTGCTCATCTTCCTGTCGGTGATAGACGGCCTCAGCAATTCTCACAGTCATCGCTCGCAGGCGAGCCTTCACTGACTCCTCCCATAATCTTAGCTTTCAATTCCATGAAAGCTCGTCCGCGTACGTTGAAAGTGGCGTACTTCAAGACCACATACTCGCGAAGTGTATGAAGATCTTCCATTGCCAACTTCTCGAAGTCACTAGCCTCCCTAAAAGGTTATTAAATAACTCAAAAGTCAGCAAGTCCCTCAGACATGTTCTCAAGTTATTGCTTTCTTACCAGCCGTTGCTATCGATCGCCTTGCTAACCTTCTTGTATTGTTCGACAAGCCCTTCTACGTTCTGCGCTTCGCTGATCGCCTGCTCGTGATCACGGATGTTCTTAATGCGGTCCTTGAAGCCCTTGAGCTTCGTCTGATGTCTTCATTAGTCTTGGTTCTGTTACGAGCTTCACATCACTTACCACTTCTTCCTTCAGCTGTCGAAGCTTGGTCTTCGTCTGGTAGTCGGTATCAGCAGCATGTGGGGCGCTGGGCATGGTGTAGGTGCTGCCTTGCTTGCTCTCCACCATCTCTTGGGTCTGTAACTCAATTGCAGCCACGCGGTTGACCATGGTGTCAAAGTTGTCCGTAGTCTGGTTGCATTGCGGCTGCATAATGGCAATGGTCGTCTTAAGTGCATCCAAGTCAGCTTGCAGTAGCCGAATCGTCTCGGCTGGAGTGCTTTCCACCTGGAAGCCTTCGTTTGCATCGCCAGCACGGTCATTGCGAGTTTCCATGGCCAAAATACGGCGCTCAAGCTTATCCTGCATTGCGACCTGTGCATCCATGACGCCCTTGTAGCGGATGCTAGCCGCCTCCTCAGCTTGTCGCTGGACGTCGGCATAAGACACATGCAGCTGGCCCAATACCTCATTCAACTGTTCTTTCGAGAGCTGCGTGACATTTGGCTTTGCGGCAGTCGCGTGCCACGTAGAATTTGGCTCCTGCTTGACGCTGCTCTTGGTTGGGTTGACAGCGGCGAGGCGCTGAAATTCCTCCAGATGCTGCTCGTTCTCCAGCATCTTCTGCTTCAGATCCTGGACCTCGGCCAGAAGCTGCTTATTCTCTTCGACGAGGCTGTCAACGTGCAGACCGCACTTGGCATTATCGCGCTCGAAATCTTCGCACCGGCGCACAAGCTCAACGTTCTTGTCGGTCAGTTCTTGACACTGGGTAGTGAGTGTCTCATTCTCAATCTCGAGCTCATCGCACCGCTCATGCAGCTCATCGTTGTCATTAGCAAGAGCGGCATTGGCGGCGCGAAAGTTTTCCTCAAGACGGGCATAAGAGTCCTGCAGCGCGTGTCAGTTGTTGCCGTGGCTATTGAGAAAGCTCAACTCACCTTTATGCTTGAACGATCTCCGCGAGTCGTGCGTTGTGCCTTGCCAAAGGGAATTACGGCGCGCTCTTCGTTTGAGGGGGCATTGCCATCAGGAGAGGCGACATCTGGAGCAGCATTGGTTGCTGACACCGAATCTGACGCTGGTTTCGGCGCTTCTGCATTCTTCATCGCAGCCTTGCGCAAGTGCGGCGGTAATGTGCCAGTGTTCACGGCCATCCTGTTACTCGGGGAAGAGATATCAGGTGGATGTCGATGTCGATAGCTGGAACTTTGCAATGAGAATGTGAAAGATTTCTCAGTGGTCGGGAAAATGCGGGACCGGTGGAGCGTGTCGTGCCTCCCTCCAGCTGCTCGAATTGTCGGACAGACACTTTTCTCGCCTGCAGTCTTGTCTATTATTACGGTTCAGACCGCATGCATCTCGCCTCTCACTGCTATTTGATGCCAAGGCGGGATCGCGTTGCAGGTAAGCACAAAACGCTGACGAACCTCTCAATCCCAGAGTTGCATCTCTTGACGAGCGTTGCACGCTCAAACTCCTGATCCAAGGTCTGTTTCTCCCTTCGCCGACGTACACAACGCCCATCCCGAGTATGGTCGATATCTGGTCTTGCATCGCCCCCTGAAATGTCGCTACCAGATCAGTGGTTGCAGAAAGTCCGGATCCTATCACAGCAGCAAAGGTCACTATTGTGCCATATGAGGTCTTTCCATTTTGCTTCCGTGGACCTCGACCTCGCGCAACTTTGCATAAACACTGAAGACTTCCCGGTCTTTCGTCTCCCATTCAGCCCGTGACGTGGCAGTCGCTGGCGGCCCCTATGGTTCTCGGTCATGCGGTGGTAAACTTGCAATTCAGGTCCGACAGGTACCAAAACGACGCTCTCGAGGAATTATAGGCCTTTTCGTGGCACCACTCTACGAACTCTACCTCCATCTCTACAGTTTTCCGCAGTGAAAATGTTGGCCAGAATCGTGACCTGAAGAGTCGCGTGGAAGGCGGGAAATCAGTCTTCAGAAGCTCGAGTCTACTGTCACGAAATGCAAACCAGGTCGAAGAGGTCCCGAATTCACGAGCGTGATGTCCTGACTGAGTCAGCACGATAGAGTTTCAGACCTTGTGGGTCTTGCCCCTTTCTCGCGTTCCACAACTCCATCATTTCACGCTCTCATCAGCCTCGAAAGGCAGTCCTTTGATCACGATCCCTATCCAAAAGCACATCGGTGCACATACACTCCTTGATCACTGTTTTTGTTGCAAATTATTTGAAAGCATTGCATACCAGGACTACGACAGACCACCCACCAACCGCACCCTTTAGCCCTCATTTCCTTCCCGTCTAATCACAACTATGCGCGCGACCACTACCATCGCGGCTCTCGCGCTGGCCACGGTGCCTTCGGTGCTTGCCGCCGGAGAGAAAGGCCAAATGGGCTTCGCTCTGGGAACGAAGAAGCCCGACGGAACTTGCAAATACCAAGCCGACTACGAAGCCGACTTCGACGCGATCAAGTCCAATTCCGGCGCGACCCTTGTTCGAGGATACTCTGCATCGGACTGCAACTGCGCCCAGTACATTCTCCCAGCTGCGAAGTCTAAGGGCTTCAAGGTGATGCTTGGTGTCTGGCCTGACGTGGAAGAGTCATTCAACGCAGACAAGAAGGCCCTCATGACCTATGTGCCAAACTTCAAGGACCAGGTCTATGCAATCACTGTCGGATCAGAGACTCTGTACCGTGGCAACTTCACTGGCGCGCAGCTGCTTGAGAAAATTCAAGATGTTAAGAAGGCACTCGGTGGAGACGTCAAGTGTGGAACCGCAGACTCTTGGAACAAATGGGCAGACGGCACTGGAGACGCCGTAATTAAGGGTGGTGTTGACCTCATCCTGGCCAACGGCTTTTCTTACTGGCAAGGCAAGGCCGCAGGCAACGATGCAAAGACCACCTACCTTGACGACATGCAGCAGGCACTCGGCCACATCCAAGAAGTCGCTGGGGGCTTGGACAAAGTCGAATTCTGGAACGGCGAGACTGGCTGGCCGACCGACGGTGGCTCTGACTACGAAGCTGCCAAGGCTGGAACTGAAAACGCGAAGACCTTCTACCACCAAGGCTTTTGTGGTATCCTTGACTGGGGCATCAACGCGTTTTACTTTGAAGCCTTTGACGAGTAAGTGTTGTCGTGTAGGAAATTGTGGGTTCAACTGACAATCTTCAGGCCTTGGAAGCCGGACTCCGTTGGAGACAACGGCGTTGCTCAAAAGGAGGGCACGTGGGGAGCTATGACCGGCGACCGCAAAACCAAATTCAACCTCAAGTGCTAGAAGAGTAGCACAAGTTGTCGAATTCTCTGTGAGAGACTCATGCATGTGTGCGAATCGAAAAGCAAATCATCATTAAACGCATTGGGGGAACTGGTTGGCTATGAATGATTATATTCGGTGTTGATGGATATTGTCATTCTGTGGCGTGCATTCGCATATAGAGAAGTAATGGAACATGTGTTAAACCGCAGTCGGACTGAGTGTGTTTAGACATACGGGTATCATTAAGTGCCATGTCTCTCAAACGCCATAACTCCTCGCTTGCTTGTGAATCGTTCACCCACATCCTATCAGCCGTCAAACCCACCAAAGCCAGCGTCTGGCTCCTCTTCCTCCTCGTCCTCGGGCCGCCACGCTTTGCCGTCTAGTAGCCTATTGTCATCGAAGCTCTCTCCTGCGCGTTCTCTTACGCTTTTGACCATACTACCTGTCTTCAGTTTGCTGATCGGAGCCATGATTTTATCAATGGGAGCCTGCCTGTGCTCGTCCACTTTCTGCAGCTCATCCAACCAGATGTCAAGTACATGTAGTCTCAGCCCATTTGGCACCTTCATGTCTCTCAAACTGAGCGGACCGCCGTCTGCTTCCAGGACCTCTAAATATTGATGCACAAAGTCTTCGTCCCACTTCTTCTTCGCACAAACTTCAAAACCCTTGTTGACATAGCATCTAATGAGGTAAAGGTATTTGTCCATCCTCAGACTATCGATGCTGCCCCATTCTCTACTGATCGTCTTCCAGAATGCGGCAAACCATGGTGAGACGTTTGCGGGCGCCAATACATCTGTTAAGGCCGCCAGATCTCGAGCAAGTCGTTGTTGGTTTCGAGGCTTGTCGGACATGAACATGCAGTAGTGAAGCCCTTTCCATAGCTTGAGGAGATCAAGTCCGGTGAAAGGCGTGGAGCGGTGGAGATAGGTTCGTAGTGAGGAAAGTGCTCGATCGCGAATACTTCGATCTGTGGTCTTATTAGAAAGATTCAAGTCATGAGGCTTGAGAGTGCCATACCACTTGATGCTAGTTGCTTGATGAATGGATTCGCCTCTGAGTTTGTCGTCATTTTTGCTGCTGGCATATTGACGACTGTATTTGATCGAGTATACTTAGACTTGCTGGCGCAAAGCTCCAGAAATTCTTCGGAACTTCGGCAGGCGGTAGGTGGAACTCTAATGCGCACGGAGCGCCTTGAAGTCCGAGCAAAGTAGTTAAGGGCCCAGGAGCAAGAACTGAGATCCGCAGTAAGGACTTTAGGACGCTTATATATCTGTACTAGAGTGCTTTCTTGGGTCTATATACTGGAGTAACGATATTAAATATTTCTATAAAGACGATTTTGTAAGAATAGAAGCATTTTGTCTGCTCTAGAGTCGCGTCTAGCTTAGTAAGTAGCGCTAAACTCTAATTACTTAGCACGCGTTTCTTTGTTAATCCACTATTCTAACATGCTTGCCTTTACTTTCTAGTTCTACCACTCTACCTTAGATATTGCGATTTAGTGAGCCCGACCAACACTAAAATAGACACTCAGTCTATTTCAACTATTTGGAACCTGCGTTTCTCAATAATGTCGCTTTTGCACACAACATCCACGCCGGGCTCCGCACGGGCCACCCATACAGTCCGACCTAAGGACGTGGTTGAGGTGCTTTGCCATCGGCAACTCGAAGGTGTAAGCATTTTATTACCATCGATTGACTCTAGAGATACTAACAGATGCAGTGCGAGCAATATCTTGTCCGATGGAGAACTGACTCAGTGCTGCCCGCGCCTCCACGCGCGGTGTGCTCATGGCACCCTTTGCGCGAGCTCTGGCCTAGCCTTCACATGGTGCAGGCATACATCCTCACTCTGCCAAGTGCTACACGAGCAATCGGAAAGCTCACCTCTGGCATGAAAAGAAAAAGAAAATCCCCAGATTCGGAACCTATCGCAACACGTGACCTTGACAGCAATGGCAGCGGGCTGCTGACTCCTCAAGACTCCATTGTGAGGTCGCGATCTTCCTCCGTCATTGACTTGGGGACACCAGAACCACCAGAGATTCCAGGCCCAAGCATATACAACGGAGTTCTCCAGAAGAAAGAAGGAAAGATCATCGCCAAGCGAGCAGAAGGTCCAGAAGTGACCACTATAGACAGCAGGACTATACCCACTGACGAAATGCGACGAACCGCTTCCAGGACCGCAGTTGTCCAAGCGGAGAGTGCGATCCGGGCGGCATTTCAAGACAAACTCGCAGTGCACGACCCAAGAGGATTAGTGCGGTTGGAGAACGATATTGACTCAAGCACTCCCTCTCTCGACTTCACCTTCATCCGTGAGTATGTGTTGGGGAAGGACGTCTCCGGGATCTCTGAAGACGAATACAGAGGGTGCACAAAATGCAAAGCGGACATGGGCGGAGGCGTTGGCTGCGAATACTCAACCAAATGCGACTGCCTGCAGTTTGCTGCGGTCGATGAGAAAGCCTTGGAACGCACGAAACCGGACACGTACGCCGTTTACATGGTCGCGAAGGCAGAAGGTGGCGGCATTGACACAACAGGCCTGCCTAAACGATTCCCATACAGAAAGCCAGGTCAATCTGTACCTCAGACTCTGCTGCCTTTCTACCGCGAATCCAGACACCCGATTTATGAGTGTAACCGCAACTGCAAGTGCGGTCCCAAGTGCAAGACGCGGCTGGTACAGAAAGGCAGAAAGGTGCCGTTAGTCGTGTTCAAGACTCGAAATCGAGGGTGGGGAGTGTATTGTGACGAAGATCTGATCCAAGGCGAGTTCATCGACACGTACCTTGGAGAAGTGATCACATTTGAGGAGTGTGAGCGCCGAGAGAATCAGGTGGGGAACAAGTCAAAGGCGAGTTATCTCTACAGCCTTGACAAATTTGTTGGCGACCGCACGGCGGAAGGCGAGCCCCTTCGTGAAGAAGACACATATGTTGTGGACGGGCAATACATGGGCAACGTGACAAGATTCATCAATCACAGCTGTGAACCCAATTGCCGACAATACACGGTGTCATACAATAAGAACGACCTGCGACTGTTCACGCTGGCCTTCTTTGCGTACGAGGACATTCCAGCGGGAACAGAACTCACTTTCGACTATGCAGACAAGGATGAAGTAGAGCTGGAGGAGGCGATCAAGGGACGTGAAGCAGCACTGGCGAATCCGGAAAATATTGACAGTATCCCGTGCAACTGCGGAGCAGCAAAGTGTCGCGGGTACCTTTGGCACTGAGACTGAGTTGGTCGGAGCATATTGAAGCGGGAGGCATTTCCTTTGGAGTGGCATGCAGCATCGAACAGAGTGGTACTGACGTAGCATGGATCTCAGCAAGCATGAGCGAGAGAGATGGACATGGCTGGCCTTTGGAGCCAGCATTCCGGATGGATTGTCTTTAGTAGGGAAAGAGCAGCGACAATTGGAAAGTGAAGATCATACCGACATGATGGGAAGCTCTCAACCCCGTAATGTCATGTCTATTCCACGCGCAGTCGTGCACATGCTCCGATTGCCAAATATCGTGTGCATTCACGGGCGGCGCTTGAAAGATGCCACCTTCCTCCGATGTTGCAGGATCGAAAGACGACGTGGCAACGGCCATCCACGACAAGACGAGCCTTCCAAGAAAGTGTCATGTCTGTCACACAGCACTTTCCGGCGGTGGTCGTGCCTGCATCAGATGGAAAGCGCGCGCTCCACCTCGATCTTTGCACCGTCCGACTATCCTCTTGCTGCTGCTGCTGCTGCTGCTTGTGCTGCTTGTGCATCCCTCTCCCTCTCCCTCTCCCTCTCACCAAGCTGCATTATCTCCAAATCCTGTATTGCCTACCGTCCTGTCCTCGCCGCTGGCGGCCTTGCAGAGCACTCTCTTGGCATTGTTGACCATTGGCATTGCATGCATTCCGATCCCGCTCTACACCTTCGTCAGCCTCACATCGCCTCTCATAGCCCATCGATCTGCAAACCACACAACTTCGAACCGCTTCCACCATGCAGCTCGCCAAGATCACCATCGCTATTGTAGCCACGGCCGGCTGTGTGCAGGCTCTTACACCGCCCACGCAGGAGAATCCGACTCTTCAATGGCTTGCCCAGCTTCCACCCTCGAAGTTTCCGAGTGGCTCCGTTTCCATCAGCCAGGGCCCAGGTGGCAATGGCGTCAGTGTTCAAGCAAACTTTTCTGCCTTGCCGGCAGAGGGAGGACCATTCCGTGCGTCAACGACAGTGCGCCGCGAAGTTGGCAGAATGAGGCTGACACGGACATAGTCTATCATATTCATCAGAAGCCAGTTGGGCCAGATGGGAATTGCACTGCTGCTGGAGGCCACTTGGCACCCCATTCAAGCCAATACCCTTGCCAAGATCCTAATCATCCGGAAGATTGTGAGGCTGGCGACCTGTCAGGCAAGCACGGCAAGATCAACGGCACAACCTTTTCTGCGACGTCAGTGTTCATTTGAGACGTGGGTCGAAGCGCGCTGACAGCCCTCAAAGTTACGTCGAAGACTTTGTCTCAAATCGAAATGAGGCCGGCTGTCTGCAATGCATGACAGATCGCAGCATCGTTGTGCACTTCGCCAATCAGACGGCCATCACATGCGCCAATCTTACACTGAAAGGTACGCAAACTTCCTCTTTTCCAGGCTCCGGTGCTTCATCACAAGGCTCTGGCAACGGATCTGGTTCAGGCGCTTCTTCGTCTGCCGGATCTGGTGCCCACAGCAAATCTGACACCATAAGCTCTGGGGCAACTATCCGTGCTGGCTCTGGCTCTGTCAGCCTCACAAGCACGCCTGGAGTTGTATCTGGCTTCACCCCCGGCGTCAATGGGTGGCCTCTGGGTCAATCCGCGGCAGGATTAAGCCATTCTGCTGAAGGCGGGCAACAGACAGTCTTCCAGACGGTCGTTTCTGTTGCTAGCGTGACAGCGTCAAGTTCTTCTCCAGCAGCTGGCTCACTTTCTGCTGCAGGAACAGATGGCCCTCCAGCTTCATCTAATGCTGGCGGACAGACAGTCACCATCACGAACAACATCCCGGCCGCTCAAAACCCGCCATCAACAGTAACAGTAACGGCCCTCGGCAACGGAGGAAGCGGGCCAAGTGCTGGTGGTAACGCAAGTACCGTGACCATCACAGCTCCAAGACCACAGAGCCTAACAACAACGGCTCTCGGCAACGGAGGAAGCGGGCCAAGTGCTGGTGGTAACGCAAGTACCGTGACCATCACAGCTCCAGGACCACAGAGCCTAACAACAACGGCTCTCGGCAACGGAGGAAGCGGGCCAAGTGCTGGTGGTAACGCAAGTACCGTAACCATCACAGCTCCAGGACCACAGAGCCTAGCAACAACGGCTCTCGGCAACGGAGGAAGCGGGCCAAGTTCTGCTGGCAACGCAAGTACCGTGGCCATCACAGCTCCAGGACAACAGAGCCCATCTCGCTCATCTACCCAGAGCCAATCTGGACAGCCTGTGGGCGTGGCGATCACTCTTACCACGACAGTCTAGGGGACTCCGTTCAGCTATGCAAATACTGTCACGGTCACCGCGATTGGCAATCAGACATCGAGCAGCTCATCTTCGGCGAACAACACCAATTACGCCACCACGGTGTTTCTCACGGCCAATGACACTTCGGGCGGGCCAACGCTCACGCGCACGGTGACCCATCATCAGACCTCGCTTTATGGACCGACCTTGACCGTTACAGTGCCTCCAAATGGCACTCTGCCCGTCGGTCCTACTCCGACCACTTCTGTCAGCCATGTCACCACCGTCACTGTGACGGGAAATGACACTTCGACAACGAGCCTGGGAAATCCTGTCATTACTGCGGTCCAGCAGCCAAGCACCAGCAGCCACGCGACTATCACCACTGTTGTGCCAATCATCACCAGCGTGCCTGTTTTACAAACGGTCGCTATGGTAGCAACTTCTGTCAGCCATGTCACCACCGTAACTGTGACGGGAAATGACACTTCGACAACGAGCCTGGGAAATCCTGTCATTACTGCGGTCCAGCAGCCAAGCACCAGCAGCCACGCGACTATCACCACTGTTGTGCCAATCATCACCAGCGTGCCTGTTTTGCAAACGGTCGCTATGGTAGCAACAACTCTTCCAACTTCAACGGCTAGCGGGAGGATTACGACCGTAGTCTCTCGGTTACCTCGCAGCAGCGGCGTAATCACTATAACCCGCTCGTCGTCTCCTAGCCACAGCACCACTGTTGTGCCAATCATCACTAGCGTGCCTGTTTTGCAAACGGTCGTTATGGTAGCAACAACTCTTCCAACTTCAACGGCTATCGGGAGGATTACGACCGTAGTCTCTCGGTTATCTCGCAGCAGCGGCGTAATCACTAGAACCCGCTCGTCGTCTCCTAGCCACAAGACCACTAGCCACAAGACCACTAGCCACAAGACCACTGTTGTGCCAATCATCACTAGGAGGCCTGTTTTGAAAACGGTCGTTAGAGTAGCAATAGCTCTTCCAACTTCAACGGCTAGCGGGAGGATTAAGGCCGTAGTCTCTCGGTTATCTCGCAGCAGCGGCGTAATCACTAGAACCCGCTCGTCGTCTCCTAGCGACAGCATACTGACTATAACCCCCTCGTCGCCTCCCAGCGGCAGCATGATCACCATAGACCTCTTGTCGGACCTCTTGTCGCCTCCCAGCGGTAGCATGATCACCATAACACCCTCCTCTGACTCCTCAAGTACATCTACTCTCTCTATTGATGAGTCGCCGCCACAGACAACAGATGGCTCGCCGCCAGAGACACGAGATGACCCGCCGCCAGAGACACCAGATGACCCGACGCCAGAGATACTAGATGACTCGCCGCTAGAGATACCAGATGACCCGCCGCCAGAGATACCAGACGACTCGCCGCCAGAGATACCAGATGACCCGTCGCCAGAGACACCAGATGACCCGCCGCCAGAGATACTAGATGACCCGCCGCTAGAGATACCAGACGACTCGCCGCCAGAGATATCAGATGACCCGCCGCCAGAGACACCAGATGACCCGCCGCCAGAGACACCAGATGACCCGCCGCCGGAGATACCAGATGACCCGCCGCCAGAGATACCAGATGGAGACTCCTGAAGGCAACCTGTGGCTGCTGGTCTTGCCGCGGCTCTAGGTGGCATTGTTGCAATGCTCCTCTAAAGCCGGCATGTAGACTTTATTGCTTGAGGTCGAAGACGAGAATGAGTCGAGGTCGTGAGAAGGCAGACCAAGTCTGTACGGAATAAGGAGTTCTGAGGGCGAACGCGGGACTTTTGGTGACTCAGACTTGTCGAGATGTAGCAGCTTCGCGGGAAACATGTCGAGCACATGGGTTTCCTCTGGTCTCGAAGGAGTTTAGACCTAGGGCTCGATACATGGCAAATTCGCATTCGTCTCGCTACCAGAACAAATGTCTTCATATCCATGCAAGAGGATAAGTATGTACACAGAGTCCTCCAAGAAGCTAATGTCACACAGGGTATATCGCGCCGACGCTATGCTCCCTTCTCGTTGCCCGTTACTCGTACCTCATGTTCTCGTACCTATACTGGAACCAAATCTCACAATCACAACAGTCTCCATTGCTTTTGCGCTTGGGCCGAAGCAGGAACGTGCAGTCCCTTCGACACAGCGGATATGATCTGCAAAGTCCTGCGTATGGCCTCGCGTCGATCTTCTGCCACAGAAGCTGACTTGAGTTTCGGTTGTCTTGGGAGATCTCTCGTGCAAACATCATCCATTTCTATCGCGTGCCCAGGAATATCGATGCCGAATGCTTGTTGGGGTTTCGGCGATGGGGAGCGCGAAACCGGCGATGCTCGCCTCATCACAGGAGATGGCATTGTTCTATTCGAGCTGTCATGATCTACGCTTCGGGCTCGCACGTGTGGGAGGAGGTTTAGGATCTCTCGGTCTGACGTACCCTTCGGTCGGCGTGGGCTGCCGACTGTGCGAATTGCCTTCGGTTCCTCTTCCTTGTCTGCTGTTATTGCTTTGCGCAGGGCTGCCTTGCCGACTGCCTCGAGTTGCAATGTCCTCGGTGCTCCTGCCGTTGCCTTTTCGACTACTGCTTGCACTGGCCTGACTGGCATTACTTGTACTCCGCTGTCTCTGGCGCACCTGATCCTCAGCCTGTTCTACCAGTTTGCGTTTCGATGCCTTATCAGAGGCAGCTGATGTTACGGACGATGCTCTTCGCTGGCGGCTTCGACTGCTCAAGCGAGAGACTGGCGGGCTGAGAGTCGTTCGTCCGGCATCTGTCGACTCTACTTCTGCTTCCGGTACGGTTGACAGGCGTTCAGGAGTGCGCATGAAGATGCGTGGAATGTGGCTTTGATGCGCTATGTTTGAAGCCTGGCGATACTGCTGTGGTGAGTTGCGCCGCTGTTGGGGACTCACTGCTATCGTGCGGTCGATAGGAGGTACCACACTTGATGCTGCAGGTGCTTGCCTAGGAGTACGCTGATTCGGACTTGTCGGGCTTGTGACTGCTGATGCACCTGGGCGTGGTGTGGACTCGGCGGATCCCCTCCTGACAATGCCTCCCAGCGCCTGGACGAGCGCAGAGGCATCCGCGAATTCGTCGTCATCGAGACCTTCTTGCGAGCTGTAGACTTCTTTGATTGTGCGCCTGGCAAGTCTACGTGCCCGGTCGTGGTCTTTTGCACAATCCCAGAGGAAGGCAGAGTGCTCAAGCGAGACGGATAAGCGCAGTGCGTGTGTGGTCGACAGGAGGTTGGTCGCTAGAACTTGAGCCGTCTCAAAGTGTTCCTTGGCCATTGGCACGAAGTTCAAAGGCGGTAATAAGAATGAAGCCGCCGATCGTGCTGCACCAATGTTGATCGGTGCCAATCCAGGTGGTCTAGACGGAGTTCTTCGAGCGCCTTCCTGCTGGGCATGAGGCAGGATTGCGGAACCTGGTGGCGGCGTCTGCCCAGTGCCCACGGCGTAGGGGTTTGTCACAAATGAGACGTCCGACTGCATCGAGGGTACTGGATCGCGCAAAGGTGCTTTTCCAGCGCGTCTACTGCCTGCTGGCACAAGAGGCTTTGCCGTTCTGTCCGCAGGTGACCAAGATGTTGGGTTGGCTCTCGGCGTGTTCGAGCTCTTGCTGGATGGCGGACTCCCTGTATCTGGCGACCGTGTACTGACCTGGCTGATGGGTGGATGGTTGTGAAAGAGGCAGAACACATGATATAGCGACGCCCTCAACTTGGCTGCCATGACCCTGCATTCCGCGCCTTGTTCTCCATCTTGACAGTAAGGCAGTATGTATACTTCTGTAATCGACAAGCCTTCTCGCGCAAGCCAGATTATGTGATGATACAGCTGTAAGGATTTGGTGTCTCGGGATGCATCAAGCTTGCGTAGCTTTCGGGCTCTGTAGAGCTTTCTCGAGAGGAGAATGGATAGGCCGAGTACTTGATACAAGGACGCTGAAAGTAATACATTCGATGGCTCAGTCTGTTTGGCAAGGCGACCAAGGATCTTCTCCTCGATTTGTGATACTGCCATCGACCTTGGTCAATGGGGCACAAGAGAAGGGTTTCCTCTACGGCACACCATGCAAGTTGTATCTTCCACGATTCACTATATCCAGGATCGTCGTCAATGAGACGCAGAGCACAGCGCCAATCAATCAGATGAGAAGGTCTCTGTAAGTGAATGGCAGAAACGTTAGACAGTGCGATCCAGCCTCTCAGCACAGAGCATGCCTGTTAGCCAAGTCCAGCTCAACGACCTCGACCGCTGACACCGTTCCACAGCTGGCAGGGACGGATGCCGAGCACTGCCACAAGACAGCACAGGGCCTTGTCAGGCTTCAAACAACGTGATTGTTGCGAGCGCTTGATGCGGCGGCGAATGTCGCAGGCTAGCTAGAAGACCAGACAGGGTAGGGAGCCAGTAGGCAAGCGCAATAGAGTGCCGCGGTGGAGATCGGAGGGAGGCGATGGGCCAATGGTACTATCAGCGGCCTTGACAAGACGAAAGGAGCAGTAGAAAAGAGTTGTGTAGCGTCCTCTTTGGCCGACGCCTGGACCGGCCGGGCGGTAGAAGTGCTATATCACACTGACTACGAGCCATCAGTCGTCTTGTCCGAGGCAGAATTGACACAAGAGAGGGCATAGCACTACCTAATGTGTACGCCAGGACACACTCCGCGCCTAGCAAGATGGCAGTGTCTCATTCGTCACTCATCGATGCCGTGGGGCCAATGAAGGAAGGAAGTTGGAGTTGTTGGAGCTTGGAAGGTGCCAAAGTCGGCAACAGAGGGCCAACGTCACCCGGCAATGTTGTTGTTGTTGTGGTGTCGTATGCCAGGAGCATCGCCAAGGTGTCTCCGACCACACTATCGTTGCAAGCTCCGCGAATATGAATGCGCGAATGAATGAACGTCGTCGCGGTGGCGAGGAGCTGCCGCTGGAAGGATGTGATGGATC
This sequence comes from Pseudocercospora fijiensis CIRAD86, assembly GCF_000340215.1. Classification (NCBI taxonomy): domain Eukaryota; kingdom Fungi; phylum Ascomycota; class Dothideomycetes; order Mycosphaerellales; family Mycosphaerellaceae; genus Pseudocercospora; species Pseudocercospora fijiensis. Next base: position 7,950,898 of record NW_006921532.1, read on the forward strand.
GCTGAAGACTGCCAACGCACACAAGATTCTCCTGCCCAATTTCGCCAGCGATCCCGGCGTTGTGCGCGCGCTCTAGCCCGGTCGGTCGTGGTTGTTTTGGTGGCGCCTGGCAGCAGGCTCGAGAGAGGTGAGATGTGTGCAGAATCCGACTACCACCGCCCAACGCCGAACAAGCTGTCGCCAATGCCTCACAGTGTGGGCGATGAAGTCGACCAAGAGAAGCGCCACTCGAGCAAAGGCAAAGCGGGCAAGAAAGCAGACACGACACAATAATTACCTTCTGCCGGCAGCGTGCAGCGGAGTGGACAGACCCGCCTTGCTGGTCAGAGGCCGTCGTGGCACCAATGAGGCCTGCAAGCTCATATGCACTTGCATTCTGACGTCGATGCGTGCAGGACAAACGCCGTGGCCTGTGGGTTTGCAGCAGTCGACGTTGAAGTGCCAACGCATACAGCTGGACAAGGGAAGCGCTAGCACCAAGGAGGCATCACGTATTACCGTGTGCCGTATACCATACTGTACATACCATTACCATATACCGGAAACCGCGTGCACCACCTCGACTGATCGGTTCGCACGAGCGCACCTTGCCGTCGCATGCCTGGCACTTCCTCCGAGCACCAGTGCTATTCTATGCTTCCACCGCGGTTGCAAAACAGGGGAAGTGTCTACCGATAAACCCGCTACGTACGTACGAGTAGATATATAGAGGGTCTTATCGGATCGGGGCTAGCTACTAAGCTACTATATCAAAGTAGATTTGAAGAAGCGATGCGTTATATACTAAGAGTAGGTAAATATAGGGAAATATCTATAGACTCGCCCTAGTATAGGTACTACTACTAGGGTTAGTAATAGCGCTATTATCGGCCTCGCTATCTAATATAGCCCTAAGCACTTTCTCTAGAGTCTAGGTCGTAGAAGTCGTCGTCTATAAGCTAGTTATTACTAGTCCTATATTTAGTATATAGATTCTAATAGAAATAGACTAGCTTCTTAATAGGAGTATAAAATAGGTAGTTATAGTAGAGGCTTATAGTAAAGCTATAGACTAGCTAGTTACGCTCGGCGGTACTAGTTATTAGTACTATTAATAGTACTAGTATTACTAATTCTAAGAGGTTAGAGTATATAGATTTAATACTACTATACTACTATTATATAGACGACTAAGATAAGCTATATAGCTATATAAGTTTAAAATATAATAATGTTAGGGCTAAAGAGGCTATACGTAATTAGTATATAACTAGGCCGAGTAAAGCTAGGGTCTCGATGCCTTAGGCAGGGCTTGGCGCTTGGCGTTAGGCTAACTCTCCTGCCTTCCTCCCTCTCCTTCTAGATCCTTATCGAATACTACTTGTACCTACTACTACCCTATCTACCTGCTAATATACCCTTCTTATATAGTATTCGATCTACCCTTTAAGGGTAGCAGCTAGATAGTCCTTATTTCAAGCTTTTAGCGGTATAGCTATAATAACTAATCTAACTATATTGCGCCCGAAGAACGGGACCTATACGTACTATTCCATCGAAACAACCGTACTAATTATTAAGCAAGGCCTTCTATACGGCCTACTACACTAAGTTAATCGTACTAGACTAATATCTACTAATTCCGCTATATCCGTATCTTAGGGGCTAACAATATATTATTAGTGTTACTCCCTACTATAATAGCCGGCTTATTACGAAGCAATAACAACCGTACTACCGCTAGTAGCGCTAGCAATAACAACGCTAGTAGTACAGTTCCCGCTAAAGTACTAGCTAAAGTGCCTCCTACTAAAGAGCCTACCGGAGAGCCTGTTAAAGAAGAACCTATAATTCTAGGTAACGACCTAGAATTGCCTGTCGACGATATTCTTAATAATATTGTTAACCGTCGATATAGCTAACTAGCCTTTAGGCCCTAACTAGTAGGGAGACTCTAAGAAGCTACCTAAAACAGGCTTACTGCCCTACGTTAAGAATAATAGCTAAAGGATAACCTCCTCGAAATTCGCCGCCTTTAGGAGGCCCTAATAACTAATACTAAGCCGACAGTAGGGCCTTCCTTACTATTAGTCCTAGTCTAGAAGAAGGATGCTAAACTTAAGGACTATACCGTGTTTAATAGCTCTAGTCGAAAGCAATACAACGACTACATTCGTAACTGTAAGCTTAACTAACGAAATGTACTAAGGGCCCTGCTAGACGACTATTCGCTAGTCGTCTATACTATATAATATATTAATAGTAACCTAAAACGCACCTAGGACGACCACTTTAACTCCCTTACCGATTAGACCGCTGTTTAGTAGCAAACCTACAAAACTATTATACTAGACACCCTTAGAAACCCTATACTAAGGCAACAATACGCTTAGGACTAGTACCTTCGAGCTAAACAAAAGACTAATTAATCGGCTCGCTTATTTAAAGCCTATTTAAAGACCCTCGAAGATAACCTTCCGGTTAAAACCGATTCTATATAGATCTCCGAAATACGCCCTAAATTGAGATAGGAGCTTGTCCTTGAATTGGACCGCCGCCGTGTATTCGAATAGGCTAATCTTATACGAATTCAATTTATAATTGAAGTAGAAACTATAGAGCGTATAGTGTAGCTATAGCAACGGTTAGAATCTAAGATACGACTATCTACCTATCGTAGCCGAGGAAGCAACAATTAAGGTTCGCATTAGAACAACACTAGTGCTAATAATAGAGGTAGCAATAACAACGACCGTAGGAGAAGCCGTAGCCGACGGCTATATAGAGGAGGCCGTAATAGGGGCCGTAGAAGGGGCTCGTATCCCTATAGTACTAATCGCTCGGCTAACAATAGCGGCAATAGCTATAGCAATCCCCTAACCGGACTAAAGTGCTTCAATTGTAATAGCACTAGCTATCTACTAGGCTAATGCGATAAACCTAAAGACTAGGCCCGAATCGACCGTACTACCGCTAAGCACCGAAAGCACCTTTTAGCAGCTAACGCTACCCCTATAGGCTAACCTTCGAAAAAAGAATAAGCGCCGCACTAACTATTAGCCTTGTGCGGCGTAAGACTATTAACATTGTACTAGCTATTACACGTACCTGTCTCGTATCGGATACGTATAGAACTAACTATAAGACTAAGGTTACACTAGATCTAGGAAATTCAGTTAGTGCCCTTATTAGCCATCGCCTAGCTAAGCAATTAGACCTTCGACAACTGCCTAGGACTAACCTGCTAACCCTTACTTAGTTTAATAACGCTCGGCACTTAACCTACGGAGCCTACTATATCTATATAGCCCTAAGAGACGACCTCGGTAATAAACGCCTACTAAACTTCACTACCTACGCAGTAGATATAGACAGCCTCCTATCTAATATTGTTATTAGCAACCCTGTTCTTAAGTACTATACTATAGTTATAGACTTAGGTAGTTAACAATAGCGATTTAGAATCGCTAGGAAAGAGGATATTAAACACATCGATATTAGCGAGTGTCCTAATAATATTAGGGTCCTATTTATTAGCAACCTAACTCCCGCCTCCGCTAATCTAACTACCGACCTGCTTAGTAGTAATAACGATAAACTAGTGCCCCCTAATAGTATAGATCCTAAACAGCTTAAGCGTATACTAGAACCTATTCGAGAGACCTATATTAATGTATTTAAACACCACTTAGTATCGACATTGCCTATATTTAAAGAGACGGATTATAAGATTGATATTATAGAGGGCAAAGAGGTCCCTTTTAGACCCCTCTATAACCTTAGTAAACGAGAGCTTGCTATGTTACGTAAGTACCTAGAGGAAAACCTAGCTAATAGCCGGATACGGTATAGTAACAGCCCTGCTAGTGCCCCTATCCTATTCGTACTAAAGAAGGATAGTAGCCTACGCCTCTATATCGATTATCGTAGGCTTAATGCTATTACTATTAAAGATCGCTATCCACTTCCTCTTATTAATAAGACCCTCGATCGCCTTTTTAGTGCCTACTTCTATACTATACTAGACATCAAGGATGCGTACTATCGTATCCGTATTCGTAAGGGTAACGAATAGAAAACAGCCTTCCGTACTCGCTATAGCTATTTCGAGTACTTAGTTATACTATTCGGCTTAGCTAACGCCCCCGTAACATTCTAGTCCTATATTAATCGGGCCCTTTCGGGCCTATTAGACTATCTCTATATAGTTTACCTAGATAACATCCTAGTTTATATACACTTACCTAACATTGCGGAGTACTAGGCTGTAGTCCGTAAGGTACTCGATCGCCTACGAGCCTATAGACTGTATTGCAAGCCTTCTAAATGCACCTTTGCTGCTAAGGAGGTGTCCTTCCTTAGCTTCCTCGTATTAACTAAGGGTGTTAAGGCTAATCCTAACCGGATTAAGACTATTACTAAGTAGCTAACGCCTACTAGCATTAAGGAGCTTTAATTATTCCTAGGTTTTGCTAACTTCTATCGTCGCTTTATTAAGGGCTATTTACGATACGTAATGCCCCTAACTAAGCTTACTAAAACTAAGGCTAACCCGACTAGAGAGTTCAAATAGACTAACAGAGTACAAGCCGCTTTTAACGGCCTAAAGCAGCGCTTTACTAAAGTCCCCTTGTTATACCATTTCGTGCCAAATAAGCAGATCCGAATTGAGACTAACGCTTTACAGTTCGCTATATCGGCTATTATGTCCTAGCAATTAGATAATAACTATTACTAGCACCCGATTGCCTTCTTCTCGAGGAAGATAATCGATGCTAAGCGTCGCTACGAGACCTACGAGTAAGAGCTCTTAGCTATTGTCGAGGCCTTTAAGCATTAGAGGCATTACCTCGATAGGGCCTAATATACGATACAGGTCTATATAGACTATAACAACCTCCGTAGCATTACTAAGGTTACTAGAGTTATAGGTCGATAGGCTAGATAGGCCGTCTACCTCGCTAGGTTTAATTTTGATATATTATATCGGCTAGGCGTAAGCAACCCTACTAATAGCCTATCGAGGCGACCTAATTACGATAGCGGGACTTAGCAATCTATCAATTTATTGTTTCTAACCCTATAGTATAAGATTGCTATAGCCCGTATTATTAATAAGCAAGCGTAGGATAAGCGGCTTACCGGACTCCGCGACGGCTTAAAGTATGTTAATGCTCTTACTATATTAATAGTACGTGTTAAGGCAAGAGCTAAGGACATAGATAGGAGAAGTTATAATAACTCCCTAGTCGATATCGCTATATATAGTAATAGCGATTAAAGCACTAATGCAGTTAATCCGGCTGCTAGTACTATTAGATATATATAATACGTACCTCGTTTAATAGCGAGGGTGCTATTAAATAACCTTACAAATAGGGATAGTCAATCGTTTATAGATAAGCTGTTACGGGCTTAGTAGAGGGACGCCTTTGCTACTAAACGTATAGACAAGCTTATAAGTAGGCGAAAGACTCGATCTAGTAAGAGTAATAACTAGTCGATCGATGACAAAGGTTATTTGAAGTTCAAGGGCAGATACTATATCCCTGCTAAACATTCGATCCGATAAGAGCTTCTTAAGCGATACTATAATAGTAAGCTTGCCGGTTACTATAGCATAGAGAGGTCGTACGAGCTACTATCGCGCACATACTACTAGCTAAATAGTAAGCGGGACATAAAGGACTACGTAAACACGTATACCGTATATTAACGAGTTAAAGCACTAAAGCACTTACTATTTAGCGAGTTGTCTTTACTCCCTATTCCAAAGAAGCTATTTGCTAAGCTTACAATAGATTTCATTATAGGCCTTCCGCCTACTAAGCGTAGAGGAAGCAAGGATGTATATAATGCTATCCTAGTTATCGTAGACCGGTTTACTAAGGGCGCTCGTTACATTCCTGCCCGAAAGGATTAGACGGCTATTAACCTAGCTAAGGCGCTGTAGACTAACATCTTCTATACCTATTAGAGAACCCCTAAGGGGATAGTCTCCGATAGGGGCTCGATATTTATATCGCACTATTAGAGCGAAATATGCCTACAGCTAAGACTGAAGCATCGGCTATTAACAGCCTTCTATCTATAGACTAACGGTTAAATAGAGAGACAGAATGCTACCCTATAGTAGTACCTGCGCAGCTACATTAACGAGAACCCTAAGGATTGGGTCAATCTCCTATAACTAGCCGAATTTGTATATAACAATAGTATCTACTTATCTACTAAGGTGTTACCTTATTTCGCTATAATAGGAAGCAACCCTACGCTACTATAAGACCCCCTATCGCTCGAGGCCGAGCGTAAGGAAAGGGAAGCGGGTCAACCTAAGACACTAGCGGCTATTAAGAGGGTTTAGAAGATACGAGAAATCTATACTAAGATAGCCGAGAAGTTAACAAAGGCTTAAGAGTACTAAAAGACCTACTATAACAAACACTACCTTCTAATAACCTTTAAGCAAGGCGATATAGTCATACTTAGTATAAAGAACCTCCGCATCCGCAAATACCTATTACCTAATAGCAAAACAAGGCCTAAACTCGCACTAAGATACATTAGCCTATTCCGCATTCGAGAACCGAAGGGTATACAGGCCTACTAGTTATAGCTTCTACCCTATTACACTATCTATAACACCTTCTATATATCCCTCCTTAAGCTATACTATTAATACGAAGGCGATAAAGCGCCTGCTAAGTTAGAAGAAGTCTTAGCTAATAGTAAAGAACTGTAGTCTATAGAACGTATCCTACAGCACCGGACTAGGAAAGGTAAGAAGGAATACCTCCTAAGGTAGCAAGGCTATTTACCTAAATAGGACTCGTAGGAAGCTAAAGGATCCTTTAAGGATATAACCGAGTTATTAGATGAGTATTAGACTAGCGTAAAGAACAAGAAGAAGGCTAAAAGCTTATAATGTTACTACTAAGGCCTAGGATTAATGCTACCCCCGGGGTGCTATTAGCTAACTAATTAGAAGCAAGCAATTGTCAGCAATAAAGGACAATAAGACTACACTACTATAGTGAACGCGCACCGAGTATTAACAAGCGCGCTACGACGCGTTAACTAATTGCCTACTCTTTTAAGGATTCTACCTCTTTACTAACGCGCCCTATAGGTCCCCCTCTTGTTCCCTCATTCCGTCGAGGCCTCGAGGCCTAGGCAATCGGCGTAGCCGGCGCGGCTATATTAGTAATAGTGTTGCAGGGTGTATTGCTATTTAAGAAAGGAAGGATACCGCTATATTAGTAACGATATTACCGAGTTATTATTAGTTAAAGAAGGTAAAGTTAGCGCTAAGACGACTAGCGCTACTATTGTTAACATTACTTGCTATTATCGCTACGCCTATAGATATAACCTTACCTGTACTACGAGCCTAAGGCACCTTAATCAAACTTTAATCAAAACTTTGATTAAAACTTTAAGCCGCTTAAAGGATTAAGCGACTAATAGACTAGCTAACTAAGGGCAAAACTATAGAGCTAAGCTAGCCGGGGTCGATCTTGCGGACAATAGGTTACTCCTCGATCTATTTAACCCTTTAAGCGAGGCGAACCTCCACTACTGCACTTATAATAGCCTTTACCTATAGAAACTAGACGAGCTGTGTTTTTTAAAAAGATAAGATAAGATTGACACTTAAAGGCTACCAAACCTAGCTAATTAGGGCTAGCGAAACTACGAATAACAAGAACAATAACCCTCGGAAGCGAATAAACCCTCGGAAGCGGATATTGCTAGGTCTTTTAAGAGTAGACGCAAAGAACTCGGTACGACATCACTTAGAGCGGAGATAGGGCTACAATACCTCGTACGTCTACCTATTATAGTAGGGAAGACGCGCTCGTATTATAATTAGTCGATAGCCCTCAATTCTTATAGCTTTATATCCCTTCACTTTATTATATATAAGGATAGCGCAGTTAGAGTTATACATTATGTTGTTTAGAGGTAAGGTTTGACATAGTTATATAATTAGGTAGTTAAGTGTTTAATTTAGCGCGGCTAAGCAGCTTATTAGACTTGCTAAGTTAGCAGCAATAGAGGTCGGGATTAGAACATAGGCAGGCTACGAGGGCGCGGCCTTTAGAAGGGAAGCGTGTATTAGGGCTAAAGAGGCTATACGTAATTAGCATGTGACTAGGCCGAGTGAAGCTAGGGTCTCGATGCCTTAGGTAGGGCTTGGCGCTTAGCGTTAGACCAACTCTCCTACCTTCCTCCCTTTCCTTCTAGATCCTTATCGAATACTACTTGTACCTACTACTACCCTATCTACCTGCTAACATACCCTTCTTACACAAATAATAAGAGATAGAAGATTAGTTAGTTCCTAGCTAATAAAAGAGGTCGATTAGGTAGATAGGATACTATATAGATTTAGTAATAATAAGGTCCCTATATATGCTTTCTATATAGTAGTTAAACTCTATAATCGATAGTTGTCTACTCGTCTATCTTATTCCTTTATACTTTAGTATTTAAAGCTAACCTTATAGCTAGTAGCTAACCCCTTATTATATAGCTAAGCTATTACCTATAGATTATATTAGTATTATAATAGGTAGACATAGTAGGCCTATATTAGCTCTACGGTAATTACCGTAGTTATAAGCTTATAGACATTGTATATAGAACAAGAGGCACAACCCTACCGAGGACACTCGCGACTGCCGACTACCGACTACCGACTACGTACTACCGTACCGCTGCTTCTACTAGGTTGTCTTGCATATTAGGAAATTTAGCATACTACTGTTATAAACAGTAGTTTACTTCCGGAGGGCGTTATCTATTGACTTAGTATAGTTTGCCTAGTATTTAACGGTGCTTTTCCTCTTTTAGTACTATAATAACCTTCTCGGTTATACTTCTAGTTCTAACCTTATCTCTATAGCTCTTTCTTATATATAGATCTAGCTCTTTCTACAAAGGCGCAAATAGTATTTTCTTATTATTATATTATTGTTACTATTATTCTTATCGCTATGCTACCTATCTTGTCTAAACTAGTGCCGCCGTTTAGGCCGGATCGCATACTACATAATGTAATCGAGATTCGAGAACAGCTATTTAATATACTAGAGTATAGATTGACGTACGATCCGGACCGTTTCGAGGTGTTAAAGGCCTACGTAAGCAATGTATATAAGGAGTCGAGGTCGGCGAGAACGAAGGATAGCTTAGAGCAGCGGTCGTACTAGTATTGTCGTTATAGGCGCGATTAGTAGCGAAACAGGGTACTTCTAGATAGTATTCGCAAGGCTAAATACAATAAAGAGCCTTATAATGCTATAGTAGTCGTTATATCGTATTATTAGAAGAGGGCGACTAAACTATACGAAATTAGTGTCCGCCGCTATCGAGTCGACCCTTCCGCAGTTAGTAAGGACCTATATTGCTATAACCTAAGATATATAGATATTAGGTCGTTAAACAACGCTCTAAGGGTGTTTCTCGAGGAGCTAATAGAACAGCGCAAATTTAATATAGCCGAGGTGCTAGATTTCGTTAGAAATAGTCCTTCGAAGGACGAGTTTAGCAAGATAGGTAGGCAATATATAAAGGTAGGCACTATTGCGTAGTCGAAGGTTAGGCCTAATCTAAGGAAGGTGCGTAGTAACGACCGTAGAAATGCGAGTATCTAGCTAGACGACCTTCCTATCGCCCTCTAAGGCCTCTATAACGACCTAGATAGCAGGCCGCTCTAGTATTAGATAATAGAGAAGAAAATAAAGGGCAAGGTGGAGCGTAGCATTGTCTTCCAGACTAAGTAGTAGCGACAGTTGTTGAATACCGAGGTAGGGGATATAAGTGCAGGTATTGTTATTACTATAGAAGGCGCATAACTAAGCTTCTAAGGCTTGCGTTCTATAGTTCCTATAACTAACTTCAAAAATTCAAAACATTACTAACTTACATACTATATAGTTGTTCTTGCTAGACGCAACTTATAAGACTACCGACCTTAGCTAGAACCTTTTTACTATCTATGTTCGTAACTAGTTAGGGTGTTAGTTGCTAGCAGGACACTTATTGCTAGAATCTTAGAAAGCTAAGCTAGTAGAAGCCGGTCTTCGAGTTATTAAGAATTAGTTACTATACTAGAATGCTATAGCCGCTATAATCGACGACTCGGCCTCTAAGCAGGCGGCAATTAACCTATCCTAGAAGGATAAGAAACAGGTGCTTATTTACCTCTACTAGCGGCACGTTAAAGAGACCTTCCTTCGGTTATTTCTAGAGGCCTAATTTCCAGAGATTGTTAAGCGCTTTTACTACTCGATCTACTACGCTCGAAGCTCCGCCGACGTCGGTAACGATATAGCATAGATATAGGACTAGTTAAAAGAGAACAAGCCTATAGAATAGCAAAGTAAGGTAGAATACATACGGCACAATTAGGCTAGTTATACGTTACGGAAATGGGCTACTTAGGCAAGGCTTTATAGCCTATTATTAATGCAAATAAGGACTACTTCGCCTCTTAAGGGTTATTACTACGCTATTAAGTTTGAGCGTAAGCGCAGCCTCGTACGCTACAATCTCTATAGCACTATCCTCGAGGTTCTTAAGGTAGACGACAGGCAGGCTTACAAGGCACAACTAGCTAGCTATAGGATCGGCAAACGCACACAATATTAGTACAAAAAGCGACTTCTAGGCTTCGAGAGTCTGCAGCTACTAGCGGCTTAAGATCGCCTTCGAGAATAGGTAGATATTGCTATTAAGATAGAGGCTAAGGCGGCACCTATATATAAGGGCATACTATGCAGTTATAACGGTATAACACCTTCTCGTTATAACTGCCTCGCCTAGTTTCAAACACGCCTTCCTTGCTACTACATTCTTCGTAACTACCTATTTAATAGACTAGAAATTAGTAATATATAACAGCGACAATATGTCTAGCTATTTGCAGGCCTTAACGTTGTCTTAGCTTACGAATACTAGCGCGCTCTCGATACTTAATAACTCGTTATCGAAGGCTATTAAGAAGACGCTATTACCTTAGCATAGACACTACAATTAAGAGACCTTCGAAGCTACTTTAAGGAAGCGGTAGAAACACTAAATTTGAAGTATTAGCAGATAGCAGATAATCCTTCTATTAACCCTTCTATTAAGGACTTATTCTATGCCTTCTACGTATAGAAGGTTAAGGACTTCTCGGACAGTTGTTACGTACTAAATATTGACCATTTTATCGCTAATCTATAGGAGGTCTAATTTATAGGCGAGACTAAGCGCTAATAGACGACTTAACTACCTTCTAAACCTACTACACTAACTCGATTGCTACCGCTAGGCACGCCGGAAACTTATTACGTCTATACTAATATAACCCTCCGACCGTTACTATTAAAACAGCGCGTTCAATCGTTACCTATTCGCTAACCTATGTTCTTATTACCTCCGCCGCTAGGTAACCTTACTCTAAGGCTAATTCCGCGCCGCGAGATAGTACTAGAAACACAGTCCTTATAACCGCTTAATTTAGATAATATAGAAGAGGTAGATTTAATAGGAGATACAATACCGCTAGTGCGAGGTCTACCTACGCCGCTAGGTACTTACTATTTAACTAACTACTAGTATTAGGGTAAGCTATTATAGGTCTTTATATATAGTATTCGCGAGATTAACGGTATTACTATAGACGACCGTTGCTTTACCGATTCCGGCCTCTCGTCCTTTAAGGAGCTTCTTATCTTCTATAACGTAGACTAGGACACTATAGATACGATAATAAGCTATATAAGAGACGAGGATTACAAACGAGCGGCTAGGCGACTAACTAGCTAGATAATAGACGACTTAGAAAACGACGCCGCTAATAACTTACCTAGTAACGAGCGAATTAGACGAGAATTAAGAGGCGTAAGGATATATAGTAACCGCTAGTTAACCGCTAGTAGTAGTAGTAAGTTAATAACAACTCGTAGACTACGTACTAAGCAATAATAATAACGAGGTCGAAGAGATAGTAATTAGCGAGGGCAAGCCTTCCGCTATAGTCGTAGAAGGCGGTAATTCTATAGCAATTCTATAATAACAACTCTTAGTCTATATAATAGTCTCGTCTACTACAAAATTGCCGCTTCTATAATAGTTAACCGGTAGGCTCGAGAGAGGCGCCCTTCTTAACCCAAATCGTTACCACGCCGAGTGGTTCCAAACGCCACTAAACCAGAGGATTGCGGGTGGCTTATTGCCTAGTAAACGCTAGTAAAAGACTGTGCCCCTAACTCCGCTCTAGGTTCAGCTAAAACACCTGACATCCAGGATAAATCCTTCCACCTCCCATCTTCTGTTCTCCGACACACGACCCCTCCTGCCCTACTACGCACACCCACTCTTGCCTTACCCGATGCAGATGCCGAGGCACATTGTACGGCGTAAAGAGAGATGTTGTACGCGAGACGTCGGCTGCAGAAGTCTCGCACGACCGCCGGCAACGTTTTCGAGCTGCTCGAAACAGACTGACTGGGCTACATGGAGCTCCCAAGCAATCCTCCGCACTATGATTGCTCACATGCACTCTAACAGGAGACGGCCTGTCAGCTAGCATCTATACTAATAATAATACTTTGATATCCTCAGACGACTCGAAAAGTCGGTGAGCACAAGATCTGATTGGTCTCTTTTTCCCACAGATCACGTGTTGCCCGCCACGAAGAGTCTCGTCAGACTCGTTTGCTGCTCGGCGTTATTTCCGGCGTGCAATTGTTGTTTGGCCAGCCGTCACTCACCCTCACACCACTGCTCCCACATTCACGACATGCTCCAAGCCTGCAGCTGCGAGCCTGACGTTGTGCCAACATATCGATACCGAAAACGTGAAACAACTGTTATGCCATAAGGTATTGAAGACTTTTAAAATCGTGCGCCGCATTGACCATCGGAACAGCGGCGCGCATGCCGAATTGCGCATTGCTCATCCTTTCGCTCGTCACAGACTCACAGTGTTCCCGCCTGCGCGGCTCTGACAGTTGACATGTGCTCCTTACCGTTTTACCACTCGGCCTGCCGCCATTTGTCACCCGGGCACATCATTGTCAGCCCTGTAACGACAAATATGCGGCTAGCCTCAGCCCTGTCAGCTTAGCCGCAGGAACCCTCAGCCTTATCGACGACAAATAGGTAGCCTACCGCCATTCGAGTCGTGCTGTTGACCCGCGACCAGATGTCCCACCTTCCGGCTGCCACCTTTCCGACTTCCTTCTGCATGCTTCCGGCTTTCTTGCATGTTTGCCCAGCAGGTACGATCTAACATGCGCTACACGACCTACACTGGAGACCCGTCGTCTTGGATCACAGACTTTGGCATGCAGTTTGGCTAGACCTTAGCCTTGCAAATGGACGTGAACATGGTCCATCGACTTCGGGGCACTACGTTGCACACTTGAACAAAGGCATCTGTCAACCATGCATGACATTGTACAGCTGGAGACAATCAGTGCAACATCAACTTGCCGTTGCAGAGGCCATGATGGGAATCGATTTTGGCCTTGTCGTCAAGTCACCTATCGAGAAGCGCTGGCTCATCTGAATACAAGTATGGTCGTCGTACCGCCATGCTTTGAATTCTCAGCAACAACATCAGCAACATCAGCACCGAAGACAAATCGAACTTTACCGGCACAGCGATCCTGAACGACCTCACGCACACCCCAAAACGGCATCACCACAGGCACCCTCCCACAAGGCACGCTAATCCTTCCGCATCTGCGAGGTTCGTATCGACTCGCCTTCCCTCTGGGAACAACCAGCGATGAAATGCTAACAGCCATCAGGCACAAATCGTCGACGAAAGTCGTTCAGAAGCGTCAATTCGGAAGATCCACAATCCAAGGCGACTCTTCCTCCTCTTCGATCCCGGGCCAGCTTCCTGTCATCAACATGTGCAAATACTACGCCCACTCGCATCCCTGCGGTCATGTGAAGACCGTCTTCGCCGCGTTTTGTCCGCAAGCTGCTCTCGTCCAGAAACCTTGCGGCAGAGGCGATATTTGGGCCACAGTCAAGATGGAGAAGGATTGCACTCATTGCTACGAAGTCGAGCCACCAGCCATTCCACGCTCAGGTCTGCAGTCGAGAACGGGAGGTGGGCGTAAGAAGGTCATTCGCCGTTGAAGACGCGAGGGCAGTTCATTCGATGCTTCTGGGTTGTTTTCTTTGCTTGTATGAACGATGCAGGTTTATCGAGGTTAAACGAAGTGGTTTCTAGATGTAGAGTGCTTATTATGCTTGTCAAAATTGCATGAAATTTTCGCTGATTCGTCCATCTTATGCTTGTGTACCTGTCGCCTTGTACGCCACGCGTTAATAAGTGTCCCAGAGCTGCGGTCGAACAATTCTCCAACCTAGAATGATGTTGTAGTATTGCAACATGCCTAGAAGCTGATTGCTTCGACCTGGAATGCCAGAAACGGGGAAGCCGCCTTCCGGAAGGCTGAAGCAGATGCATTTCATAATTTTCATTCCATGGTCACCGTATGTTTCGATGTCGTGAACGGTGCTGGAGCAACGCACATACGACAAGTGGCTTCTGCGGACGTGCTGCCAGCCGTAGTTGAAGCATACAATCGAGTGATTGTCCGGACGTACATCATGGCAGTAGCGGTGGCAGCCAGTGCTTTCCTGTCGAGCTTCCTGGCGGAGTGGCGTTCAGTCAAGGGGCAGAAAACCCAGGTAGTGCAGCTGCTTGACGCTGTGAATCTGCAATCAGTATACGAGACCCCAGCATTAGAGCAGACCGGGTGTTTAGACGCCCAAGTGGTGGAGCCATCTGTAGGGCAAGAATCAGCTGGTCAATATCTGGCGTACCAGGGAGATCTCCATTGTTCAAGAGAGGCGATCTCATATCAGTCAACCCACTGTACAGATGCAAATGCAGTGCCCACCAACACCAACGCCGCGCTGAGCCACCTTTTTCACTGTCCATCTGAGATCATCGTGCCACATCCTACAGTTCTCAATTCATACTGCCATCATGAAGCACCCTTTTCCAAGAACTCCTTGGCTTCATTAATCTTTGTAGCCAGATATGGACTACCTCCGCGATCGGGATGGTTCAGAAGCATCATCTGTCGATGCTTCTTGCGAATTATTTCTTTCGTCGCTCCGCGTTCACTATCAATCAGCGAAGTCAGTAAACCATCCCACAACGTCCTGCCCAGCTCACAGCACGCACGATGTCTCCAGTATGAGTGCCGCTTCTCTTCGGTTCATCTGCTTCTCAAATCCACCTTTGTAGTATGCCTTTCCTATTGCGTTGATTCCACCACGAGATCTTCGAAGAGCGACGAGACCGGCGCGGCCCTGTGATATATTGTTAGCGACTGAGAATGATTTCGGTGAAGTGGTAGGAGAAGCGGAAGCCGTACGAAGAAAGCTGCTGCGGCGACTCCAACGCCAACGGCCAGGACGGTGGCCATGCTGCTACGCGGCTTTGGAGATGTTTCGGGCGACTCCAGTGTGATGATTTGTGATCCAAAATGTCTACAGTCGCTGCTGTGTATGAGATGGACGAAGCGTGAGCAGAGGTCAAGTCTCTGCCGCAGATCGGATTTTGGCTTGGTCACACATCAGTCATTTTCCCGACCCGACCCGACCTTGCTTGGCCAAAATTTCCAATCGATATCGCCTCCGCCTCCAGCATCACCACCACTGCCACCGATCACCACTCCCGCGATGAGGATCGAAACGTGCTACTTCTGCTCGCAGCCGGTCTACCCGTCCAAGGGTATCACCTTCGTGCGGAACGATGCCAAAGTCTTCAATTTTTGCCGCTCGAAATGCCACAAAAACGTATGTTCAGACATTACGACATGATTTCGCCCAGCTCCCAGTCCATGGATATGAAAATCTGACATGTTGATTGTAGTTCAAGATGAAGCGAAACCCACGCAAGCTGGCATGGACCAAATCCTTCCGCCGCGCACACGGCAAAGAAATGACGGTCGACTCCACGCTCGCCTTCGCACAACGCCGCAATATCCCAGTTCGCTACAACCGCAATATGGTGGCCAAGACCCTGGAGGCCATGCAGAGAATATCGGAGATCAGAGCAAGACGTGAGAGACAGTTCTACAAGAACCGCATGAAGGGCAACAAGGAGCTGCAGCTCGAAGCAGACAGGAAGCTTGTGGCTGAGAACCAGCACTTGCTCCCGCTTCAGTACAGAGATCAGGTCGAGCAGGTCATGAAGGAGGTTGTGGAGCCTATGAAGGCGGAAGTGGAGGCGATGGAGGAGGAGATCCCGCTCGAGGAGCAAGAACGACTCCAGCCGGCGAAGAGCGCTCTGAAGCAGAAGAAGAAGCGGAGATTGGTGGTCGGCGTCGGTGTGGAAGAGATGGATGTGGATGGTTGAGTCTGCGGGATGTTGATGCGGCGAAAGCTGCTCTGTGTTTGTTTGAAAGCGTTGGCGCTCGGCGTTGGTGGAAAAATTTGCATGGAGCGAAGATGTGAAAAGGCTGGAGGTTATGCTATGCTCCATTGCACAATACTCATGAAAACTGTGAAGCAAGGCTAGTTTCTCTGAGTCCACGAACCATTCTGGAAAGGTAGACCTTCGACTTGAGGTGCGGTCTGACTTGCTAGCGTATTCGCCGATCGACTGGTAGGGATGCAATCCCAAATCTCGACCTCATTCGTTGAAAGAAGACTGATTTGCAGGACTTCTATCGAATAGGCGATCGCAGCAAGTCCACGTTGAGGTCCCTTAGACTGCGGTCAATCCCATCATCAGTTCAATCCGCTCGATTCGACCCGTCCAAGATGCTTGGTCTGGTGGTGCAGGCTCGAAAGAGTGATTAGAAGCATAAATGCTATCTTTCGACAATGTAACCAATAGATTTCGGCCTAGTCCTCAAGAAATACCCAATATACACCACCATGGTCCTGAAGTCGGACAAGCATTGGGCTTGCTGCGAGGATGCTGAGCTGTGCTGCATCAGGATGCTTGTTTAATCCTCACCATGCGACACATCATGACTGGCAGCTCCGATTTGCGCGCTCTTAGGTATGGGCCATGAGCCAGTGCATCTGTCGCCATGTAGGCTTGTCGTGAGTGAAGCTATCTATCACGAGAATATGCTTAGAAATGCAGAAGCTTGACGGGTGACCGAATAATTCATTTCTCTTAGCACTACAAGCTCTTCCTCACTAAACATATCGAGCGAGGTCATCCCTGGGTGAGACAGAATTCATCCTGCTACAGGTTGGAAAGCACTCTGGGTGAATCGAGCTTTCCAAGACGAAGCGAATCGTTGGTCTCGATAAGGCTGAGAGTGATTTGATATTGGATGTATTCGAGAAGGTGAGTACGAATATTATATTATGCAGCTAGGAATTTTTGGGCTGTTTCTGATGTTTTGGCAGAATATCGATATTCAGGTTCGATTCAGATGGACTCACTCCAAGGACTTCCGCACTTGGGGAAAATCGAATCACAATCCACAATGCATCTTGGGACTATGAGGGTAGCGAGCCACGACATGGAGCTCGTGCGACCTCTCTCTCTCTTGCAGAGGAACCGCACTTTGATGCCTTGGCGCCATGCACGTAGAATTGCCTTGGGCTTGGAGGATCTGGACTAGATGCTGTGAGGTGGGTGACCTGGGGAAATCTGCGGCCAGCAACACACAGCGCATGTCGGCCATCACACAACGAAGCTGATCAGCAATCGTCCCTAATGGTCGGTATACATGTCTCCGAGGCCGTCGCGCCTCACCGCAGGATCCTTCCCTCTCTCTATAGCTTCATCGATCTTCCTATCCATGAACCCCTCAAAGTTCCTGATCTTTCTTCTCGCGCTTTTCCCGGCACTAGGTAACCACAGCTCATTAAAGAATGATGTCGCTTCCCTCAAACTCTTTCGGTTTTCCCACACTATCTCGTATTTCTGCAGAGCCGCTGCGCTCTCAAAACATATTCCATACATCTGACACAGGGCTTTCCATTCGATTGTACAGTCCTTAGCCTCGCCTTTGAACAGCCAAGGCCACATATGTTCCCAAACGCGACCTGTTATGCAGTCTGGCCAGTCCGTCTCGATCAGCCAGTCCATATGTCTTTTATACTGCTCTTTCGGGTTCCTCCGAATCGCTTCGCGTGTCACGGCAAATTGCGAGCAGCATGGTCCCGCGATTATCTCTGGAACCTGGACATCATTTCCAAAGTTCGCTCGCATGGCAGGCGCTACCCACGGCTCTTCTTGTTTCGTCGTCTCTTCTACCGTATTTGTAGTGTTTATCCAATCGGGACAAGCATCTTTCCAGCTCACCCTTAGATTGAAGTATTCTCTCTTCAAGACTTGCTCAAGGTCTAATCTTGAAAGTGTAAAGATCATAGAGCCTTTCAAAGGGCTGTCGATGTGCCATTCGCTTTCGTGGAAGTGAATAAAAATGCTGATATCGGGAAGATTGTCGTAAAAGTCGTAGAGATAGGTAAAGTACATCAAGGCTTCGCGGCCTTTCGCGACCGGAGGATGGAACTTTGCAGACGGATCATCGCTAACATAGCGAACGACATTGAGACCCGGTACGCGGAGGTGCTCTGTCCAGGAGATATCATCTTTCTTCGTTGAAGCGATGACTAGGTTCGTGGTGATGTCTCGATCGTATCTGTACGGATACTCGGACAATCTAATGTAGCGATTGGGCGAGTTCCATTCTTGCCATTCCCAAATTTGGTTACGGACTGCAGGAGCAATGTGTACCAAGGAGAAGTAGACGACGGGTACAAGAAGGAGTGCGAAGTTGATCAAGGTCTTCGGCCGTATCTGTGGTAGAAGCATTGCGACGAGTGACGAGAAGACACATTGCTGAAGAAGAAGCCCACAGGCGAAAAGACTGTGTTTCAGCGCATCGTGATTGTGCGAGTCCGCGATCTGAGAGCTCCGAAATGGAAGGATGAGTTGCAACTCTTGGCAAGGACGATGAGGCACTTGGCTCAACGACCTGCGCGGCGTTTTCTCGCCGGCTCCATGCTGGTCAAAGCTCACGATTAGAAAACACCCTCGACGTCCTCCAGTGAGCAACAACATCTGCATGGAGAGTGCACGTATGTGGCAGCCAAATTGCTGGTAAGATCTAGGTCTGATTCGAGGCCTGTAACCTACAGCGACTCCTCAATCTTGACCATTTCCACAATCTTACTCTGAATATCCTTCTTCACAGCCTCCGATGGCTCCTCATAAGGCCTCCTGGGCCTCAGCTTCTCGGTAGCACCCTCAATGCCGGCATACTGGGCGCTCGTCAAGCTAGCGGCATACTTGGTATTCGCAATGCCGGCTTTGCTGAAACTCTCAGCGATAGCCGCGATCCTGTGTAACTTCAAAGCCTCATCGGTCTTGCCAGACTTGTAAAGGTCGTAGATATGGCGTAAAGTTCGCGGGAAGATATTTGCAAATGCTGCTATGCAACCTGCTGAGCCAACTGCAAGACCTCCCAGCAAGAAATCGGATTGTCCTCCATAAGTAGCGAACCGTGTCTCTGGAAACGTTGCTGCCAGACGTGTGATCTTGCCGACTGAGGCACAGGTGAGTTTCGTTCCTACGATGTTGGAATGTCGGTCCGCAAGATCAGTCATAACGTCGGAGTCGATATCGATTCCGTTGCAGACTCCAGGGAAATTATAGATGACAATTGGAAGAGGGCTGGCATGGACGTCAGCCAGGGCTAATAAACTCGGTCAATGAATGGTGAACATACCTCTTCTGAGCAATTTCATCGTAGAAGTTCGTGATCACTTTAGCAGTTGTCTGCTTGCCGAAGTATGCACAAGGCAAGACAAGGACATAGTCTGCTTTCGCAGCCGCTGCATCGCCGATGAATTCGAGCACTTGCTTCGTGCTGTGACCGCCAACTCCGGCCATAATAGGGTAGTCTGGGCCAACAGCTTCTCTTGCGGTCTTCAGAAGTGTCGCACGCTCGTCTCTGGTAAGCATGAATGTCTCGGCATTGGTTCCAAGGATGACCAGCCCGGTAAGATATTTTGAGAGATACGCATAGTATTTCTTTTGTGATTCAATATCCAGTTCGTCTGTCTGGTGGTCGAAGAATGTTACAGCAGGTGCCCAGATGCCAGCTGGAGGCACTTTGCTCTGAGAGTGACCATTCATACTGGGCAGGTTGTATTTGTCGATTTCCAGTTCTTGGTCTTCACCGAATTCCTTCTCGAGACCTGCAGTTGATAGAGAGATCGTCGTGAGACACTGCTATTGTGCTGTAATAAGGAAACTACATCACAGTCAACAACTTGCTTTCGTGAGGTTGTTATCACTGACGCCGAGCTCGGTGGACAATTTTCCAACCCGGCAGCTGCGGGCAAAGGTTCGCCGAGCAGAGCTCTTTAGCTTTGGGGGAGCAATGCAGCACATTATGAGTACAGGAGGGCATATTTCAAGCACTTGCGTCCCTCGCAGATCCACTTACCACACACAAGCTATGCGCTATCTCGGACCCCGTGATGACCCATGTGCTGTCGGAATCGCATCTGAGTGTTTCCAGTCCTTTGAAGACTGGCCGAGTAATGCGGTATGAATATGAATATGTGGAGACTTCAAACGCTGACCAAATAGTAAAACATTATTCATGTACCCAAACTACCAAACCAATCAATACACTCATTAGGTCGTCTGTGCTGTGAATTTGCTCGTACAGTTATGACCGCGCTTCGCTCCCTCGGGTATAAAGCTTCAAACCTTTTCCTCAGAACCAAATTCCTCGCTGTTTATGCAGCGACCGCGCGCTCTTCATCCCGCCCGCGGACGGACTCATCCTCCTCGTACTCTTGTCCAGCATGCTGGTCAGCCGAGACCCACAAACCAGACTCACGGTCTTGATCTTGGTCGGCAAGGTCGACACCTTGTGCCTTGTTGCGGCGGCGCTGAGACAGGGTGCGTGCCCGGGTGGACAAGCTGGGCTTGACAGCAGCGTTCTGCTCGACCCAGTTGGTGAGGGCATCTTCGCAGTCTTGGATGATGGCCTTGGAAGCCTCGTAGCCGTCGTATGCGTTGCGAGTCTCGCCAGGAGTGACTGGAGTGTCATCAACCAACTCGAGCAAGTGCTTGCCGTAGCCGGCGATGATGGCCAACTTCTCGCTGTGCTCACGAAGCGCGTCAAACTGGTAAGTGAAAGCAGCCTTCAGCTTCTCGCGGGTGATGTTGGATAGCTGGGCCTCAGCAACGAGAGACTCTGCCTCAGCGCGGACGAGTTCTTGCTCAAGAACGACGATCTTCGGGCTGTTTGGCTCCTTGTACTTGAGCTGTGCGATCTGGTCGGTGATCTTCTGCTTGCGGTCTCTGCTTGGCTGGACGGAAGCCTCGATGTTTCGAATGCTTTTCATGGTAACACGGTACTGATCGTATCGGTCGACGAATTGGTCTTCGAGTTCACCAATCTCGTAGATGAGAACTCCAAGCTTGTCGGTGACATCTGAGACATCATCGTCACAGCCTTCACCCCAGATGGAGAGTTGTTGTGCAACCTCCATGCGCTCCCTGCCGACAAGCTCCATGGATCGCATGACGTTTTTCTCCATCTTCACGAGCTGCGAAAGCTTCTTTGCGAGATCTGGACCGAAGGCCCCTGGATGAACCGACTTGCGGAATGTGTGGCCTGCATGCAACAGTCAGATTCAAATACTCCATGCATGCATGAGCACGTCTGAAGTCGCGATCGCTTACCGATATTGGCCTTTCCAAAGAGACGACCGCCCTTCGTCGACGACGACGGTGGTGGCGGGTTCTGAATCTGCGACGCGGTGGGCGCGCGAGACTGGCGCATGGAATAAGTGCGATGCATGTTGGGCGAGCGGCGTAGTGATGTGTGTGGTCAATGGATATTGGTTCAGTGTTGATAGCTCCGAGAGACTTGTGCAGGGGCTCGCAACAATGGCGAGGAGAAAGGTATACATATCAGCATTCAGGAAGAGCGCGGGCGGAAAGCTAAGCATGACGGCATGTCTTGTGAACGAGCCCAAGGCCGCGCCGTGCTTCTTGTCAGATCAACACCACCCCGGCGTAACCCTGGCCAACTTACTAGACTTCAGCGTTCCGTTGCCAGGGAGCGAGCTGGCCTGGCGGTGGACTACTTTCCAGCAAACACCCGACTTTCCTTGGTGAACGACATGGCGAAGGCTATCGATGGTGCAATCCTACATCCGCCTTCTCATTCTTACGCTCATCACCAGCTGTGGCTTGCATGTTTACACAAAGAAAGCCGCGTTCCTGGTGCGATGACGTCGGTGTCGTTTTCGAGAGCAGCGGTCCAAAGCTTGTCCAACATCCTCTCGCGCTCGCCGCTCACGATCTACCTTCGATGTGCCTCCGCGCTAGTGCTCGTCGATGAGGCTGTGCAGACATGGGAACAACACTCATGTGACCATTCTTTGGATGTTAAAACGAACACAGCGCCGAAAAACACTCAACGACTTCGTTCCACGCCAGATTGTGGTGACCTCCTCGACTGATCGTATTGGCTGTTGCACTCGTCCGGGAGAGCTAATGACGAGCGTTATAAACGACTTCCTCATTAATCGCACACTCTCTACTCTGCTCTCTAGTCATACAAATCCAGCGATCAACTCGACTGATCGCACTGGCTGTTGCACTCGTCCGGGATCCACAATCAAACGAATGATACAAATCAGTCCAAATGCAAACGTCAACGAGAAGTGAGGCTAGTATCAAGCTGAACAGATCTCACCCAGCTTCTCGTCCTACATCCTGCTCGATCGTCTGCCATGGCCGCTGTCAATGTACCACTAGCCTTTTCTCCATCTCGCTCTTCCGCCTGCTACTGCGACAAGCCGGTCTCTCCAAGTCGAACGCTTTTGCTACTCGCAATCTTGAATGCCTGAACCTGAGCTCGTATTGCATGACATCTGCCTCTCAACTATGCTCATTGCAGGTGAGCCGAGAGGCGGAAATCTTTCCGAGTGATGCCTTCCTGGCTCTTTGACGCCTTCCTCCATGTGTAGAGGACTATTCCTACTTGTCCTCAACAATGGCTCCTGGATGCGGCATTCTAGCTGCCAACCTAGAAGAACCATTACCAAGCGCCGGCGAGGCCGAAGCAGATGCAGCACCTGAAGAGTGCTTGCGCGCGACTCTAATAGTCTCTGGCGATGCTTCCTTTGCCGATCCGTTCGGGAGGGAAGTTGAACGTGAGACTGCTGAAGCTGGAGGTGGCTTGTTGACAGCAGTGAAACCCGAGCCAGTCTTCAATACCGGCACGTGAACTTGAGCATGCGCTGGCTGACTGGAAGCATGCTCAGGTCCATCAGAGGTCAAGTCAATTGTGGTAGGTTGTGGATCTGACATAGATGTGCCATTGGAGGCCGGTCTGAGATTGTTTGTGCGCACAGGCTGCATTGGTCCTCTGTTCGGCATTTGAGGTCCTGGTGCCTGTTCCACCGGGAAGGCCTCAGATCCGAATGCCTGAACGGCAGCCTCGCTGTGTGGCGCGAAAGAGAACTTCATGGACTGACCAGACCGAGGCAAGAAGCCTGGCACATACATTTTCATCTTCGTAAGTTGCACACCAGCATTTGCAGGTCCAGCAGTCGCGCCGTTTTGCATAGACTGACCTGCTGCATGGACTTGAGGCATGCCGCCTGGAGCGGGTGATGGAGAAGGTCCGGCTGGCGTTGCTGGAGGGGAGCCATTTAGCTGCAATGGATTCAGGTGCTGTGCAGCGATGTAGGGCTGTTGTTGGGCGTGTTGCATGCTTCTACGTCGCTCGAGCTCAATCGCATTCAGTTGCTGGGCTTGTGAATGCGGCGGATTCGTCGTCTGCTGGCCTGGCAACATCTGCGCAGCCAGCTGCTGCTGCTGCTCCTGTGCTTTCGCGTTTGCCCGCCTGACCTGTTCCACTCGGAACCTGTGTGCGGATAGCTGCGCACTATACGACATACACTGCCAACTGCTATTCTCCTTGCTTCCTTGGTTGATCAAATGATCGATCTGCATGTACAGATGCCGCAACGCACGACTAAGGCCCGCATGCAACCGGGCATTGACCTGTAAACAGCCAGAATCGAGAACTCGCTGGAACGCTTTGATAGCGACGCCTTCTGGGGTATCAGCCAAGTCCATCTGCAGGATTGGCCTCGGGCCGCCAGGCTGACCGGGCAGTGGCTCGACAAATTTCCTAGGACGTCCTGGTCCTCTCTGTTGTTGATTGTTGTAATACTCTGAAAGAGCCTGGTTATGTTGCATCTGAAGCTGATGTGTAATCTGATGTGTCGTTCGCTGCTGGGCCCACGACTTGAGAGCGTTCTGGATGAACTGAATTCCATATGTCAATGGGCCATCGGGATCACCTGGGTTCTTTTGCTGGTCATTCACGTTCTCTCCTTGCTGCTCTTCCGCATCCTCTGCTGCACTACTCTCAGAGTCATCCTCATCATCGTCAGCACCGAACAAAGATAGAAAGCCATCGATTTGGTCGCCGGCCTGAGGTGCTGTCTGCTTCTTTGCTCGAGCCTTGCTGGGCGGCGCAGGTTTGCCGTCTGGCGGTGGTGTGGCAGGAACAGCCGGTACGCCGCCAAAGTTTGTAAGGGCTGATGACAGGGTCTCTAGCTTGTGGATCATATCTGCGATAGTGTCAGGCTTGCTTGGCTTAGGATCATGAGTTATATCGATGAAATGAATGACTGGCTGTGGCATTGGCGGTGGTGGGTTAGGCAGCGGCAATGGCGGTGGACGTTGCATTCCTGGCGGCGGTGGTCCTTGGGGATAGCGCGGAGGTGCGCTCGGAACATTCTGTGTTTGACTAGGACCATTTTGAACCTGGTGAGAAGACACTCGCTGATTATTGGCATTTGGCGCTTGTTCAACGACGGGCTGCTGTTGAGGTTGTGGATGTCTGACTGAGGGAGTTTGATGAACTGGTGTCGCGTTCTGTGGTGTTGCCTCAGTTGATGATCGTGAAAGCTGCTTCAGGGCCTTTGAAGTCTTGGCAGTCTCCACTTTTGGCTTGGCTTGTGACTTGGATTTGCGCTTTCCTTTGGGCGCTGCCTGTGATTTCTCATTTTCGCTTTCTTCGTCGCCGCCTGCGATGTAGTAGGACATGAAATCGCCATAATCAGCTCGGGCAGCTGATCCTGGGGGGCTTTCGTCTTTCAAGGGCGACTCTTCTCGAGGTGGAGTGGGTGGCGCTGAGGACAGCGAAGACAAGCCAGATGATGGTGCCGGTGACGCAGCTTTTCCAGACTCAATTTCAGGTGTATCTTCAGTCATTTCCACGTCTATATCGTCAAGTGGTTCCGAGTAGCGTTTTCGAGTTTCGCGTCGTGGGCGCGACACAGCGATAGTATCACCATTGTCTTGCTTTGGTTTGGGAGAGCGAACATTAAGTTTCAGTCTTGGCTTCTTTGCTGGCGGTGGCTCGACAGATGGCGACTCGTGACTGGGCCGTGGGCTGTCCTCGGTGAGATCAGAGCCATTGCTCTTAGGGGATGCAGCGCGTCGAAGTCTTGATTTAGAGTTCCTGGTGCTCGAGTGCGCCATGCCTCTCTCCGTGGCCGACTTGTATTTGGCAATCTTTGCATTGGATATCCTCGAAGTGAAATGAAAGACCGACACTGACGAGTTGTTGGCAGACGCCGGCATGTATGCGGATGGCGGCGGTGGTGTAAAAGGAAAAGTTTGTGACGGAGTTGAGGTTTGAGGTTGCGCCTAGAAAAAAAAGTGGGTCCCGCTGTCAGGCGCCTCTCAGAGTCAACAATGGCCGGCGCGCATAAGTGAATGTTGTGGCCTGTCGCTGCCAGCGTGGAACCGAGCGTGTGTTGGCGTGCGACGAGATGAAGCATACGCCGACCTAAATTCTAGATGATGGCGAAAGAAGATGTACCAAAGAGGCATGCACCAGATTGGAGAAAGGGCGATGGGCGATGGACTGATCGCGAAAGGAGACCATCAGTTTTCTGGGCTAGTGCTTGTGAAAGTGACAAACACTCACCGGGTTGCCGCAGATGAGCAATCCTCTGCCTGAGACACGAATGCAGAGGCGGCTGATCGAATGCACTCGGTTCTGAATGTGTCGCAACAGCAATTGTCACATGCATCTGCTCCAGGCTACTTTGATCCTCTGCTCCCCTCCCGTCCTCCTCCTGCTCCACATCTTCCTGAAGCAGCTACTGAGCACTAGCGCCGGCAGATCCCGTCGGGCCAGCTTTCGACATTCTGAAGCTCGTGAACGTGAAGCATTCGTGGTTCAGGCATCATCATGAGGGTTCTGCAAAGCATTGGCGTCGTCGCTGCAGGTCTCTGTGCCGCTGTTGAGGCAGCAAGTGCATGGACGTTCGATGCAGCGTCGTTGACCGTCACGGGAAAGGCTGCGGAGGGAGCCAAGCAGAGGTGCGTAGCAAGCAATGCACACAGCCAATGTGATGCACCTCAAGAGTTTCTGCTAACCGCGGCCACGACAGCTTCTCGCCGACCAACCCTCTCGGTGTCCCTGTTCTCTTGCCAGCGTCGTCTACACTCAAAGTTGTCCTTACCGCACAAGAGGGCAAGGCCGCGAAGAGACCGCATCAGGCTTTCTTGACACTTAGAGAAGAAGAGACTGGACTGGAAGAGTCATTCGCATTCAGCGTCAAGGATAGTGGCAAAGCGAAAGTCGACATCGTATGCACATGAGCCCCAAAATCGATTTGTGCATTCACACACGCAAGCTGACGAATTTACTCGCACAGTCCCAAAAAGATCTCCCCTTCCAATTCCTCACTACCTCAAAGCCCATTCAGGCCTCCGTAGTCCTCGCCTCCTTTGGATCCTCTACACCCTACTCTGGCCCAGCATTCCAGATCAAGATTCAACATGACACGACCCCAGCACAAGCCGTGCCTGCTCCACCCGAGCGCTACACTGCCAAACCAGAGATCCACCACATCTTCAAAGCTGACCCTCGTTCTCCGCCGACCGTAGTCTCGCTCTTCTTTACGCTCGCAATCCTCGCGACGGTTCCAGTTCTGCTAGGAGGATGGGTACTGCTGGGAGGGAACGTGGAGCATATGGGTAAAGCACTCGGTGCGAACCCAGTCGCGCATGGATTGTTCTTCGGTAGTATCGTGGCTATGGAAGGCGTGTTCTTCCTGTACTACACTAGCTGGAACCTGTTTCAGACGCTGCCAGCTGCCGGGATACTGGGGGTTGTTGCATTCGTCAGCGGAAGCAGAGCCTTGACTGAAGTGCAGGGGAGAAGATTGGCTGGACAGCGCTGAAGATGTGTAGTAGCAATTCAGCTACACATAGAGGTTCAGCATGCTTAAGTCCGGGCCACGAAAAAGACTCGTCATTTTCACAGAAAGTAGAGACCATAGAAGTTGTTGGTCAGGTCAATGACGGCAGAAGATGAGCACGTGTCTTCCAAGAGGGAAAACGGTATGGCGATGAATCTATGGCATTATGTCTACATATAGCCGTGAAGCCAACATGCTCCGGACGCGACGAAACACTATACATATTGCTAGAGCAAATGGCATCCACAAAGCGACCACACTTCCTCAGCAGAGCCCACCTACAACGCCGCAATGGCTTTCCTCAACACTTCCAAACTTCCGTCAGAAATATTCTCATCCTCCTCGGAGCGCTCTTTGAGCAGCCAGCTGACATCACTCAGCAGACCAAGTGGCAACCAGCTACTCTCCATCGCTTTCTCGAGGCTCTCCTTGATCCTTCCAGTATGCTCCCAGTTCTCAGCAGCTTGCTCAGCACGTGTGATGACCTTGTCAGGTATTCCACACATGGCAGCACAATGCATACCATAGCTGCCCTCTGCCACACCATCTTCGAGGTGATATAAGAACGTCACATCGCGAATATCATCATCAACCTTGACAGCCATACGCTTCGCGATGACTTCAGGATGCTTCTGGAACTCCGCTGCGAGAGAATGATAATGCGTGGCGAAGTATCCGAGAGAGCCAACATGGGTGGCTATATGATGGAGCACGGCTTGAGCAACGGCAACGCCGTCGTAACTGCTTGTTCCACGTCCAAGTTCGTCCAGGATGACCAGAGAGCGCGGTGTAGCTTCTGCCAGAATCTTCTTGGTTTCGCTGAGCTCAACCATGAAGGTGCTTTGCCCGGCAAAAATATTATCGTGAGCTCCCAGGCGAGACATGATTCGGTCGACAGGTGTCATGCGAGCGGACTCGCAGGGCACGTAGCAGCCGATCTGGGCAAGGATGACTGCAATGCAAGTCATGCGCAAAATGGTCGATTTACCAGCGGCATTGGCACCTGTAAGCAAAGTGATGGAGGCCTGGTCACCGCCAAGAGCAATGTCGTTGGGGATGAAGTTCGTCGTAGTTTCGATGCATGGGTGGCGGAGTGTTTGGAATTCGAGCACGCTGCGAGCGTGGTCGTCTTCAATGAATTCGGGCCGGCAAGACGGCGATCCAAGTGAAGAGGAGGCCTTTGCAAGCGATATCAGGCAGTCAAGCTGACCAATGATCTTGATGGCTGCAAGCCAGGTGGTATAGTCCTCATCAAAACGGGCGAAGAAGCGACCTGCCAATGCCTTGACGACTTGGGCATGCATTTCCTGAGCCTCCTTAAGATCCTGTACCAGTCCTTCCAATTCAGGTGAGTACCACCGCTTGCACTGCTTCGTCGCAGACATCTGCTTCCAGTTTTTTGGGATGTTACCCTTAACCTTGATGGGTACCTCAAGCTGATAGATCTCCTTTCCATTATCGGTAAATTTGATGGCACTGGATCCTAGGTCCTTTCTTGCTCGTTGCAACAGCTTGTTAAGCTCTTTCTCGACGCCGTCCACGCGCTCTTGACTTTCGTCAAAATCGTCCTCGACACCAGGCTGAGGAATGAGCAGTCCTTGTTCCTTTGCTTGCTTGCGGTCGAAGGCTTCCTTCCAGTGGTTCAAAGGTGTCTGCAGGTTTGGCATAGCTGAGATAAGCTGTCCAAGAAGACCCTCGCCGTCACCAAACGAGCTGAGGAGGGACATTGTGTACTCGATCTGTTCGAAGCCTTCAAGCACTTTGACAAAGTCCTGCACTTTGCAGCGCCCTGCATGCACGCGAGAAATCAATCTCTCGAGATCAGGCAGGCGCGACAATGATGCAGTGAACCTATCCATGACAGTGCCGTCGGCGTTGAGAGCATCCACAGCATCAAAGCGTTCATTGATCTTTCTTGCATCAGCAAGTGGATGGCATACCCACTGCCGCAACGTGCGCTTGCCAGATGGAGTGACACATCGGTTGAGCATTGTGAAGAGCGTGCCTTCGGTGCTACCATCGAAGGTATTGGCGAAGATTTCCAGGTTGATCAGGCTCTGGCCGTCAAGGACCAAGCTGGAAGCTTTGCGTATGGGATTGTACCAGGAAAAGTTGGCACAGGTAATCAAGTCTCGTTCGATCTTGAGCATGCTCAAGTACCATACGAGGGCGCCATAGGCAGAGAAAGTGTTCTCCTTTGTCTCAGCTTCGCGCAGGACCTTCGGCCAACTGTCAGCTGCTTCGTCGTCTTCAGACTTCACGAAGTATGCTTCTCCATTCATTTTCATGCGAGTCTTGTCGGCGCTCAGGAACTCCTTGTCCGGCTTGAGATAGTTCCAGATTGTTGTGGGAGGAGTGTTGTTCTTAAGTATTCGAAGCGCTCTTGCAGAGATGCAGCCTTTTTCGAGGATGAGCTCTCCAGGACGTGTCTGCGCGACAAATGTTTCGAAGCGGGTCATGTCTGCATCGTCGACCCACTCCGCAAGATGAAATTGCGCCGTAGCGGTGTCAACGAAGGCAATACCGAAGGCAGGCTTGCCTTCGCTCTCGGTCTCCTTGATAGCAGCACAATAAGTGGCCATGTCGTCTTGAAGCATGCTGCCTTCCACCAGAGTACCGGCTGTCAATACCGACGCAAGTTCTCTGCGGATTACCTTCTCTTCTTTCTTCTTTGCTGCACCTTTCTGGTCGCGTTCTCGCATGTCTTTGCCAAGTGCTGTCTCCATTTGATCAACCCTGGCGATCTTGAATCCTTTTGCCACGAACTGATTTGCCCAGTGATCGAGACTAGCCTCCGGCACGCCAACCATTCGCATGTTGACTCGATCAGTGAGCTTTAGATCGAACAGCTGGTGGCCGATGGTAGCATCATTCTCGTAAAGCTCGTAGAATTTGCCTTTCTTGAAAAAGACGATCGTGTCCCAGAACTTGCACTTGATCTCCCAATACTGCTTCTCGAATGGCGAGAAGTTGTTCCACGCTCCAGGTGGAACATAGAGTGTCCGAGGATCATAGTCTGGGTGATCAGGAGTATGTCGGTCAGCATCTTGAATGGCAGCTAACCAAGGATACCGATCTGCAGGATCCGTTGCGTGGGCCTTCTGCTTCTTTGGCGGGCCATTGCTCGTCGATTTTACGACAGTCGGACGCTTCCTTGGCTCGGTCGATGGTGGTGCATCCGGATCAAAGGTCCATTGTTGGGCAGTCGACTTTGTTGGAGCCTCCTCACTGGCTTCTCTGAACGGCGAAGGTGAAGGCGATCTGACGGAGCTGTGATTTGATGCTTTTGCTGAGGACGAGGCTGAAGCCTTCTTCTTAGGCTTCTTAGGCTTCTCGTCATCCTCAAGGTCGTCATCAACGACGAAGTCGTCCATTTCTACCGTCATCTTGTCAGCTACAGAGCTAGTCTTTGCAGGGTTCGACATTAGGTATCGAGAGCTGGAAAAGACAACTGCACACGTCTAGTAAATATATCACACCAAAAGCGAGAACAAGCGTACCTTCATCGATCTCCATCGCGGCTAGGGTGGCGGCATCGAGACCGAACTCGTCATCATCCGAGTCGTCTTTGACACTGATCCGACGCCGCTTAGCAGCGCGTCCATTGCCAGAAACTGGCTTGAACGGAGCGTCATCGTCATCGTCATCGTCGGATTCAGCATAGTTGACCTTCTTCTTGGCGTGTCGCGACGGGCTCGAGAAGACCGTGCCTGGCGTTTCTATCAGTTTGTCAGTGCAGAACGAATCGTGAGCCATAGATCTCTGATCATGCGCACCATTCTCCTTGTTTCTGGGGTCGATGACAGAACTCTGTTGAGAAGCGGCGCGTGGACTGGAGCCTGGTGCAGCAGGACTACTAGACGTCTGCTCGACCTGGGGCACATGGCTATCCGAAGCGCGTTTCGCCGGTGTGCTGGTCTGCGGCGCTGGGCCAGCTTGCTTCTTGAAGAAACCGGCAATGCTCGACTGCTTCTGGCTGGAGGAAGTGCTCTTCTTCAGGGTGGCCCGAGGAGTAGCAGACAGGCTGCCATCCGCACGAGCCATAGCGTCAGATTGAGTCTATGGAGTCGACGCGAGAACTGCAATGGCGATGAAGTCAAGCTAGATGGAGTGCAGATGCATTGGGACGAGAAGCCTCAGTCGTGGGAGTCGTCGATGGAGACGCGGTCGCGGTCGCGGTCGCGGCACGCGTTGACGCGGACCCCTGCAAATTGGCTCGGATCGTCGGAGCTGGTCCCCGAAGTCTATTCTACTGCTCGCGAAAGTCTGAGCTCTGCACACACATCTTGACGTCGAAGTTGCACGTTGCAGCCCATCGCTCGCCATGGCACGAACGCTGCTGAGTCGTCTCGTGTCGGGCTCAGCGTACGTCTGCCCACGATGCGCGCTGCGGCTGCGGCTGCGGCTGCCGACGCTGTCCACACAACGACCCTTCTCGACTTCGCGACATTTGCGCCAAGGCATGAGCGTGTTGCGCATCCTCGAAGAACGAGGCCTTGTCAATCAGATCGCCGGGTAGGCCAGCTGGCCCGTAGCAGTCGAATCGCCGTCTGAGAATGTCACAGGGACCGCGCAACTCTCGAAAACCTCCTGGAGGCCAGGAAGACGGGCTTCTACGCAGGCATCGATCCGACAGCTCCTTCGCTCCACTTGGGCCATCTACTTCCGTTAATGGTGCTCTTTTGGCTCTATCACCATGGCCACTACACTGTTAGCCTGGTCGGCGGAGCTACTGCAAAAGTCGGAGATCCGAGTGGACGCCTCACATCGAGGGCAAACACCGCAGAGCATGTGATCGATTCCAATTTCCGCAGCCTGAATGCTCAGGTCGGCAATTTGTGGGAGAGCGTGATCAAGTATGGCGCAAGGCGTAGAATCGGCACCAGTGTTGGCAAAAGAGACATATTGAATAATGCTGAGTGGCTGGACAACCTAAACATTCTCACGTTCCTAAGAATGATGGGAAATGGTGCCAGATTGGGCGCAATGCTGAGCAGAGATACGTAAGTATGATTCGCAGAGCTTCCATTACGCGTGAACTGACGAGCTCATCAGCGTCAAGAATAAGATGGAAAAAGGCGATGGTATGTCCTACTCAGAGTTTACATATCCTCTGCTCCAGGCATGGGATTGGTGGCAGATGTACCAGGATCGCTCGGTCCAGATACAGATTGGCGGTGGCGATCAGTACGGGAATATCATCGCTGGAATCGACGCCGTGAAACACATCGCGCAGTATGCTTCGCAGCCTGAACAACAGAGGCAATGGCTGGATCGAGAAGGACGCTTGAAAGACCATCTATCGCCAATGGGTCTCACAGTACCACTTCTGAAGACAAGTAGCGGGGAGAAGTTTGGCAAAAGTGCCGGCAATGCCGTTTGGCTAGATCGAAGCATGACGAGCCCGTTCGATCTTTATGGCTTTCTTCTTCGCTCTGCAGACAATGACGTCGAGCGCTACCTCAAGTTATTCACCTTTGTGCCATCCACAGAGATCAATACAGTAATGGAAGCCCATCGTAGCGATCCTGGACAACGTAGAGCTCAACATCTCCTTGCGAGCGAAGTACTGCAGCTGGTGCATGGTGCTGAGGAAGCAGCAAAGACACGATCCGAGCATGAATCGCTTCGAGCCCCGACACTTGCCTCTCTTGGTCGATCGTCGGAGAGCGAGGATGGGTTGGCATCCGCAAACAATGCTGCAAAGCATACGAAGCTACCTAAATCCTTGGTCTACAATACTCCTTTCTCCAGGATCTTATACCATGCTGGCCTGGTGGGAACAAAGTCCGAAGGCGCGCGATTAATTGGCAACAATGGTGCATATGTTGCGACGGCTTCACGTCAGTCCACCATCAGCAATGAGGGCCAATTGGAGTTCGTACAGATTAAAGAGCAGAAGGCGTCGGAAGTCCCGGATCTTGTGGTTGATGGGCTACTGATTCTGAGGCTCGGTAAGTGGAAAGTGAGGGTAATCGAAATAGTTGAAGACAGCGACTTCGACGCGGACGGCAGAGATGCTCCTGGCTGGAAAGAGTTCAAGGAGACAGCTCGTTCCAAGCAGTAAAGTGTGCTCCTCCGGACATTCGCTGTCGTGATCATACACTACACACCACATTTGACTCTGAAGACATTCTTGGTCTGGGAAATCCTTGCCTGCTGAATGCACCATCTCTCGTCTTGGCTCGAAAACACCTGCGGTGTATTTCTGAGTTGAAGCCGACCCAATCACGCACTCAACACTTTTGTGACGCCCGGCTGAATCTTCTCCAGCTTTTCACGTAACTCGCCCCAAACTCGTTTCTGAATTTCTGGACCTTCACGACCTTCCACTAGTACCGAGCATTTCTCTACCCGACAATCACTCAGATACTTGCCATGAGACTCCTGACCTCTCAAGCCAGCATCGACCAGCGTACGGCTGCCGACTTCTGTAGTTCGGCACATGATAAGTTGAATAAGCCTGATGATATGATTCGAGATTTCCCTCATCAACTCGCTATGACACCAACCAGGATTGACAAAGTTCAGTGTCAACTGCTCGCCCAAATTCGGGTTCTCCTTCACAATCTCGCGAATACTGACGACTTCGAGGAATTTGCTGACATTATAGCGATCGGCCATTCGGGCTTCTTCTTTCGAATTCAAAGTCGAGAAGATGGATGAGGCCTTTCGTTCTGGGAAGGAGGTGAAGTGGTGAACTTCCGAGCTGACAATTGTGAGTGTGGGGAGGATGTTGTATTTCGATGCTGTTTCGCGGAGTTTTGGGATCACAAGGAGTGCGAGGAGAAATGTTGAGACAACGTTGACTGTGATTGTGCTTTCGTTGTCTTCTGCCAGAGAATACTTCGCTGTTGAGATGCCTTTCGTCGAGTCAGCCTCCCTAAAGATATAGCATTGTCAAAAACACACAAGGTACTCACCAGCATTTTCAATCATGATATCAACACGTGGAAGTGTATTGACTCTTTTGGCAAACTGCTTGACGCTCTCGTAACTCGCCAAGTCCAGTTGCCAGACTTCAATCGCGCCTTTCCGCCCAGTGGATTGTTCAATGTCTTGTTTGGCTGCCTCGCCTTTCTCTGAGCTCCGGCAGGCGATTATGACTCTCTCTGCGTTCAGACGAACATAGTGGCGAGCGGCTTCCTTCCCAAGACCCACATTTGCGCCAGTGATGATGACAGTCTTGCCGGTGCAGTCTTTTGTCGGCTTTGGAGGTGTGACTGCGAATTGGCTGTAGAAGAATTGCGGCAGATGGGCGAAACCCATATCGCAATCTTTCTAGTGTTTGTTTGTGATTCGCAGAGTCCAGTGTCGAGCTTAGAGGCAGTGAGTCGTGCTGTCAAGATCATATACTGTAGAGGATGTTGGAACGGTAGCAGAGACACTGCTTTTGAAGTGCCCAAGACGTAGTAATAGGAAAGCTCACCATCATAGTATGGTATGATACTGCGGATCTAGGCATGGACGGGATGTGGTTGCTCCGCCGGGACAAACAGCTTCCCGTGTTGAGGAATCTAAAACGCTGCTCGTGCCGCCGGATATAACAAACTTTGGCTAGTAATCCGTAGAATACCTCCGTCTTCTGTTCTCAATGGTTTAAGTATCTCCATAGCTGTTGATTGTTGATTAATCACAATCACCAGCTCATTATTACAATCACAACTGATTGTGAGTGATTAATCACAAATTACAATCATAAAATTACTATGCCCCGGAATGGGTTGTTCCAGGCCGAGAAAGCAGAAATCTGGACCCACCTTATAGACTTAAAGATAATAAGGCTAAAAGGTAGGGTAATAGGTTCCTTCTTAGCATCTAGGATTGAGCTCTATACTTGTCTATATATATCCTTCGAGAAGAAACACCAACGGCAGGCCAGCGGTATCTTCTTCGCTATTGAGTAGTGATTATGTGATTATAATCACAATCAAAATTTCAGTAATCACTACCACAATCACTGTGATTGTGAGTAATTTTGTGATTACAGGAATCAACAATCAACAACTATGAGTATCTCAGACCTGGTTTTGTCTCGGAGAGGTGATGGACGCGTCATGTATGGCCATCATGAACGACATGCGCTCGTGGCCTTCCATTATCTTTGAACGGACTTTTCAGACCTAAACCATGGCAAAGACAATGAGCACATTCGCTAAAGCAGGCACAGTAGGAGGAGTTCAAGAGCACTTCCCTCTTTCAGCTGCACCACTACTGTAGTGCCTGTGAGCTGGAGCTTTCCCAGATGAGGTGAATGTAAGAACCGCCCGGGTGATACAATTGGCATTGTTTCATTCCGAAATAGCTGGGCAAGTGGGACGGAGATACGAATTCAATTTGGGTTCAAATCTATAAAATCCCCAAATCCGCTTCAAACTTTCAAAGAGAGTGCGCGGCAGGAACCGCGGACGCGCGAGCCAGCAAAATGTCGCACGATCGTCATCTCGTCTAGGTCTATAATCTTTTGTACATGCAATCATGAGTGTCATCTTTCAAGCCCATTTACCGAGAATAGCCATTAGAAGAGCCCCAAGAACCATCCAGACAACGGCCGTAAGGACTTCCTTCAAAGGCGCCGTCTGCATGTGCGACGAGAACATGAATTCATGTGCCATTAGCTCAACCAAACCAGTGTAGATCAGAATGCCTGCCGAGATAGAATCAAAGATCCCGTTGACAATCAGAGTCGTCTGACTCTCCGGATTGAATGTCTGGCGCACACCGATGCCAATCGCTATGGCAATCGGGGTCGAAAGAGCATAAGCAAGACCCATAATGTATGGTGTCCACCGTCGGTCCCTCGGCCATTGAATGCTCCCAAGACGAGAGCCCAGCGCAAGACCTTCAAAGGTCTGATGGAAAGTCAGCACTATGTACAGAGTGACGAATTCGGCGCCTGAAACAGCCAGTGTAAGGCCAATGAAGATGGAGTGAAAGATAACCTATCGCATATATTAGCCAAAGTGCAAGGGTGTGCAAGGGGACCATTGCATACACCAAATTCCAGGATGAATATTGCTGTCATCTGGGCGGCATAACTTTCGGGGTTGAAGGTCCTAGCACGACCGTTTGCTTGTTTGACAATACCGGCAGAGTTTGGGTGGTCTCTTGAATGCGAAAGATGATCATCACCCGGCACGTAAGGACTTGTTGGACAGCGGCCTTCATGCTGCGATGAGGAGCGCTCTGGTGAAGGCTCAAGGGACGGTTCCGACGGCTCGTCCGTATAATAAGCGTCCTTCGTCTTGGGTTCCAGCGCTGGGCTTCGCCTTGGACGTTGGGCGTCGCGGATCTCGTGGCTTTCTTCATGCTCATGGGGATCACCATGAGAATGTGAATGGCCGAACTTTGCAAAGCGCCTGGGTAGACGAACATTTCGAGGTCAGCCTACGTCTCAGATGCGGTTGCCTGGCACTCTCTGCTTGCTTACATGGTCATAAGTTCGACGAAGAACAGAGCAAACACCGTCATAAGACAAATGCCAGCAACCCAGTCATACTCGGTAATCGGTCCTGTGAGGCACTCGTTGGATAGTGCCTCGTACGCTGGCGACAGGAGGTGAATGAAAGCTGTGGCCACAATGACTCCGCTGCCGAAATACTTGGCGAAGCTGGTCTCTCATT
This sequence comes from Pseudocercospora fijiensis CIRAD86, assembly GCF_000340215.1. NCBI lineage: Eukaryota > Fungi > Ascomycota > Dothideomycetes > Mycosphaerellales > Mycosphaerellaceae > Pseudocercospora > Pseudocercospora fijiensis. The sequence goes on from NW_006921532.1 coordinate 7,987,767, forward strand.
AGCAGTGTTCCGAGTCTTCTGCCGATCTCTACTTACAAGAAAGCCCACTCAGGAACACCTGCGTCTCTGTGTCTTGCCGCGTATACCTGGGCATTGTCAGTGTTGGCTCGAGATCAGTTCAAGTAGCTGGTCTTGCCTACCGGAAAGATGGCGCCAAGGGCACTGCCGACGAGTATCACAAAGATTGCGCTGACGCGCACGCCCACGCGTCCGTCGAAGTCATTGCCTGTCTCGCATTCCGACATGTTGTCTTGGTAGCGATCGTGTGTCTTTGTCTATTGGCAAAGGAAGGAAGGTTGCATGTATAAGGCTGCTGAAAGAAAGCATCTTGAGCACCTTGATGGACGTCCGTGCATTATGGATCTCAGAACTGTGATGGAAAGCGCAGGCCGCAAGGTGGGAAAGGGAAAGGGAAAGGGAACCAAGCGGACATTGATGGCAAACAGTAATGGCGAATGGGTGTTCGTCCAAAGGCACCGCTCCGCTCCTGCTTGCTGAATCGGAAGTCAGGTTGCCGTTGCCGTTGCCGTTGCCGTTGCCGCTGCCATTCTTCTCGAAAACTTCTCCGCCATCTCGCTTGCCGTCCCGCGGCTCTTCTCACATTGCATTCGCGACCTCGATTCTCTTTCGCAAGGCAGTATACAATGCGTCGGTCCTGTTCCTGAGCAGGGATCTACAGAGTTCTGTTCATCGCAAGCATCGCGCAATCATGCATGTGTCGGGCCGACCCACAATTCGGTGAAGACCATCATGCCTCGCTTGTGACTGACTTATATTCTACTATTCGCGGATAACTGTGCTTGCTTCACCCATTGAGCCTGAAGAAGGGTGGACCGTGTCATACAATAGCTTATACAATTGATGCTACGTTTGCTGTCAGATTGTCATGTGCACTAATCGCTTCACCCAGCGTACTCGATGGTTGCGTGCTTGGACTACTGACAAGGCAGTGATGGATGCGTGACGACTGGCTGTACCGACTCAATGTGCGTATCACTCAACTGCAACGCGGCGTGCTGTCTGTCAAACAAATCTTCGATGAGGAGTGAGACCACAATGCGCCGTCGTAAGGGATCAAGTGTGTCGTGGAAGATTGGTGCACGTGGACAAGGAAGGCGGCTTGAGCATCTCCAGCTTGCGGCCAACCTTCTCGCCATTCCCGAGCTGTAGACAAGACTACAATTTCACAACACACTTTATCAGCGCTTGTATCGCCGTGCGCAAAATCGCGAAAATGGGCTGGTTTGGAAGCTGGTCAGGCGCCGGCGACTCCACCAACGACCCATACAATAAGCTGGATCCTCGTCTCCGTGACTTTCTCGACAAGGAATCACCCTCAAACCAAGCCGAAGGTCCAGCGGAGACTGCTTCCACATCTGCGCCTATACCGCAATCCACGGATGCAGCGCCAAACACATACAGATCACAGTTGGGCTTGAACTCTGCCGGTGTGGGCTTCAAGAACCAGGACACTACCACCGAGCACCGACCCTCGGTACCTACAGAATCATTGTTTCAAGATGGGCGCTATGCACATCTTTGGAAGAACTATCGACCTCAGACAGAGGTAGAAGGAGCAGGCAAGACAGATCAAGACCGACTCGCGGACGTAATCTCGGAATACAAAAATCGCAAGGCAGAGATCGGCCGTGCTGCGCTGGAGAATTGTGTGGAATACCAGCTGGCTGAGAAAGATTGCCTGACAAATGGCTCTCTGTGGAAGAAGATGAGCATGTGCCGAGCGGAGGGCAAAGATTTCAACAGGTGCTACACCATGCAAGCTCGATTCCTGTCTGCCCTGGGTTATCTGTCGGTTCAGCAAAGCGCAGAGGAGGAAGAGAAGATACAGATGCATGCTGATAAGCTTTATCACGAGATGCTCGAGCACGAGCGCGTCCAGCAAGAGGCCGCCAAGCAAGGCAGAGAAGAGGCAGAGCTGCCTTTGCTTATCGACCCAGACAAAACGATGAAGGCACTTGGCCCAGACAGTTCATGGGCTCGGTCAAGACAGCGAGCACTAGAGATGGGCTTGTCTACAAACCTCAGTTCTTACACCCCGCAGAAGCAAGATGAAATCAAGAAACGAATTGAAGGCCTACCGCCTCGCGAGAAGGAGCTCGAATTACAGCTCATTGCTGCCGAAGCTCGCAGTCAAATGGAGTATGCTGAACGAATAGCCGAGAACATCGAGACGGAGAAGCGACACCGGGAAGAGCGACGAGAACGTGGTAAGGAGACGATTGGCGACACACTGCGCCGCCTATGGGGTTCATAGTGGTACAGTGTGCTTTGCATCTCGAAAGCGAAGGAAGAATTGTAAATTTACCTAAGTTGTCGAATCACTTCAGCCGTGTCAAATTTTGATGGTATTGGGGGGATGGTGGGTGGTCCCGACTCCCGAGTCAGCTTGACCTAAATTGGCAGTAAACCGCCCTTGGACCTTCGTCAACAACAACATTTGCCCAGATATCAACAACGGCAGCATGAGTACTCCATCATCTCCCAAGCATAACAGGAACGAGCGGCATCTACAAAGACAACGAGGCGCCGGCGCACGAAACCTGACCACAAGCTTCGGCTTCGTTCTTGGTCTCCCTCTCGACTTGCCCGCACAACAAGTGGTTGACCAATCACCTGCCATTGAGCCTCCTACGAAGCGTCGAAAGGTCTGCCGTGAGAATGGAAGAGAAAATGACTACGTTGTAGACCATACCCAAGTACTAGCAGCAAAAGAGGAGAGTGTACGGGAGCTGCAATCGAAAGCCACCTCACGTTCCCGACGTAGGTTCAATGCCCTTTTGGAAGAGAAAGATAAGTTGCCGGAGGTGCAGCCAGATGAAAGCTTCGTGGAGACTAGACCTGTCGCGAAGAAACGTGGGAGGCCCAAGAGGGCTTGCGCAAGAGACGAGTTCACAGTTACGGATCCGGTGGCAATCGCGCCCGGTCTTCCTGCGGCGGTTGCAGATATAGAAGATCCCCCAGCACCGCTCAAGAAAAAGCGCGGGCGACCGAGAAAGATTGCTTCATTGAGTCCGAACGAGGAGCCTCTGGCGACTCGGGACCAAGTTGCCAAAACAACCAATCTACCCGTGAAGAAAAGAGGAAGACCCAGAAAGCTCGTTGCAACGACCGCCGACGATGCAGCATTGGATCAAACCTCTGCAAGCGCGAAATCAGAAGAACCTACGGCCAATTATTCCTCAACTGTGCCGCCCCTTTCGCAAGAACTGCAGGGCGAGCAACCTTCGAAGTCAGCAGCCACTGGAAGACTGACAGCGCGACCCAGAAGACAAGCCGCGACGAGTGCTATGAGTAAAATGTTGGAAGTCTTCATCGAAGAAGAGTTGCCAGTTGATAGCAAGCGACGCGAACCGACGGCTGAGTCCATCAAAAAGAGACAGCGCAGAATTGCTCCAAGTGCCAGGGCGTCAAACCAGCTGAAAATCCCGGGTTCGTCTTGCAAAATTCATGAAAGGACTGTGGGAGCCGAGACCGGATTCAAAGACTCTGAGCGCGCGTGGCAGGGAAATGCTGCCTCACCGCGAAAGCCGCTTGGCGCAACTGAAGTGAATGCTGTGACGAAGGAAATGAGATCGCCTGAAGCTCTGGGAGAAGAGTGTGGCCCGAAGCATCGCCACCGCAAAGAGGTCGTACGCGCTGCTGGCAAAGAGAACGGCTACGGCATTGCAGAGTCTCGACACATAGAGCCAATGGATCATCTTAAAATTGCCGCCGCATCTTCGGTTACAGATAGCAAGAGGGGGGCGGCCGCCAGCGACCAGGATGTAGCACAAGTCTCTGGAGCCGGGGATGAGCCAGGTCTGGATGCTGCAGGCTCCCAGCAAAGGAACCTGGTAAGCACGCAAAACGAAAAAGCCCTGACAGCCAATGCCAGCAAGAAGAAGTCATCCTTGCCACGCGCAGCATCAAGTGCGGCAAGTGGTAGACTCTTGAGCTCGAGTTGGGAAGCAAACGGGAAGCGGGGATTGCTTTACAAGCATCGCAGCCATGAACAGCATATGGATCAGGGAAACGTTTTGCAAGAGAGAGAACGTAGTTCTTTGCGCAGAGCAACCAAGTTCATGCGCGCACAATACTCAACAGGAGGGGACGATAATTCCGAGATGGACCTTGATGAGATGCTGTCCAGCATAGCGACCTACGCCGCAGACCAGCATCGCTGGCAAGCGGCATCCAAGCGTAATAATGGACCTCACCGGAGATGATGACAAGAGCCCATGCATTTCTCCGCGGGCTCTGGCTCTTTCTTTTACGCCACTGGCAACATTTTAGTACCTTCTGCCGACGGACGAGCGTATTCCGGCAGTCGGCAAATGCCAGTGCGCAGACGACCTATCAAGATTCCAGCTTTCATCCCTTCAACCGCCTATGGTTAATTAAGTCCGAATAACTGTTGTATAAGATCTGAGCGGTCTGGTTGGTCAGATCCGCTTTGCATAAGTACGCACCGACAGAATTTGTATGAGAAGTGGACCACAATCCTAGTTTTGCCGACGAACGCCGACAGGCAACGAGTTAACGAACGGGGTACCTACTTTGGTGCCCTCGTCGAGTAGCTCAAACACAAGCCGCATGGAACGCGAGCCATTGTTCTGGGCCACGATCTGCACGATTTGACCGAACACTGTGTTCATGTGCTAGACTGGCCTGCCCCGAGGTGAACGCGGTGCCAGGTCAACGAAACGGAAGTCGTTCCTGCCAACTATTTAGTACACGCCGCGAGTTCCGATCAATCATCCACAAATGCCTTGTTCTTGGTCATCTCCGACCACTACTTGCCGTTTCATTCGATCGGTGTCCCCAGATTCTCCAAATGGGTGTAGTGCAAGTCATTGAAACCCTCAGGGTTTCCTTCCTCGTGGTATCGCGGTATCTGGTAGCGCGCGTAACATTGCCTTCTTACTGAAGCGCATTCGCCCCTGCTAATGGCGGTCTGGGTCTGATGAACTTGGATTCTCCATCTCAGACCCTCGACGGCTGACCGCAGGGCTGTGTCAGCGCATCATATGCACACATGGACAGACAGACGGGCCCATGCTGAACAGTTTCGGCTCTTTGCACGGAAATGCTACGGCGAGCAAGCAACGCTGAAGCTTGCGAGGCCGCCGGGGAGTACTCAGGCACCACGCTGTTAATACTAGTCTAGTAATTATATGCTTTTTATTTATTATTATTATTAATTCCATTTATAGTCCGTTCCTCGGCTAACCCGAGTGCGGCTTAGTAACTGCTAGCTGTCGCATTTAACGCTATACTAGACTCTACTATATAGAAGTATCGCGTAAGACGTAGAATAGTAATAACTCCGTAAGTATCCCGAATAAAGGAAATAGATATTATCTAAAATCCTCTTTAGAGTCGCCTTATAGTCTCTCTAAAGACCTACATTTTATTCTAAATATCGACCTAACCTAGCCTAGGGTAATATAATTAGCCTCGCCTTCGTTATACTAAGTAGTAACCTAGACCGGCCTTATCTATCGTAAGTAGGTCTACCGCTACGAGCGAGAAATAGGATATTTATTATTATCTACTAAAAGCGTTATATATAGTTACTAAAATCGTCGCCTTTTCCTTATAAGTTATCCTTAGATTTCCGATTTCGAAGGGTATTATTATTATATAGATAGTATACTAGAGCCGGTCGTAGTATAGTACTTATATAGATAATAGGTAGAAATAGGTCCCTTTTCGTTCCTTATTTATAGAGAAGTTAGAACCTTTATAGAGTATAGATAATTAATTTACTTAAATTCCCTTTTTCGAAGTATCTCGAGTAGGCTATTATCGCTATAGTTTACTATACTATAGTTATCGTTATCTCGAATTTTCGTCGAATCTCTATATCGAATATTCGGAAAGGTATAGTATTGCGTTCTCGAAATATAGGAGAGCGAATCTCTTTATTATAAACGCGTCGTATTATATCTAAAAGTAGCGGGCGCCGTCCGCTATATAGGGACCGATATATTAATCCGTATCGTCGCTATTATCGTCGGTCGTCGTTAGTATATAGAGCCGTCGTCGCGTTATTACGTCGTTAATAGGCCTCGGATCGGAAAGGGGCTAGGAGATAGCGACGCTAGGCGCTATATCTAGAGTCTAGAGGCAGGTCTTAGTTTCACTACGCCGACTCGTAGCTACTTATTATACCGCGTAATAATCGCCTTTCCGAATATAAACTAAGCTCGACTAAAATGCCCTGGTTAAGATGTGAATTATATACTTGCTAATAATAATACGAAACCTTCTCCTACTTCTCGATAGCTAGGAGCCTATCTTGTCCGTAATCTAATCTGTACGTAATCTAAGCGATATTAGACAATATCTAATATTATTAAATATTCTCGATAGGATAACGCCTCTTATCTTATATTTAACTGCTATCTAATAGTGCCTTTCTAAGTGTAATCTTCTTAGTCGAATATAGACCTCCGCGGCTTCCGGAGTAGCTTGTTCTACGCTAAATCTAGCATAATAAGCGCTCTACGATAGGATTAAAGACCGTGCTTTGTAATCGACCTCTCGAGGTCGATTATACGCGAGAATAGCGCGAATCGACGCGTACGGAGGGTATTCGAGCGTATAGAGGCGTCGTACGGTATACGTTTCTCGAGGGTATATAGGGATCGAGGTTCTTACTATATTTATTAGCAATAATAGACGCTCTCTACCGCTAGCAGATCGTTAAGCGCAACGTTATCTTTACCTTCGGAATACTAGCGATACTACTATAGCAGATAGCTGTTTCTTAGCAACCTAGCTTCTACACTTTATATCTAGATAGTAAGCGTAGCGAGGCCTTTACTGCATTATTATTAGCAGAAGATGCTACGAAGCGCTTATATAGGTATATACGCTCCAACTAGACGCGTTTACGTACCTGTTCTAGCTATTATCGCCGCACCTACGGCGAGGCCGAGAGATTAGTAAAGAGCAGAAAGTAGTAATGTTTCTGTACGCGTTTGCGACGAATAGTTACACTCGAGACCTAGCAGAAGACTTCTAGTATATACCGGATAGTTATAGAAGAATAATCTATAAAGTTATAGCGGCTATATTGTAGATCTACCCTTAGGTCGTTTATAGAGCCTAAGCAAGCGATAATCTCTCGGTAAAGGCAAAGGGCCGGAAATACTAGCCTTTCTTTAAAGACGCAGTTAGCGTACTAGACGGCTCTTATATATTAGTATACGTACTAGTAGATTAACAAGCGGCCTTCCGTTCTCGTAAAGGCATACTATCGCAGAATGTGCTAGCGGTTGTAGACTTTAATATAAGGTTTACGTTCGTTCTCGCTAGGTAGGAGGGTTCTATATACGACGGCCGTATTCTTAATAACGCACGCTCGCACTATAGGTTTAGCGCTCCGGATAGACGATATTATCTCGCAGATACTAGCTATTCGAATATAGCGCCTTATATAGTGCTATACCGCGGTATAAGGTACTATTTACGAGAGCAGTACCTAGCTATAATAAAGCCGGCTAATTATAAGGAGTTATTTAATCTTAGGTATAGTTCCTTTCGTAATATCGTCGAGCGGACCTTCGGTATAATTGTTACGGATCTGATTAGTTAGAGTCCTTATATAATCTTAGAGCGACGCTAAGACTAGTAGGCTAAGCTATCGCTCTATCTTACTAGGAGCAATAGGAGCGGTCGAGAGCGACAGCGTCGCTTACGTCGCTTACGACTATAGACAAGATATCTCCTTTGTATTTAGGAACGCCGGAATGCCCTTATAGCTCGAGGCGTTTAACTTATGTTACCTACTTACTAATTAGAATTACCTTTGTACTAATTATTCTGTCTCTGCCTCCCGCTTGTATTAGCCTCTCTAAAGAAGCCTCGGCTTGTACGTAATAAGAAGTTACTTAACGATCTATCGCGAGTAACCGTAACACTTTAAACGCCCTTAGGATAAGTGCCTTATTACAAGTCGGAAGGGGAACTCCCGCCTCTAGCGAGACAGGTAGTACTCGATATACTACCTCTAGTACTAGCAATGTACTAGGAACCTATACCGGAAACGATTCTCTTAAGATCGGAAAGCTAGACTTTTATTACGGCGACCGAGATAAGTTCGATACCTAGGTTAGCTAGATAGATATATATTTCATGTTTAACTAGGTTTAAGATAACTTAAAGCTAGTCTTTACAACGACGTTTATACGAGGCAGGGCTTAGCATTAGGTTAAACTATTTCTTAGGACCTATCTAGATAGCAACGGGACCGACAATTCGGATAGAATCTTCGCAAGCTACGAAAATCTCAAGCGTGCGATAAAGAAGGTCTTTAGATCTTCTAACAAAGTTACTACCGCAGTTAGGGTTATCTAACACTTAACTTAGAAGGGGTTATATGCCGATTACGCCGCTAAATTTCAGGAATACGCCTAACTTACGGATTAGGACGACGAAGCTCTTATAATAATATATCGGCGAGGTCTTAAGGATAACGTTAAAGACGAGCTTATACGCGACGGTAGAAAAATAGATAATATAGGAACATTAGTTAAGGTTACGATCGATCTCGACGATAGGCTCTACGAACGAGCTTTAGAACGACGTTACGATTCTAAGACTTCTAGAAAAGCTAGTTATACTCCTAGATACAATAATAGACGAAACTATAGTACCTACGATAAACTAAAGGGGAACAACTACTACGGTGCGCAACTAATAGAGCTAGACGCTACCTAGAAGGATCGAGCAATTAAAGGAAGAAAAGGCAAGAGTTCGCCTAAGAAAGTAGAAAGATTGACTTGCTATACGTATAGCAAGGAAGGCTATATAGTACGGAACTGCCGCGGTAAGAATATAGTACGACGCGAACAGTTTAATATAATGCAACGAAAGGACTCGGGCAGAGAAGGCTACCGAATAGTAGTAGAGCTATACTCTATTAATAACGCGCCGAGGACCTACGCAGAGGTCGTAAAGAAAGAGCTACGACAAATCTGTATAATAGCACGACGATAAGAACCTGTATATAGAACCCTTTACTAGAGATTCTATTACGACGACTAATGCTAAATTCATTATTCTACTAAAGTAGAAGTAGGATTCTTCCCTTAGATTAGGCGAATTGTACGAGAAGATGCGAAATCCCAGTTAGAAGAAGAAACGATTAATAAATCTTACTTAGATGCCGACGATAAAGAAAACCGAGATTCGGAAGCTTTATTCCCTCCCGGGGAGGAGTTAGGAGCTATCCTAGAAGTACCGGAGTCCCCTTAGTAAGAGGAGGAATAGCAAGAAGATTTAGAAGGAAGTCTAGATACCGAGGAAGAAACTACGAATAAAGAAAGTAAAGACGAATTCGGGATTAACGACGATACGATCCTTACGTTTATAACAGATGTACCTATAGCAGCGCGAACAATCGCCTTATATCTAGTACGCAAATACGAGGAAATGTTTCTAAAGGTTAACGGACAACGGAAGGTCGATCCTATCTAATTTAATTATTTCTAGATAAGCTTATAGGCAAAATTCTAGAATTACCCCCGGATACCTATAGACTATACGTACTATAACTTTATTACGGAGCGAGTACCGATAGGAAGTATAATTACGCCCTACGGATACGTCCTACCCGACGAAAGGACGATTATTACTTAAGATATGCGTTAGACGGTCTAGCGATTAAATTAGTAATACCGAAAGGCTATAGTAGCGCAGGGACGGGATATATACAACGATACCCTTAAGGAAAAATTATATGCCGAAGAAGCACGAATAGCAGGACTACGGATCCGTAACTAGTTAGAACAACGTTAGGCTACTAATTAGTCGGGAAACGGACCAACTCTCTAGATTAGAGCGTTCTAAGAGAGTTCCTTAATACCGAAAGCGCTTAAGCATTAATAGTAGTCTTCCGTATAAAAGTTATCGTTAACGGGCACCCGACGAGTGTATTAATAGATTCCGGAGCGAGCGGGAACTTTGCCTCCGAATTATTCGTTAAAAGCCGAGGGATCGCAATCCGAAGCAGAAGAGAAGGAGCGTATAAACTTATAGTAGTAGATAGGTTACCGCTACCTAGTATAGAACGAGAAACGATACCGTTACTACTAGCTATCTAATAGCACTACGAGGAGATTGTCTTAGATGTTACTAATATAGCTAGTTATAATATTGTATTAGGCATACCTTAGTTAAGAAAGCATAACCTAGTCGTAGACTAGAGAAAAGGAGTACTTATATTTAAGGAATGCGACTATATAATCGGCATTCAACCTATATAGCGGTAGCGTTCGTAGGCAGATAAGATTAACAAACGTAGGGCGACTCGTAAGACGTTTACGTCGATAGGAATTACGGAGAACCGTATTCAACCCGGATCGACACTACCGTTAGGTTAGGAGGGTTATAATAATAATTACGGGAAGGATAGAAGTTATACGCTATTAAAGAATAAAACTAGAATCTCGGACCTAGACATTCCTAAAGAGTATAGTAAGTAGAAGCGACTCTTTAAAGAGGAGAGAGGTAAGGCAGCCTTACCTAAATACTAACTATAGGATTATAAGATACACTTATAGCCTAGGAAAGAGCCTCTATAGGGACCCTTATACGCAATGTCTAAGAAAGAGCTTAAAACCCTAGACAAGTAGCTAAAAGAGAAATTAGAAAAAGGCTAGATACGGAAGTCGATATCCTCGGTAGCTTTACTAGTAATGTTCGTTCTAAAAGCCGGATTAGACGAAGGACGGCTAGTAGTCGATTTTAGACGACTTAACGACATTACAATTAAGAATCGGTACCTACTACCGAATATCGAAGAAATGCAAGACCGATTAACTAGATTAGACTAGTATACGAAGATTAACCTACGCGATACGTTTTACGCAATACGTATAGTAGCTAGATACGAATAGATAATAGCATTCCGAACAAGATATAGGCTTTACGAATTCTTAGTTATGCCTATAGGACTTACAAATGCCCTAGCGTTATATTAAGACCTTATAAACGAAGTCCTCCGAGACCTTCTAGACGTATACGTTATCGCATATATAGACGATATCTTAGTCTATACTAAGGGAGCTCTCGCGGACTATATACGAATAGTGTAGGACGTCTTTGAACGATTTACTTAAGTAGGATTTAAGACTACACCTAAGAAATGCGAATTCTATAAGAAGGAAGTCAAATTCCTAGGATTTATTATTAGTACTATAGGAATTAGGATCGATCTAGAAAAAACTAAGTTAATATAGGAATAGCTAACGCCTACATGCGTTAAAGACGTACAATCATTCCTAGGATTAGCTAACTATAACAGAAAATTTATCGAGGGCTACTCTAAGATAGCGGCACCCCTTACGGAGCTTATAAAGAAAGACAAGCAATAGAACTAGAGCACGAAGGAAGACGAAGCGTTTAGGTAGCTAAAGAAGCAATGCGTTTCTACGCTAACGCTACGATTATTCGATAGGAGTAAGGCGGTCTAGATAGAAACAGACGCGTCGGATAGGGCTATAGGAGTATGCCTTATATAGGAGTATAACGGGAAACGATACCCGGTAGCCTATTACTCGAGAAAGATATTACCCGCGGAATAGAACTACGATATCTATAACAAGGAGCTACTTATAATAGTTGCATTACTATAATACTAGCGAGTATACGCGGAAGGAGCACTAAGTCTTACGATTCTTTCTAATTATAAGAATCTAACTTACTTTACTACGACTAAAGTACTAACCCGAAGATAGGCCCGCTAGTCGGAGCTACTAGGATAGTATAAGTTCGAAATCCGCTATACCCTAGGACGCGAGAACGGACGAGCCGACGTACTAAGCCGCTGTAGCGACTATATAGAGGGTTACGAACTAGTGCAGCAGCAGATATTAAAAGCAAACTAAGACGGAAGCCTTAGTGCTAATATAAAAGAATTCAACTATATTATACGAGTTCTTTAGGATATAGAAGAACAGTTTCTAATCGAACATAGGAAATACTAAGTACCTAAGGAACGAGTTACAGAGTATATACGACAACACTACGACGGACTAGAAAATAGACATACTAGAGTTTCAAAAACAATAGAACTAGTTAAGCGAAGCTTCGGATTCCTATATATGCGACAACGAGTTCTAGAATATATTAAGAAATGTCTATAATGTTAGCGTAACAAGGCTAATAGACACGCTAGATATAGACATATCCAATTTAGGACGCTACTAGATAAACTATAGGACGAAGTTACAATAGACTTTATTACGAAACTACCGAAGTCTAAGGATCCGGTTATAGGACATAGCTACGATATAATACTTGTTATAGTCGATAGGCTTACGAAATATATATACTTTATTCCTGCTAACGAAGCAAGTACGGCAGAGCAACTCGGATACCTCGTACTAGATAGACTTATACGATACTACGGATTTCTAAAGACCTATATTACGGATAGAGACAAGCTCTTTATATTAAACTACTAGAAGACGCTTATAGCGACACTTGGAATTAAGCATAAGCTATTAACGGCATACTATCTATAGACAGACGGCTAAACGGAAGTTAAGAATTAGGCCTTAGAGGTATACTTACGGTACTACGTCAATTACGTATAAAACAATTAGGCATCGCTATTGCCTATAGCATAACTTGCACTAAACAACCAATAATCTAAGACTACGAAAGAGACACTATTCTTCGCTAATTTTAGGAAACATCCGTAGCTATTCGGGGAACAGTATTTACAGTATCTATACGCGGATAAAGCGATAGTCGCTTTAGAAGACTTAAAGCAGGTGCATAAAGAATTGCAAAGGGCAATTACCGAGTCTTAAGAAAAGATTACGGGACTATATAATGCTAAACGAAAAATAGCACCTTAGCTAAAAAAGGGGGATAAGGTCTACCTCCTAACAAAGAATCTAAAAACCCGGAGATCGACTAAGAAACTAGACTACGTTAAAGTCGGGCTATTTTTGATTGATAAGCCTAAAGGACTAGTTAATTACCGACTTAAACTACCGGACGACGCGAAAATCTACCTAGTATTCTATATCTCTATACTAGAACCTATAGACGCCGAAACACCGTATTAAGAAACATTTCACTTCTAACCTAAGGAAGAAAATAAGTTTAAAGTCGAGGAAATCCTAGATTAGCAAGGTTAGAAATACCTTATTAAATAGAAAGGATACCTACATTTAGAAAACACCTAGGAACTAAAAGAAAACCTGCAGAACTATTAGCAGATAATTAAAAAATATTAAAACCGGACAAAAAAGAAATAACTAGTATAGGAATTAAACCTAGCAACTATGTCTTTTGTAGCTAAGAATTATACTACTAGACTAACTAGCTAGAAGATAAAATAGATAGGAAACATTAAAAATACATACCTTTAGGATACTAGACTCTCGGCACTCCTACTAGGGATTTTAGAGACAGGCTAGGATGTCTAATCTAGACGACTCTAGTTATAAGGCGATATCTATAATCGGCTATCTAGGGGAAACGGCTCGTTAGCAGGCAACGAGAATATTATCGGCTCTATAGGCGAAGAGCCTAGCTCTCTTTCGAGCTCCTCCGCCTATTAAATAGAGGCTTCCTCTACCTTAAGAGCTTATATCTCCCGATCCTCCTTTATACGCAGCGACTTGCGTAAGCGACGGACCTTTACGCGATACTCGAAAAGCTTCCGCGTAAGGAGGTCCTCTTCCTCTTCGGCCGCTTCGAGATCTTTAGCTATCTTTAGGCGCGCCTTCCGGATTTTTTTATACTCTATACGAGTAACTTGCATATTATAGGACTAGCCGTATAGGGCGTACTCGGAGCAGCGACTAGAACGAAGATCGACTTTATAGGGTTTACCGGCCTATTCGTAATAGAAGCAGCGGATCGGCATTTCGAGGCAGTCGGCGAGGATATTATTTACGATATTTTCCTTACGCTAGCGAGAAGACAAATCCTTAGATAACTTTAGTATAACAAAGAAGTTGGAATTAGAAAGTCCTAGAATAAGGGACTATTCCGCTTAAGGAGGGGGATAGTATTACGGATCTAATTAGTTAGAGTCCTTATATAATCTTAGAGCGACGCTAAGACTAGTAGGCTAAGCTGTCGCTCTATCTTACTAGGAGCGATAGGAGCGGTCGAGAGCGACAGCGTCGCTTACGTCGCTTACGACTACAGATAAGATATCTCCTTTGTATTTAGAAACGCCGGAATGCCCTTATAGCTCGAGGCGTTTAACTTATATTACCTACTTACTAATTAGAATTACCTTTGTACTAATTATTCTGTCTCTGCCTCCCGCTTGTATTAGCCTCTCTAAAGAAGCCTCGGCTTGTACGTAATAAGAAGTCACTTAACGATCTGTCGCGAGTAACCGTAATAATAATAAAGCGACGCTTCCGTATCTTCGAGAGTGCGCTATAGTATAGTATTCGTATCTAAATAGCGATAGTTTACGCTGCTACCGCCTTTTATAATATCCTTTAAGAAATAGGCGCGAGGGTAGAATCGATAGATTTAGAGCCGGATTAGACGAACGATAGGCTATTTAATAATGCCGTTGCCGCTACGGAAGAAGATAATAAGGTTAAAGGTCTAATAGATAGGATAAGAGATAATATAGCGATAGAAATGTAGCGATAATATCTATAATAGTTAGAAGATTACGAAATTAAGGATTAATTATAGGCTTGCAAAAGTCCTAGATACTGCGTTTAATAGAAATGTTAAGAATCTTTCCTCTAACCGGAGACCCCTCTATTTAGTAAGGTTTCTTATGTTTCTAGTTAAATGCTCGACCTCCTGCTATTCTCGGAAAATTCATATATTATAACTTCTAACTAAGAAACTTGCTTTTATAACAGAATCTCTAGATTACGTGTCTGCCTAACAAACCCTTACTAAAAGCTATTAATCTAGAGGACATTAAAAAAAGCTATATTCGAGAATAGCTAACAAATCTAGTACTAATCTAAGGACCAAAAGTTAGTATTCTAACTTAGGACAACAATTTAAACTCTTCTAAGTACTTATTAAACAACGCTATTGCTATCGCCTACTGCGTATCTAGAGGCGCGCCGAGAAAGATATTAACTATATCGCTATCGTCCGCCGTTATTACCTTGCGATAAAGCAATCTCTTCTGCCTTAAAGTTAGGTCCTAAAGCTCCTTATACCTAGCGACGAAATCCGCCGAGAATATTAGTCGCGATAACGTACGACCTAGCGGTAGCGGTATAGCTATTAACTCCGCTATTTTATATATCGTACTAATAAGTCCTTCGACCGTTCTATAGATCTTATTCTAACCGTCTAAGCGGCGACGTTTAGCCTCTATATTAGCATCGTAGATTACTCGCTTTTTCGCTTAAATATCGTCCTTCGGCTTCGGTATTTCCGCCTTACCCTCGATCGCTATAATAGGTGTCTTAGGTATAGGAATTAGACTATTTAGTATCGCGTCGATCGATATAATATACTCTCTAGTAGCAGTTGTGTCGCTAAACAACTAATCTAGCTTAACGAGGAAGAGAAGGGGTTTCTTTAAGAACTTCTTAGCGCGAGGGTAGATAGCGATATAGGCCTTTATAACGTCGTCCGGAGCGGTTAAATAACTATTGTTTAGATTAATACCGAAGCTAGATTAAGCTAGCATCTTATACTACATCTTCTAGTCGGCTTTAAGTATAGTAAGCTTATTCTTTACGAAAGTAGTAGTAATACGAGACTTCCGCTAGGCTTATATAATAATAAGGTTTACTACTATTGCTACTACGATAAATAGGCCCTTCTTAAAGCTAGAATCCGCCCTCTCGCTATAGTTCTCGTACCTATCGATAGCACTATTTATAAGATACTATATCTCGGCCTTATTAAACCGGAAGCTAACCTTATTACTAGCGATAACTAGCCGTAGATTAAGTGCCGCTAAGAGCTTATCTAGTGTCTCTAGGTCCTATTGTGTATCCGGCAATTACGAGTAGCCTAGCGGAGGTTCTAGCTAAGAGTATTAAGACATATCGAATGCTTAAGAAGCTATTATTTACTAATAGATTTGCTAGGTAAACGATAAACTTCGAGTAGCCGGAGATAGAGGCATCTCTTCTATTAAACTAGCTGCTAAGCGATTATTATTAATCTATACTAACAACGACTAAGCTGAAGTCTACGGAAGTTACGAGATCCGCTAAGATACGCCTTAGGCGCTATCTACCGAGATTGCGACGACACGATAACCGTATAGAAGACACGAGTCGTTATCCTATTCACTTACCGTAGCGGCCGCTAATATATTGGGTTATATGCTAATAAGCGCCACGATATTCTACATTGGATTGCGGACAAGACAGGCTCTAGCTACCGTGTCTCGTTCACCCAGAGTGAAATCTCACGACCTCTCAAACTTTTGCATATCGTAAAGACGGTACTCACGTGCTACAATAACGGTGAGTGATACATACACAAATCAAACTTCCTGATGATGAGAGCAGACAACCATCTTCATCATTATGGATGCTCCCACTGCGGACATATGGCATGGATTGCAGACAAGGGCATAATCAACAGCCGATTTGGGCCGAGTGTAGTCAGAGAAACTTAAGAAGGCGAATCGACCAGGAACAACGCTACAAAATAGGGCAATGGACCATGAACTATGCCTGTCCTTGAAGCGGTCGAGAAGTGGTGTTGTGCATCCAACCCTCGCTCTTCTTATTTCCCGCTAGATTCCCTGTCGCACGTGTAACATGGATCATGAGGAGGCATTATCCTGGAAGCAGCCAGGAATGAGTGGGGTCGATTTTCCACACAAGCCTGCGTGCCAACCAGCATTATCCAGGACCATTGATGGATTGGGGAAAGCGCTCTCCGACACCACCTGCAACCTCACACGTCTTGTTGTGCTTGGTCTTGTTTGATGATGATGCTGCTGCTGCTTTCGACTTCCGCATGGGAAACGGAGCAGTCGCTAATGCTCGCTATCCATAATGAGTCTTACCTTACCCTAGGTCCGGGCTGACGATGGTGAACACGGCTGCATATTGGTTTGCAAGGCCGTGGAGATCTCATGCAGACAACACTGCAAGCCAGTAGGTAATACTGCAGTGCTATGATTGCTGCAAACTTTGATCGAACAAGGCAACATTATTGATACAACGTCAGGTCGGTCATCTCAAGGCAGAGTGCCGGCCACCTTGCGCGGGGACTCTCATACAATCTCAGGCAACTCGTTCGCTCCGCTCCACTTCCTCGCGTTCGAGCTCTGAGCTCTCTTGCTCGTCACGGCCAACACCACCCTCGAGCTTCGTAATTGAATGCTTGCTAATACTCAACATGACGTCTTGTGAGTGGCACCGATTTACAGTGTCAAGGGCCAAGATGTCGTTCGTTCGGTGTCGTTCTTCGTGACGTGACGTACCGTCAGACCAACAACTCCGTGTCCTGACTCGCAGTAGTCCACCGTTTCATATGACAGAAACTTTCGAACCAAAAGCGCGGTACTATCGGCACGCAGATCCTTTCAAGCCTCAAGCGAACGAGCCGGTACTGTAGGTTTCTCTTCCGAAGCTCAATGAAAGTAGCGCCACTACCAATCACTGTCCCGCCTGTCTCTTCAAGAGGCGCACATATAGCGCTGATCGGTCTAAGCTTATTATTACTGTATTCCTTGGGATAGGGAGCAGCCCATAGGGTAGAAACCATAGCGGAGAAATCGCTACTGATATCGCTGTCGCCGACTCGCTCCCTCGAGCTACTACTTCAAATCCTTATATATAATGAACACCGCGTGATTAATATTGTAGTTGACATTGTGATACATAACTGTGATCGTGAGATCTCGAGATTCTATGGCCCATGCAAACTCGCGAAAACAAAAAAAAAAACATTCGTGCCAGGGGTATCTCAGCGCACCACAAGTCCATAGCTTACACAAGAAAATTCTGCGCCACGTTCTCGCAATATGCTTCGCAAAGGGGTATCAAGAAGTACAAAGTTGCAAAGAGGATGTCCGCTGCAGGTTGCGCAAGAAAGACGCACAAATCCTGCCCAACGTAAAATGTCTAGGAGATGTATATTCCAGATAATCAGAAATGTCCAAGCTAGTTAATGTTCCCGTCGTACTGTTCGCGTCAAGCACATTGTGGCTAAGTTTGTTGGCCGATGATCAACGTGAATCTTTCGGATGACCGGGACCTCGTCGATCGGCATATGGGTTCCATGGGCCTGTTTGAGGAGAAGCTTGCATCAGCTGGTGCGCTCCTGGAGGTGCTTGTGCAGATGTCGGTGTCGGGAGAGGTCCTCGTATCGAAGGCGACGGCATTGGTCCCGAAGCCTGGTGGACTGCTGCTGGCTGTGGCAGCGGTTGAAGGGGGTGGCCGTAACCCTGCGGAGCGTAGCCTGATTGATATGCTGTCCCTGGGGGTGGAAGTGGATGGTTGGATGCCTGTGGTGGGGGTGGAAGTGATAGTGTAGATGTCCTTCTCCTCACGTTTCTACCTTCATCTGGACTCCGTCCGCCCTGATCCTGCATCGTCATGTAGTCGGCATTTCTGTTTGAACCCATGTAGCCGGAGCTTCTCCGATGACGAGGAGATTGAGGTCGCGGAAAATGACGGTCGCCACCAGGTACCTGTAGAACTACGCCGGCCATATAGTCCCTTTCCCTTTTGTAGAAGTCCATGTCTTCGCTAAGCTCTTTCACTTGCAGCTCCAGTCGCGATATTGTCGACGAAGCTTCCTTTTCCTTCTCCTTACGTCTCTGCCGAAAACGTGCACTGGCGCCCGCATTCCGTCTGCGTTTCTCGTCTGCAACTCGCGACGCTGCTTGTACATCCACAGGTAGCTGGACAGTGCCCGATGTCGTCTCCAAAGTCATCATCTGATAGACATTCTGCCCTCCTGATGCGGATATCGGTACTCCAACGGCTCGCTGCCGATCTGGACCTATGGAGGTTGGGGCACTTGTAGCACCGGAACTCAAATGCTCCGCCCCTTCAGGATATGCAGAAGACAGAGTGGGCATCGACGCGGATGCATAAGTTGCAGCTGGTGAAGTTAGACCTGCTTGACTGTATGACGAATAAGACGAACGAGGACTAGTGCTCTCTGAGGTCGGTCTTCCTGGTCGATTTATGCTGCTCCCGCTTGCTCGCTGTGACATGGGAGGTAAGTGAGCAGACTGGGCAGGTGTAGGAAATCCGTAGCTCGGACGCATAGCTGCAGGCGGAGTTGGCAAAGGTGGTGCGCCTGCAGTTCCAGGCTCAATGGCATAGCTTCGACTCCGTGGTGAGAGAAGAAATGGGGCTTGCTGAGCACTAAAAGTCGGATACGGTGAAGGGTTGGAGAGCTGATTCAAGCTGGCTGCACGATGTAGTGATGGCGACCTTGGGGTCAGGATTCTGCGTGGCGCTCTCTCGCCGGAGTAGGAGGTGACTGGTTGCATGGATGAGGGCGTCGGAGTTGCACGAGCTGATTGAGTGACTTGATGCTGAGTACCCAAAGGTGGCAGTATCGGCAAAGAAGCGTGCGGTGATTCGAGCTGAGAGGCCTTGCGCCTGCGACTTGAGAAGCTGTCATCCCCATCGGTGGGGTTTAGTATGGACGCTACGCCCACCGACCTAGAGGCTGTAGAGGCTGGAGGAAAGCTGCCACCCGAGGCACTTGGGGCCTGGGGCAGTGGTGGTAGCTCCATGGTCCTGCCATTGCCCGTTGGAGGTCGATGGAGTGCTGGCGACGTTGTGCTGGGCGTGGTGGTCACGGTTCGAGGGCCATAGTGATCAGAAAGCGAAGCAGGAGGGTACTGTTGAGCGCGCTGCTGTGCGTCGTTGGCACTGGCAATCGAAGTATCCGGAGGACGCTGGTCTCTGGGCCGATCGGACATGAAATCCTTGCCTGGACTACCTGCGTACTCCCGTGGGTTGGACCATGAATTCGAGGGCTGGTCCGCCGTTGGAGGGTCCGGAGAAGGTGGTCGGGCGGAGCACAGCGGGCTGTCGTGCTTCTGCGGAGTGTGCTGAGCGGACACGGACACGGGAGGAGCTGCGTGGGCGTGGTAGGCAAAAGGACCCCGGTAGTGACTGTGAAAGCGATGGACGTCCGTGGCAGCCACGTTGGCGGATGACGTGGGACGCCGAGACGTCCCGGATGGGGAGCAAGCGTCCTATATGGTGTTCGCGAGGCAGAGGCAGAGGCACGGCTGCAGCGCTGCGGAGCGAGGGCAGTCGCGCAGGTGCAGTGGTTGGGCGAGAGGCGCTGGTTGATCCCGCGCACACGCTACGACCAGGTGAGCAGCACGCTCATAGCAGCGAAAGGAGCCACGCGTGGCCGTGAGCAGAGACGTCGAGCCCAGAGTGGCGGATGGCGGATGGCGGATGGCGGATGGCGGATGGCGAGCTGAGGGCGGGCGGCTGCGCGCTGGTTGTACTGTAGTGGGCTGTAGTGGAGGGAGCAAAGGCGCAATGCAGAGGCCAGGCCTCGATCAGCCGGCTGATGAGATTAGCGATGGTGAGGAGGGCGAGGATGACTTGGCGGCGTGGCAGACGGGGCCCAATTCAATACGAGCGGTCAGGTGTGTGCGGGCCTATGGCATCGAGCGACAGGACTGGAGAAGCAGAGAGCCTGGCCTGGCCGCGATCAGGGCGTGACGAGAGATATAGGCGGTGACAACACTATGAACGGGCCTCCTGCGCTGGGCCGCACGCGCACCAGCATGAGCACGCGCACCAGCACCAGCAAGACATGTCTGCCGCGCTGCCTCTGCCTCTGCCTCTGCCAGGCGACCTGAACGTTATTAGTGCGAGCGAGCCTGCGCCTGCGAGGTGCGGTGCGCCGGGTGCGGTGCATCATCGCGCGCAGGCCCATGCTATGCCATGCCATGCCATGCCATGCTATGCCCCATGCCATGCCATGCCCCAGGCCCGGCCCCCAGGCTGCTTCTCTGCGGAGCCTGAGTCGGATTCTGCGCTACGCCCAGCCTGTCCGCCATCTGCCATCTGCCATCTGCCATCTGCACATCTGCACCGGCAACGGCTTGCGGAAGCGGAAGTGACTTCGCAGAGGAGCCGGCCCGCGGCGCCGGGAGCCACGACTGGGTGGGTGCTGTGCTGCGTGCTGCGTGCTGCGTGCTGCGTGCTGCTGCGATCCTCTCCCAGAGCCAGAGCCAGAGCCAGAGCCAGAGCCTACGAACGGCAAGCGCAAGCAACCCGGATGCACTACTGTAGCGTTTGATGAGCAGGCCGTCAACCTACGCACTTGACGTGAAGGCTAGTCGAAGCCTAGTATGTCCGCGCCAGGCTCGCCCGGTTT
This sequence comes from Pseudocercospora fijiensis CIRAD86, assembly GCF_000340215.1. NCBI lineage: Eukaryota > Fungi > Ascomycota > Dothideomycetes > Mycosphaerellales > Mycosphaerellaceae > Pseudocercospora > Pseudocercospora fijiensis. The sequence goes on from NW_006921532.1 coordinate 8,009,073, forward strand.
CGCGCAAACCCACTCCTCTGGTCCAGGTACCTTCGATACAAGCCGTCGGTGCAGCTGCAGGCCCGCGGCACGGCTGTACGAAGCATCGGCGCGGCGCCTTGCCGGCTGGCGGTCGCCCTGACCTGCGCTAGGCCATCCTGGGGCCACGCGCTTGGGTGAACGGCGAGCGGCGACGAGGATCACCTGGGCGGACGAGATGATGTGATTATAGTCATACCTCACGCTGCATACATGTATGTATTATTGGAGAAGCCTGTCGTCTAGCCCGTCTGTCCAATTATCCCTCCGTCCTGGCCGTCCATCCACATGGCCTGAACCAACAGACAGAGCCAACACCACGTCCGCAGAAGGACGCTGCACTTAACATGACGCCCTGTGACGAAGACTACTCCGTACACCGCACAGCTAGTGCACACGGCACTTGTTCGACTCGGCGCCGCGCCCATCGATTTCATGCAGCCGTTGTTGTCCTCATCAAAGTGTGCGTATGGATGCGCGCCGTCGTAGGCCTCCCGAAACACGCGCTGGCATACGCTATCGCTCCCTCGCTCACTCCTTCACGATGCCTCCATCGCTTGCACGCTTCTGCAACCTGCACAACGCGTCTGTCGCCTCGCCTCGGGGCCGCAGGAGAGCACCACGACCACGATGCACGCAGAATCACGCCCAGCACTGACGGCACTCGCAGCACAGCGAAGATTATTGCCCAATAATGTGCTGCTGATGACTTGCACCGTCCCTTTCCCTTTCCCTTTCCCGTCGTCGCCGCCTGCAGATCACGATGTTGGGCCCTTGCCAAAGTCGCCATCGTCTTTGCGAGATTGGCTGTTGGCGCCTGCGACATCCCAGCACACCTTAAGACCCGATCGAGCGGATCAAGTTGAGAACCTTCGCTTCTGTCACGGCTTTTTCGTGGCGCTGGCGCTGCCGTTTCTCACCTCTCACCTCACACCTCACACCTTTCCCTTCCCTTCCCTTCCCTTCCCGCCCGCTAGCTCTGACGCTGCACCAATGGCCCAACCTTGCGCGCAGGCGGAGCAGGTCAAGTGATGCAGGCTGCATTCGCCCGCCAGCGCATGCCCGACCCTCAGACGAAATCTTGCGCCTTCCATTGGCTGCGCACCCCGATATTTCGTGACGTGCACCTATCACAAATCGTTGCATGCGGTGCCAGCGCAGTCCTTTAGCTTCATGCACGCTGCAGGCGATGGAACAGAAGAAGCAACAGTACAGCCTACGACAGCGCCCGCCACGGCATACACGCGCGCGCCCGCTTATCATTCCCCTGATGCTCTTGCCAATTACCGAATTCGATGCTCGTGCAGCCTCGAGAGCGGCGCTACGAAAAGCCTTATTTCGAACCTTTATCTAACCCGCTCCCTTCTAGAAGCCTTACATAGAACTATACTACGTGCGTATAGCAGACGACAAATCTTAACCTAAACTCTAGCCTATATATAGGGAATAGCTAACTCTAATAATAAGAACTAGACTAACTAATAGTTATACTAACCTCCTACGTCTCTAGCTAATAGGCTATCCTAAATACCTAGTTCGTCCTTTATAGAGTTCGTAAGGCTCTAATATCTACTTTATATAAGAGCCTAGTATATCCGAAATAGGGAGCCTATATAGTAGTCTATCTACTCTATCTAAAGTACTATTTACTATTTTGCTCCTATATTACTATTAAACCTTTAGTAGCTTAGCGACGGCTCTCGACGCGTTTACCCCTTTAGGTTAGTTATAGTTCTTATCTATTAGTAGATATATACCTATAGAGTTATAAACGTTAGGAGCTTTTTATTCTAAATAAATAATAGAAGATACTATAGTATTATAGTTAGCTCGTAAAGTAGAGGTTTTCGCTAATAACGCGCTATCTACTACGTAGAACTAGCTAAATTAGTACTACCTAGGGCTAGTAGGTTTAATACTACTAAGGTACCTTTATAGTAACGAGTATCGACCTCCTTCCTTAGTATATCTATATATTAATAATAATATATATAATACTATTAGACAAACGTAGAAATAGAAGCGCTATTATTAATACTATAATAGGGGTTATATTAGTAGGTAGATAGGGTAGTAGTAGGTATAGGTAGTATTCGATAGAGATCTAGGAGGAGAAGGAGGAAGGCTAGCTAGTTAGCCTAACGCTAAGCGCTAAGTCCTACCTAAGGTACTAAGACCCTAGCTTTACTTAGCCTAGTTATATACTAATTATATATAGCCTCTTTAGCCCTAATATACGCTTCTCTTCTAAAGGCCGCGCCCTCGTAGCCTATCTATATTCTACGACCTCTATTGCTACTAACTTAGCAAGTCTAATAAGCTACTTAGCCTGCGCTAAATTAAACACTTAACTACCTAATTATATAACTATATTAAACCTTACCTTCTAATATAATATCTAACTCTAACTACGCTATCCCTATATATAATAACCTATAAAGTAATATATATCTATAAGAATTAAGGGCTATCGACTAATTATAATACGAGCGCGTTTTCCCTACTATAATAGGTAGACGTACGAGGTATTGTAGTACTACCTCCGTTCTAAGTAATATCGTACCGAGTTCTTTACGTCTACTCTTAAAAGACCTAGAAATGTCCGCTCCGAGAGTTGTTCTTATTATTATAAGAGCTATTATTTACTATCGTAGTTTTACTAGCCCTAATTAGTTAGGTTTAGCAGCCTTTAATTGTTAATCTTATCTTATCTTTTCAAAAACGCAGTTCGTCTAGTTTCTATAAGTAAAGGCTATTATAAGTGTAATAGTTAAGGTTCGCCTCGCTTAAAGGGTCGGAAAGATTAAGGAGTAAGCTATTATCCGTAAAATCGACCCCGGCTAGCTTAGCTCTATATTTTTGCCCTTAGTTAGTTAGTCTATTAAACTACTCTATCCTTTAAGCCTTAATATTTTAACTTAGCCTTAAAGTTTTAATTAAACCTTTAATATAGCTATTCTTTTAACTTAATTAGTATAGTACGCTTCCGCCCCTAGGCTATAGTATAAGTAAGGTTATTCCTATAGGTATAGTAATAATAGTAGGTAAGGTTAGTAATAGTAGCGAGTAGGTAATGTTAATAATAGCGGCGCTAGTCGTCTTAGCGCTAACTTTACCTTGCTTCTAATTTCCTTCTTCGACTAGTAACGCTTTAACTAGTAACATACTCTATAATACCGTTACTAATATAGCCGCGCCGTCTTTCTATATAAGCGCGACGCCGTCGTTATTATTATTATTACTATTTACGCGTACGCGCGGCGCCCTCGCTAATCGCTTAGGCCTCGAGGCTCCGATAGAATAAAGGAATAAAAGGGGGACCTATAGGGCGTATTAGTAAAGAGGTAGAATCCTTAAAAGAGTAGGCGATTAGTTAATAGTTATAGCGCGCTTATTAACTCTCGGTGCGCGTTCGCTATTATAGTATAGTCTCGTTGTCCTTTATTAACAATTGCTCGCCTCTAATTAGTTAGCTTAATAGCACCCTAGGGATAGTATTAGCCCTAGGTCTCTCTAGCGGTTCTAGCGATACTATAGGCCCTTAGCCTTCTTCTTGTTCTTTATATTAGTCTAATACTCGTCTAATAACTTAGTTATATCCTTAAAAGAGTCTTTAGCCTCCTGCGAGTCCTATTTAGGCGAATAGCCTTACTATCTTAGGAGGTACTCCTTCTTGCCTTACCTAGTCCGATGCTTTAGTATACGCTCTATAGACTATAGCTCTTCGCTATTAGCTAAGACTTCTTCTAATTTAGTAGGTACTTTATCGCCTTCGCGCTAGTAGTATAGTTTAAGGAGGGATATATAGAAGGTATTATAGATAGTATAATAAGGAGGAAGCTATAGCTAGTAGGCCTGTATACCCTTAGCCTCTCGGATGCGGAATAGGCCGATATATCTTAGTGCGAGCTTAGGCCTTGTTTTGCTATTAGATAATAGGTATTTACGGATGCGGAGGTTCTTTGTACTAAGTATAACTATATCGCCTTGTTTAAAGGTTATCGGTATATAGCGCTTATCGTAGCAGGTCTTTTAATACTCTTAAGCCTTTATTAGCTTCTTAGCTATCTTAGTATAGATTTCTCGTATCTTCTAGACACGTTCTATCGCCGCTAGTGTCTCTAGTACTTAACGCGCTTCCCTTTCCTTATGCTCGGCCTCGAGCGAGGTAAATAGATCTTATAGTAACGTAGCGTTTTAGCCTATTATAGCTATATACAGCGAAACCTTAGTTAATGAGTGTATACTGTTATTGTATACAAATTCCGTAGGCTATAGGAGGTTAACCCAATCCTCGGGGTTCTTATTAATATAGCTATATAGGTACTGCTATAGGGTAGCATTCTGCCTCTCTATTTAACCGTAAGTCTACAGATAGAAGGCTATTAATAGCCGATGCTTTAGTCTTAGCTATAGGTATATCTCGCTCTAATAATACGATATTAGTATCGATCTACGATTAGATACTATCCCCTTAGGGGTTCCCTAATAGGTATAGAAGATATTATTCTATAGCGCTTCTACTACATTAATAGCAGTCTAATCTTTCCGCGCCGGGATATATCGAGCGCCTTTAGTAAATCGATCTACTATAATAAGGATAGCATTATATATATCCTTGCTACTACTACGCTTAGTAGGAGGAAGGCCTATAATAAAGTCTATTATAAGTTCTACGAATAGCTTCCTAGGAACAGGAAGTAAAGACAACTCGCTAAATAGTAGGTGCTTTAGTGCTTTAATACGCTAGTATACTACGTAGCTCTATACGTATTCTTTTATATACCGTTTACTATTCGGCTAGTAGTATATACGCGATAGTAGCTCGTGCGACCTCTCTATACTATAGTAACTAGCAAGCTTACTATTATAGTATCGCTTTAAAAGCTCTTATCTAATCGATTGTTTAGCGGGGATATAGTATCTGCCCTTAAACTTTAAGTAACCCTTATCGTCGATCGACTAACTATTACTCTTACTAGATCAAGTCGCTCGTCTACTTACAAGCCTATTAATACGTTTAATAGCAAAGGCGTCCCTCTACTAAGTACGTAACAGCTTATCTACAAACGATTAACTATCCCTATTTACAAGGTTATTTAATAGCACCCTTGCTATTAAACGAGGTACGTATTATATATATGTAATAGTACTAGTAGCCGGAACTACTATAATCTCTTTTATAGTACTATCGCTATAGATAGCAATATCTTTAATCGAGTTACTATAGCTCGAGCGATCTACGTCCTTTCTAACGCATACTAGAAGAACGACAACTCCGCTATAGTATTTATTGCTACCGCGGGGTCCGGAAGTCCGCTTATTCTACGCTTGCTTATTAATAATACAGGCTATAGCAATCTTATACTATAGGGTTAGAAACAATAAATTAATAGATTGCTAAGTCTCGCTATTGTAATTAGGCCGCCTCGATAGGCTATTAGTAGGGTTGCTTACGCCTAGCCGATATAATATATTAAAATCGAACCTAGCGAGGTAGACGGCCTATCTAGCCTGTCGACCTATAACCCTTATAACCTTAGTAATTCTACGGAGGTTGTTATAGTCCGTATAGACCTAAATAGTGTACTATATACTATCGAGATAGTAGCGCTAGTACTTAAAGGCTTCTACGATTGCTAAGAGCTCTTACTCGTAGGTCTCGTAACGACGCTCTATATCGATTATCTTTCGTAAGAAGAAGGCAATTAGGTGCTAGTAGGTATTATTAGCCTACTATAATATAATAGCTAATATAGCGAACTAGGAAGCGTTAGTTTTAATATAGATCTACCTACTTAGTACAAAATAGTATAATAGGGGGACTTTAGTAAAGCGTTGCTTTAAACCGTTAAAAGCGGCTTATACTCTATTAGTCTATTTAAACTCTCTAGAAGGGTTTGCCTTAGTCTTAGTAAGTTTAGTAAGTAGCATTATATGCCTCGAATAGCCCTTAATAAAGCGGCGGTAAAAGTTAGCAAAACCTAGGAATAATTAAAGCTCCTTAACACTAGTAGGGGTTAGCTATTTAGTAATTGTTTTAATCCGGTTAGGATTAGCCTTAACACTATTAGTTAATACGAGGAAGCCGAGGAATAATACCTCTTTAGTAGCAAAGGTGTATTTAGAAGGCTTATAATATAAGCTATAGGTCCTTAGGCGATCGAGCACCTTATAGACTATAGCCTAGTACTCCGCAATATTAGGTAAGTGTATATAGACTAGGATGTTATCTAGGTAAACTATATAGAGGTAATCTAATAGGCCTAATAGGGCCCGATTAATGTAGGACTAGAATGTTATAGGGGCATTAGCTAGCCTAAATAGCATAACTAAGTACTCGAAATAGCTATAGCGAGTATAGAAGGCTGTCTTCTATTTATCGCCTTTACGAATATAGATGCGGTAGTACGCATCCTTAATATCTAATATAGTATAGAAATAGGCGCTAGATAGGCGATCGAGGGTCTTATTAATAAGCGGAAGTAGACAGCGGTCCTTAATAGTAACAGTATTAAGCCCTCTGTAATTAACATATAAACGCAGGCTACTATCCTTCTTTAGAACAAACAGGATTAGTATACTAGTAGGGCTGTTACTATACTAAATTCGACTATTAGCTAGGTTCTTATCTAGGTATTTACGTAGTATAGCAAGCTCGCGCTCGCTAAGGTTATAGAGGGGCCTAAAGGGGACCTCTTTGCCCTCTATAATATTAATCTTATAATCTGTTTCTTTAAATATAGGCAACGTCGATGCTAGGTAGTGTTTAAATACATTAATATAGGTCTCTCGAACAGGCTATAGTATACGAGCAAGCTAATTAGCATCTATACTATTAGGGGGTATAGCTTTATCGTTATCTCTACTAAGAAGGTTAGCCGTCGGATTAGCTAAGGCAGGCGTTAGGTTGCCGATAAATAGGACCCGGATATCGTTAGGATACTCGCTAATATTAATATGTTTAATGTCCTCTCTCCTAGCGATTCTAAATCGCTACTATTAACTGCCTAAGTCTATAACTATAGTATAGTGCTTAAGAATAGGGTTGCTAATAATAATATCGGACGGAAGGTTGTCTATATCTACTACGTAGGTAGTAAAATCTAGTAAGCGCTCGTTACCGAGGTCGTCTCTTAGGACTATAGGAATATAGTAAGCCCTGTAGGTTAAGTGCCGAGCGTTATTAAACTAAGCAAGGGTTAGTATATTAGTTCTAGGCAATTGTCGAAGGTCTAATTGCTTAGCTAGGCGGTAGTTAATAAGGGCACTAACTGAATTTCCTAGATCTAGTATAACCTTAGTTTAATAGTTAGTTCTATACGTGTCCTATATAAGATAGGTACGTGTAATAGCTAGCACAATGTCGATAGTTTTACGCTGTACGAGGCTAATAGTTAGTGCAGCGCTTACTCTTTTTTCGAAGGTTAGCCTATAGGGGTAGCGTTAGCCGCTAAAAGGTGTTTCCTATATTTAGCGGAAGCGCGGTTAATCCGGGTCTAATCCCTTAGTTTATCGTATTAGCCTAATAGGTAGCTAGTGCTATTATAGTTAAAGCACTTTAATCCGGTTAGGGGGTTGCTATAGCTATTGCTACTATTGTTAGTCGAGCGGTTAGTATTATAGGGATACGAGCCCCTTTTATAGCCCCTATTACGGCCTCCTCTATATAGCCGTCGGCTACGGCCTCTTCTACGGTCGTTGTTACTATTCCTATTGTTAGTATTGTTATTCTAGTAGGAACCTTAGTTTCCTCCGTAGCTACGATTGCTACGGTTAGTACTAGCTAGTCGGATCCTCGATTCTAGTCGTTACTAGAGCTAAATAGCTCGTTCGGCTATTTCTACTTCGACTATAAATTAAATACGTATTAGATTAGCCTATTCGAACACACGGCGGCGGTCTAATTCGAGGATAAGCTCCTACCTAAGTTTTAGGCGTATCTTAGAGATCTATATAGAATTAGTTTTAGCCGGAAGGTCGTCTTCGAGGGTCTTTAGATAGGCCTTAAATAAGCGAGCCGATTAATTAGTCTTTTGTTTAGCTCGAAGGTATTAGTCCTAAGCGTATTGTTGCCTTAGTATAGGGTTTCTAAGGGTGTCTAGTATAATAGTCTTATAGTCTTGCTACTAAATAGCGGTCTAATTAGTAAGGGAGTCGAAATAGTTATCCTAGGTACGTTTTAGGTCGCTATCGATATACTATATAGCGTAGACGACTAATAAGTAGTTATCTAGAAGAGCTCTTAGTACATTTCGCTAATTAAGCTTATAGTTACGAATGTAGTCGTTGTATTGCTTTCGACTAGAGCTATTAAATACGGTATAGTCCTTAAGTTTAGCATCCTTCTTTTAGACTAAAACGGGTAGTAAAGAGGGCCCTACTAAAGGCTTAATATTAGTTATTAGGGCCTCCTAAAGGCGGCGAAGCTCGAGGAGGTTATCCTTTAGCTACTGTTCTTAACGTAGGGTAGTGAGCCTGTTTTAAGTAGCTTCCTACAGTCTCCCTACTAGTTAGGGCCTAAAGGCTAGTTAGCTATATCGTCGATTAATAATATTATTAAGAATGTCGTTAATAGGCAATTCTAGATTATTACCTAGAACTATAGGTTCCTTAGCAGGCCCTTTAGCGGGCACTTTAGCAGGCACTTCGGTAGGCACTATGCTACTAGTATTGTTATTGCTAGCGCTACTAGCGGCGCCGCGGTTGTTGCTACTACCGTTTCGCAATAAGCCGGCTATTATAATAAGGGGTAGCACTAATAATGTATTATAGCCCCTTATAGTACGGATATAGCGGAATTAGTAGGTATCGGTGTAATAGGGGTTATATTAGTAGGTAGATAGGGTAGTAGTAGGTACGAGTAGTATTTAATAAGGAGCTAGAAGAAGAGGGAGGAAGGCAGGCAAGTTAGCTTACTACTAAGCGCTAAGCCCTGCCTAAGGCATTAAGACCCTAGCTTTACTCGAGCCTGGTTATATACTAATTACGTATAACCTCTTTAGTCCTAATACACGCTTCCCTTCTAAAGGCCGCGCCCTCGTAGCCGGTCTTTGTTCTAATCTCAACCTCTATTGCTACTAACTTAGCAGGTCTAATAAGCCGCTTAGTCCGTGCTAAATTAAACGCATAACTACCGATTATATAACTATGTCAAACCTTACCTCTAATATAATATAATATATAACTCTAACTACGCTATCCCTATATATAATAAACTATAAAGTAATATGTATCTATAAGAATTAAGGGCCTTCGACTAATTATAATACGAGCGCGTCTTCCCTACTATTAGACCCCGTAGTGGTTCGGTTTCCGAACTACCAAACGTATATAGTTTGGTTTCTTAGCGGCGAACTAGCTCCCTAGTTCCGGTTTGGTTTTTTCGAACTATATAGATTCCTAGTTTAAACTAGAGACTGTATTAGTTTTACTATAAGGACACTCTTATTCGACTGCCGGCTACGATTGCCGGCTATAAAAGTAACTCTGTTACATTTACTACGCTCTTTTGCCGCTGCTAGGGCGTAGTTGCCGTTGCTAGGGCGTAGTTGCCGTTACTAGGGCGTAGTTTTGCTGTAAGGATACTCTTATTCGACTACCGGCTACGATTGCCGGCTATAATAGTTACTAGGTTGTATTTACTACGCTTTATTACCGTTGCTAGGGCGTAGTTGCCGTTACTAGGGCGTAGTTGCCGTTGCTAGGGCGTAGTTACTATTGCCGGGGCGTAGTTGCCGTAGTTACGAAAGCTTACCTATATAACGTTACGTAGGCGGCAACAATTAGGGCTTCGCGATATTCTTATACTTTCAACTTCTTCCTCTATACCTATACCGATAACAACTACTATACGCTACGCCCCTGCCCCTTTCCCTTATAATAGCAAGAGAGAAGCGCGCCGCGCGCTAAATAGAAGATAGAACTAAAGACCGCGAGTTTGTTTTGCCTAAGCGTCTAACTAAAAAGCGTAAGACTAAAGAGGAGTACTCTACGAAGAAGAATTCCGTACGAGACCGCGAGAGAAAGGACAAGATAGATAAGGATAAAAGAGCTAAGGATAAGAGAAGAAAGGCGCGGAATAAGGCATTCTATCGATAGCTAGCGCCTATAGAAAAAAGTAAAGGTTAGAATAAGAAGACAACCTAAGAGAAGGCTAAGAGGAGGAAAGAATTACGGCTAGTTTTCGAGCGTAAAGTTCTAGCAGTATAAGTCAATCTAGCTAGCGGCCGTAGCTAGTAGCTATAGCCGGCAGCCGTAGCCGGCAGCTATAGCCGGTATATTTTTCTTTAACACGTTAACTAATAGTATTTAGACCTATAGCTGCTACCTCTATCGATACGACCGATAGTAACGGAGATATTTAGATAGCCGAGAACAATAATACTAGAGTTTAGGATACCGCGATAGAGCTTAATACTACGAATAAAGGAACTAAAAAAAGCGAGGAGATACTATACGTCGATCTAGTAACAGGTACAGTCTTAGGGCCTAACGCTATAGACGATAAGCGCTAGGAGTAGATCGAGTATAGTTAAAGAGACGAGATACTAGTAAAGGGCTAAGGTATAAGTCCTATTAATCTAGAAAATCATAGTTAAAGCTACTACGAAAAGCTAGCAAGGATTGGAATCGAGACTAGTCGTCTTTATATCCTCGATATAGAGTAGAAGTTTCTTTATTAGTATTAGAGCGAAGCCTTTGCGTCTATAAAGGCAAAGTAGCTTGCGATTAATGCGATCGGGGCTAGGTATCTAGGGACGGCAGAAGTGTTACTATAGGAGGAAGGGGTATAGGTAATTATTCTATACTCGGCATATATAGCCGGCGTTCGTAGCCGGTAGATACTAATAGTTAAATAGAAAGCGTTTCTCGAAGGCAGAGTGCTACTACTATATAAAATCTTTACTAAGGCAGAGAGGGCTTATATCCGGAATCTAAGCTACTAGTAGGATAGGTTAGCGTTGGAATTCTCTAAATCTCTATATAAGCCTCCGAAGGATTACCTATTTTAGCGATACGGCTTTATCTCGACTACTCCGTAGGCACCCGAAGAAGCTCGAGCGCTCTTTAAGGTCTTTACTAAGAAGCGAAAGGAGTTCGAGGATTAGGATTAGTTAATAGAGCTATTAGTTAGTCTCAGGTTTCGTAGTTAGACTCGGCCTAAGCATTTGCTTATCGAGTGTCTTATACCGAAAGAGGATAGATTAAGACTAAAAACGAGCTTAGATTCGTTAGATATAGTAGCTCGGTTCCGTTAGTAGGAGAGAGCCGCCGTATAGAAGGCAAAATTCGGGTAGTTAGGGTAGCTAGGAAAGAAATTCTAGCAGTTAGGCTAGCTAGGGTAGCTAGGGAAAAAAATCTAGTAGTTAGGTAGCTAGGAAACAAAAAAAAAAGATAGCTAGCTATTTACTACCTAGCTGTTCCTAACGATACGATGCTATAAAAGAAAGGGTGTTTCCCTATAGCTACTAGTATATATCTACTACTCCTAAGTCCTTACCTTACCGTACGAAACCTTAAAACATGCCGACCGACATTGTATATATACTAGGCGCTATACTAGGAAGGGTAATAACGAGACGATAGTCGAAACAGTCTAGTATACGAGCGAGATTGCGATAACGTCGAGAGGAGGTCGTATACTTACCTTCGAGCCTATCGAGTCCTAGACGACGATTAGGGCTAGATTTATCCTCTCCGAATCCTAGTAGTAGGAATTTATTATAGGGTACTACTACCTAGTCCTTACCTTTACGGAGTCTAAGTAGAAGGTTATTCGGAGATATAAGAATATCGAGTATTAACCCGGAAATCTTCGAAAAGGCTAGCTAGGCGTATCTTTAGAAACCCGAGTATATAGAGCAGTTCAATTAATAGGTCTATAAGATATAGTTCCCTTTATACTTACGTTCGAAGGAGTGTAAACTCCGGAAGTACTCGATATAATAGGGGAGTAAGGAGCGAACGGACACATTCTAGAAGTTCTTTATAGAGGGGGTATTGCACCGTTATACGACTTCTCGACTTAAAGGTTAACTAGTAATTATCTATAACTTCTACGGTTCAATCTTAAAATACCCGAAACTAGGGGATAGGAACTTATCGCCTACGAACTATCTCTATTCTAAACGGTATCGGGAATCTTAAGGAGAGAGGAGAGTTAATATAGATATAGCGTTCTAGAAAGAGGTACGTCTTCTAAAATGCTAGCTATAGCTACCGGCTATAGCTGCCGGCTATAGCTGCCGGCTATAGCTACCGGCTATAGCTGCCGGCTATAGATTCCGGCTATAGATTCCGGCTACTTGAATTAACCGTAGAGGTCTAGCTAATTATTATAGGCTACGCTTAAGGAAGCTCTAGGATTGAAGGCTACCGATTTCTCCCCCGAAGACTTCAAGCAACTAGCAAACGAAATACTAGCTATAAACGGTCTTCCGGAAGACTTCTACGAAAGGGAGTCTATATAGAAGATATACCTATATCTTATAAACTACCCTCCCCTATTTCTCGGCGCGATAACCTAGCGTATTATGTTCGAAAAGAACAAAGAGGCTGCGTTAGACGATATTCGGGAGATCCTCCGTAATACTCGCTAAGTAGCTATTACTATCGATAGCTAGTTAAGCCGGACTATAAGAGCCTCCTTCCTCTCGATTATACTATACTTTATTAATTCGGATTAGAAACTCTAGGAACTTATAATCGGATTCCCTAAAATTCTAGGTTCCTATACTAGTAAGGATATAGCGAAGCTTGTCTATACGGCAATAGATAGGGTTAGCGTAATAACGAAACTAATCTCGATTACTACGGATAACGCTAGTAATAATCGAACATTATATAAGGCGTTATATATACAATTCACTCGTATATGTCTTTAAAATTACTAATTGTATCGATAGGGTCGAGTACGTAGAGGAGATTATAAGGTCTATAATCTAGCTTAATCTTCCGAATATTAAGCTCGCTACGATTCCGGATACGTACGATAATACGTACGATAATAACGATAAAGAGGAGCCTATTAATAGCCCTAGCTCTATTAAATCGGAGCCGACGTCGTTGCTAGTTGCATCCCTATAGAAGTTTCCCTACCTCGCTTATATAGTTCAAATCGCGATCCGAGCCCTCTTTAAGACGCTTAAAATTGCACTATTAAACGACGACTAATAGAAGATCCTAGATAAGGATAAAGCAAAGTCGAAAGTCGAGAAACTTATTATAGCAATAAGACGGGATAAGGCAAAGAGCCTCGCTCTTGTTTTGTATAAGGTATAACTTTTGTTAGTAGCCGGTACCTATAGCCGGCAACCTAGTATAGTTCTAACTCTTTTTCTCTAGCTTCGTCGTCTAGCAATATATACGAACTCGAGCTTATAGAGATATAACCGATTCGAGGCTATTTAAAAGAACCTAATCGAGCGCCCTAAAATCGATGCCTAGAATATCGTATAGAATAAGCGATAGCAAAAGCGGCCTCCTTAGCGCCTACTCTGTTTTACCTAAGACGTTAAGACCCGGTTCGATTCGACTTTCTATATAGTTACGAGGGGATATACTTTACGTACCGCTCTCGAGATCTATTAGAGTTCCGAGGGTATTAAGTAGCTCGGCCTTACCGCCGCCGAATAGCGCTAAGTAGAGTATCTCGTCGATATTAGTAAGCATTACGCGAAGGTTACTACTACGATTAGAAGAACCCGAGGACCGACGATCTACCTTGTCTTTACGTACTATAACTAGCTCTTTAACGAGCTTAAGGAAACCGTAGCTAAGCTAGCTAAGAAGAGCGTTCCCTAGAAAGTAGCTATAACGAAAGCTATAGATACCTCCTATACTAAGTTGCATAAATATTATAGTACTACCTTTAACTCGTTCGGGGATATCTATAGCGTTACGTACTTGCTTAACCCGGTAGAAAAGGATATATACTAGTAGAGGCCGGAATAGAAGGCGGACGAGGTATAGCCGAAGCATTACTAGACTATTCTAGAAAAGATATTCTACGAGCGTCGGAAAGAAACTAGTCTAAATGTAGCTCCTATAAAGAAAAAGAAGGTTTAGAAGGCTCCGATATTATATCTGTTTCGTAGGTAGGAAGTAGAGGCAGAAGAGGAAGTAACTACTAAAGTAAATAAAGAAGAGTTCGATCTCTATCGGCGCGCGAGTAAGTATAAACCCGTAGGCTCGGAAAGAGGGCTAATAATCTCTAGATCTTACCGGTCTTCTAGACGAATTCGGAGACGATATTCTCGCTATATAGTAGCGGTTAGAGCCTAAGTTTCTAACGATAGCGTCGGTCGCTCGGGACGTCCTCGCTATCCCGAGCGTAGGTATAGGCTATAAGAGGTCTTTTAGTATCGCTCGTTACTAGGGCCGCTTTAATCGAATATACTCGCCTACTACCTTCGAATCTATTATAGTATTCCGATACTATCTCCTCTACTAGAATCGCTAAGGTAGGTTACTAAAGATTATACTAAAGGAGTTAATCGAGGAATTAGAAAACCTTAAGATCGAAGAAACCTAGAAGCGCGAAGAGAATACGAAATTTAGTCTAAGCGAAACCCTAATTAGCGATAACGAAGAGGAAGAGGGCGGAGGTAGAAGGCGATACCGGGTCGAGAAGCGGAAACGTATATAGGCTTAGAGCAGCTTTAAGGAAACGAAGCGTTTACGTATAAGGTAATATAGCCGGCGTATATAGCCGGTATATATCCGAAATGTGTTTCGAATTCCTAGGACCTAAACAGACTAGTTGCTATAGTAACCGACCCCGCTTACCTATAGACTATTTCTAATTCTCTGTTCGCTCTTCCTCTCCTTCTTCCCTTTCCCTATATTCTTTAAGACAAATATACCTTAAGGATTCGGCTCTTCGGGCCTTCCTAAGCCGGCTACCTCCCCTTCCTTAAGCTACTATCCTTTATTCGAATCTAACGATAACCTACTAAGGCGGTTTAATAGAAGACTATTTGTTCTAGAAGGTAAGAAGCATTAATGTCTCCTTACGATTATATACTTATTAATTTTCTAGGTCCTACCGATATACCCTCGTCGCCTAAACGCGTAGATAAATATCTTTAGAGGCTAAAGAGCAAGGGTAAAGTAAGCTAAGTATAGGGAGACCGTAGCGAGAACGAGATATCGGAAGAGTAAGGCTCTCCGTAGTATATACGAAGGAAGGGGGTTCCTCGGAAAATAGTACCGAAAAACAAGAAGGCTATAGGTAGATAGGAGAAGGCTAAAAAGAGTAGGCGGACGAAGACTATTACGAAGAAAAGTTATCTTTCTATTAAAAGAAAGGGAATAAGGTAGGACTCGACGACAAAGAAGCGGCGCTTTAAACTAGGTACTATTACCCTTCGCTAGATCCGGCTTTTCTAAAACAAAAGAGGGACCGAGCTTTTAATCCCTAAGACTCCCTTCTAGCGACTCGTCCGAGAAATTACATTAGATTTTCGGTCTAGTATACGATTTACGGCTAAGGCGATTAGTACTCTTTAGGAAGCTACGGAGGCATTTCTCGTAACCGAGCTTAAGCTTTTAAACCTCCTTACTATCTATACGAAGCGGGTTACTCTTTAAAATAAAGATATATAGCTTCTAGCTAAAATTCGGCGTCGGTTTATAGCGGATTAGTTAGAAATTGTATTTAGTCGTTAGATTAACCTAGGAGGAGGCCCATTTTCGCATCCTTTTGCCGGCTATAGGTACTAGCTACATTTCTAATTTTATCTCCGCGCCGTCCCTAAATCTAAGGTACGAAGTAGAAACCTAGCGCTCTATATTTACCCGGCTCTTATAGAGACGAGCTATATTTAGATTAGTTTCTTCGTATATCGCGACCTAGCGGGTAGTAAGCGAAAGGGCGATAGAACGTTTATAATACGTCTCTATTTAGACCTAAAACACAAAGGTCCTAAGGAGCCCTAGCATCCTAACTATAAGGAGATTCTTTAGCATTAGTACTTTGATCCTCTATACTACGAGGCAGATAGTAAGCCTACGAGAGAGAAACTTTAACGAGAAATTCTCTATAATACGTAGCGCTATTATATAGCTATAGATACGTACTAAGTCCGGCAACTCGAAGAAGAATTAAGATAGCGTATTAGCGACCGAGGAAGAGATCGATAGTATACTAGTAGAGTCGAGGTCTTATAAGCGAAGTATAAGATAATATAGGCTCTTAGTCGTATAGAGTAACGTACTATATAAATAACTAGGCGTACTACTCTTATTTACTTACGACCTATATCCTAGGATACTCTTCTCGTACTTTTTATACTCTTTTCTAATACTTTACCTATAAGCGCTCCGCGACAACCGAGTAAATATAAGCTATAGGGTTTCCGCTCGGTACCTTAGCCTCCGAGATAGGGCGGAGTTAAATTTAGAGCGATAGCCGGCACTCGTAGCTAGCATTATAGAGACGGTAGTAGGCCTTTTCCTACTAAATAACTAGCTTGTTTAGTATAGCCTACCTGATATTTCTTATATTTACTAGCAACAGGCCTAGGTTACTTATAAGATTACTATAGCTAGTAAAGGTATTACTAAAGAATATCTATACTATAGTAGGATACTATTATTACGCCGGCTATTTATTAAAAGGAGGCTTTCGCCTATTACTATACCGGCTATTGTTAGGGCTAAAGAGGCTACATGTAATTGGCATATAACTAGGCTAAGTGAAGCTAGGGTCTTAGTGCCTAAGGCAGGGCTTAGCGCTTAGCAATAGGCTAACTTGCCTGCCTTCCTCCCTCTCCTACTAGCTCCTTATCGAATACTACTCGTACCTACTACTACCCTATCTACCTGCTAATACAACCCTTTTTATATAGTATTCGATCTACCCTTTAAGGGCAGCAGCTAGATAGTCCTTATTTCAAGCTTTTAGCGGTATAGCTACGAAAATTATCGATTTAACTATATTACGCCCGAAGAACGGGACCTATACGTACTATTCTACTAAAACAACCGTACTGATTATTAAGCAAGGCCTTCTATACGGCCTATTACACTAAGTCAATCGTACTAGACTAATATCTACTAATTCCGCTATATCCGTATCTTAGGGGCTAATAATACATTATTAGTATTACCCCCTATTATAATAGCCGGCTTATCGCGAAGCAACAATAACCGTGCTACCGCTAGCAGCGCTAGTAACGACAACGCTAGTAGCACAGTACCTACTAAAGTACCTACTAAAGCTCCTGCTAAAGTGCTATCTACTAAAGGGCCTACTACTAAGCCTACTAAAGAACCTGTAATTCTAGGTAACGACCTAGAATTGCCTATCGACAACATCCTTAACAATATTATTAACCGTCGATATAGCTAACTAGCCTTTAGGCCCTAACTAGTAGGGAGACTCTAAGAAGCTACCTAAAACAGGCTTACTGCCCTACGTTAAGAACAATAGCTAAAGGATAACCTCCTCGAGATTCGCCGCCTACAGGAAGCCCTAACAACTACTGCTAGACTAGAACTAGTAGTAGGACCTTCTATTTAAAAGAAGGATACTAAGCTTAAAGACTGTACCGTATTTAATAGCTCTAGCCGCAAGCAGTATAATAATTACATACGTGATTGTAAATTGAACTAGCGGAATGTACTAAGGGCCCTACTAGACGACTATTCGCTAGTCGTCTGTGCTATGCAATACATTAATAGAGACCTAAAGCGTACCTAGGATAACCACTTTAACTCCCTTACTAATCAGACCGCTATTTAGTAGCAAGCCTACAAAACTATTATGCTAGACACCCTTAGAAACCCTATACTAAGGCAACAACACGCTTAGGACTAGTACCTTCGGGCTAAGCAAAAGACTAATCAATTAGCTCGTTTATTTAAGGCCTATTTAAAGACCCTTAAGGACGATTTGCTAGCTAAGACCGACTCTATCTAGATTTCCGAAATACGCCCTAAATTGCGATAGGAGTTAGTCCTTAAATTGGACCGCCGTCGTGTATTCGAACAGGCTAACCTAATACGCATTTAATTTATAGTCGAGGTAGAAACAGCTAAACGAGCTGTCTAGCTCTAGTAACGACTAGAATTAAGGATCCGACCTGCTAGCAACCGTAGCAACCGTAGCCGCGGAGGAAACTAAGGTTCCTACTAAGACAACAATGCTAACAATAGGAATAGTAACGATCGTAGAAGAGGCCGTAGCCGGCGGCTATATAGAGGAGGCCGCGATAGGGGCCGTAGAAGGGGCTCGTATCCCTATAATGCTAACCGCTCGACTAATAATAGTAGCAACAATAGCTACGGTAACAATCTCCTAACCGGATTGAAGTGCTTCAACTGTAATAGTACTAGTTATCTACTAGGCTAATGCGACAAACCTAAGGACTAGGCCCGAATCGACCGTGCTGCCGCTAAATATCGAAAGCACCTTTTAGCCGCTAATACTACCCCTATAGGCTAACCTTCGAAAAAAGAATAAGCGCCGTACTAACTGTTAGCCTTATACGGCGTAAAACTATCAACATAGTGCTAGCTATTATACGCACCTATCTCGTAGGAGATATATATAGGAACAACTATAAGACTAAGGTTACGCTAGACCCGGGAAATTTAGTTAGCGCCCTTATTAGCTATCGCCTAGCTAAGCAATTAGACCTTCGACAACTGCCTAGGACTAACCTACCAACCCTTGCTTAGTTTAATAACGCTCGGCACTTGACCTACGGAGCCTACTATGTCTATATAGCTCTAAGAGACGACCTCGGCAATAAGCGCCTACTAAACTTTACTGCCTACGCAGTAGACATAGACAGCCTCCTATCTAACATTGTTATTAGTAACCCTGTTCTTAAGTACTATGCTATAGTTATAGACTTAGGCAGTTAACAATAGCGATTTAGAATCGCTAGGAAAGAGGACATTAAACACATTAATGTTAGCGAGTGCCCTAATAATATTAGGGTCCTATTTATTAGCAACCTAACCCTAGCTAATCCGACGGCCGACCTACTCGGTAGTAATAACGATGAACTAGTGCCCCCTAATAGCATAGATCCTGAACAACTTAAGCGCATACTAGAACCTATTCGAGAGACCTATATTAATGTATTTAAATACTACCTAGTATCGACATTGCCTATATTTAAAGAGACGGATTATAAGATTAATATTATAGAGGGCAAGGAGGTTCCTTTTAGCCCCCTCTACAACCTTAGTAAACGAGAGCTTGCTATACTACGTAAGTACCTAGAGGAAAACCTAGCTAATAGTCGAATTCGATATAGAAATAGCCCTGCTAGTGCACCTATCCTGTTCGTACTAAAGAAGGATAGCGGCCTGCGTTTATATATTAATTACAGAGGGCTTAACGCTGTTACTATTAAAGACCGCTGTCCACTCCCGCTTATTAATAAGACCCTCGACCGCCTTTCTAGTGCCTACTACTATACTATATTAGATATTAAGGACGCCTATTACCGTATCTGTATTTACAAGGGCGATAAATAGAAGACAGCCTTCCGCACTCGCTATAGCTATTTCGAGTACTTAGTTATGCTATTTAGGCTAGCTAATGCCCCTACTATATTCTAGTCCTATATTAATCGGGCCCTATTAGGCCTACTAGACTACCTCTATATAGTTTACCTAGATAACATCCTAGTTTATATACACTTACCTAACATTGCGGAGTACTAGGCTACAGTCCGTAAGGTGCTCGATCGCCTACGAGCCTATAGACTATATTGCAAGCCTTCTAAATGCACCTTTGCTACTAAGGAGGTGGCCTTCCTTAGTTTTATTATATCAACTAAGGGTGTTAAGGCTAATCCTAATCGGATCAAAACTATTACTAAATAGCCTGTTCCTACGTTAATTAAGGAGCTGTAGTCGTTCCTCGGTTTTGCTAACTTCTATCGCCGATTTATTAAGGGCTATTCGAGGCATATAATGCTACTAACTAAGCTTACTAAAACTAAGGCTAACCCGACTAGAGAGTTTAAATAGACTAATAGAGCACAAGCCGCTTTTAACGGTTTAAAGAAGCGATTTACTAAAGTCCCTTTGTTACACTATTTTGTACTAAACAAGCAGATCCGAATTGAGACTAACGCTTTACAGTTCGCTATATTAGCTATAATGTCTTAGCAGTCAGATAGTAACTACTACTAGTACCTAATTGCCTTCTTCTCGAGAAAGATAATTAATGCTAAGCGTCGCTACGAGACCTACGAGTAAGAGCTCTTAGCTATTATCGAGGCCTTTAAGCATTAGAGGCATTACCTCGATAGGGCCTAATATACGATATAGGTCTATACAGACTATAACAACCTCCGTAGCATTACTAAGGTTACTAGAGTTATAGGTCGATAGGCTAGATAGGCCGTCTACCTCGCTAGGTTTGATTTTAATGTGTTATATCGGCTAGGCGTAAGTAACCCTACTAATAGCCTATCGAGGCGACCTAATTACGATAGCGGGACTTAGCAATCTATTAATTCATTGTTTCTAACCCTATAGTATAAGATTGCTATAGCCCGTATTATTAATAAGCAAGCGTAGGATAAGCGGCTTACCGGACTCCGCGACGGCTTAAAGCATATTAATGCTCTTGCTATATTAACAGTGCGTATTAAGGACATAGACAGGAGAAGTTATAATAACTCCCTAGTCGATATCGCTATATATAGTAATAGCGATAGCACTGCTATAGTTAATCCGGCTACTAGTACTACTAGATGCATATAGTGCGTACTACGTAAGATAGCGAGGGTGCTATTAAGCGAACTTGCAGAAGGGGATAGACGAGCGTTTATAGATAAGCTGTTACGTGCTTAGCAAAGGGACGCTTTTGCTACTGCTCGTATAGATTAGCTTAGAAGTAGCCGTAAGACTAGATCTAGCAAGAATTAGTCGATCGATACTAATAGCTATTTGCGCTATAAGGGTAGGCTCTATATCCCTACCGAGCATTCGATCCGATAAGAGCTTCTTAAGCGACACTATAATAGTAAGCTTGCCGGTTACTATAGTATAGAGAGGTCGCACGAGTTACTATCGCGCACATACTACTAGCTAAATAGTAAGCGGGATATAAAGGACTACGTAAACACGTGTGCCGTATATTAACGAGTCAAAGTACTAAAGCACTTACTATTTAGCGAGTTGTCTTTACTCCCTGTTCTAAAGAAGCCTTTTACAGAGCTTATAATAGACTTTATTATAGGTCTTCCCCCTACTAAGCGAAGAGGAAGCAAGGACGTCTTTAACGCTATACTAGTCGTTATAGACCGATTTACTAAGGGTGCTCGCTATATTCCTGCTCGGAAGGATTAGACGGCTATTAATATAGCTAAAGCACTATAGAACAACATCTTCTATAGCTATTAGGGGACCCCTAAGGGAATAGTCTCCGATAGGGGCTCGATATTTATATCGCACTATTAGAGCGAAATATGCCTATAGCTAAGACTAAAGCATCGGCTATTAACAGCCTTCTATCTATAGACTAACGGTCAAACAGAGAGACAGAATGCTACCCTATAGTAGTACCTGCGCAGTTACATTAACGAGAACCCTAAGGATTAGGTCAATCTCCTATAACTAGCCGAATTCGTATATAACAATAGTGTCTACTTATCTACTAAGGTGTTACCTTATTTCGCTGTAATAGGAAGCAACCCTACGCTACTATAAGACCCCCTATCGCTCGAGGCCGAGCGCAAGGAAAGGGAAGCGGGTTAACCTAAGACACTAGCGGCTATTAAGAGGGTTTAGAAGATGCGAGAAATCTATGCTAAGATAGCCGAGAAGTTAACAAAGGCTTAAGAGTACTAAAAGACCTACTATAACAAACACTACCTTCTAATAACCTTCAAGCAAGGCGATATAGTTATGCTTAGTATAAAGAACCTCCGCATCCGCAAACACCTATTACCCGATAGCAAAACAAGGCCTAAGCTCGTACTAAGATACATTAGCCTATTCTGCATCCGAGAACCGAAGGGTATATAGGCCTACTAGTTGTAGCTTCTACCCTATTATACTATCTATAACACCTTCTATATATCCCTCCTTAAGCTATACTATTAACGCGAAGGCGATAAAGCGCCTGCTAAGTTAGAAGAAGTCTTAGCTAATAGTAAAGAACTGTAGTCTATAGAACGTGTCCTATAGCACTAGACTAGGAAAGGCGAGAAGGAATACCTCCTAAGGTAGTAGGGCTATTTACCTAAATAGGACTCGTAGGAAGCTAAAGGATCCTTTAAGGACATAACCGAGTTGTTAGATAAGTATTAGACTAGCGTGAAGAACAAGAAGAAGGCTAAAAGCTTATAATGTTACTATTAAGGCCTAGGATAATACTACCCCCGGGGTGCCGTTAGCTAACTAATTAGAGGCCGGCAAACTAGGATAATAAGACTATACTAGGCGCGCTACGACGCGTTAATTAATTAATCGCATACTCTTTTAAGGGCTCTACCTCTTTACTAACGCGCCCTATAGGTCCCCCTTTTATTCCCTTATTCTATCGAGGCCTCGAGGCCTAGGCAATCGGCGAGGACGGCGCGGCTATATTAGTAACAGTGTTACGGAGTGTGTTGCTGCTTAAGAAAGGAAGGACACAGCTATATTAGTAACGGTATTACCGAGTTGTTGTTAGTTAAAGAAGGAAATTAGAAGCAAGGTAAAGTTAGCGCTAAGACGACTAGCGCCGCTATTATTAACATTACTTACTATTGTCGCTGCGCCTATAGATACAACCTTACCTATACTACGAGCCGGAGCGCACCCTACCGGCTAAGTCAAAAGAATAGCTATGTTAAAGGTTTAATTAAAACTTTAATTAAAACTTTAAGCCGCTTAAAAGATTAAGCGACTAATAGACTAACTAACTAAGGGCAAAACTATAGAGCTAAGCTAGCTAGGGTCGATCTTGCGGACAATAGGTTACTCCTCGATCTATCTAACCCTTTAAGCGAGGCGAACCTCTACTACTACACTTATAATAGCCTTTACCTATAGAAACTAGACGAGCTATGTTTTTTGAAAAGATGAGATAAGATTGATACTTGAAGGCTACTAAACCTAGCTAATTAGGGCTAGCGAAACTACGAACAATAAGAACAATAACCCTCGGAAGCGGACAAACCCTCGGAAGCGGACATTGCTAGGTCTTTTAAGAGTAGACGCAAAGAACTCGGTACGACATTACTTAGAACGGAGGCAGGGCTACAATACCTCGTACGTCTACCTATTATAGTAGGGAAGACGCGCTCGTATTATAATTAGTCGAAGGCCCTTAATTCTTGTAGGTATATACCACTTTATAGGTTGTTATATACAAGGATAGCGCAGTTAGAGTTAGATATTGTGTTAGAGGTGAGGTTTGATATAGTTATATAATTAGGTAGTTAAGTGTTCAATTTAGCGCGGGCTAAGCAGCTTATTAGACTTGCTAAGTTAGCGGCAATAGAGGTCGTAGAATATAGATAGGCTACGAGGGCGCGGCCTTTAGAAGGGAAGCGTATATTAGGGCTAAAGAGGCTACACGCAATTGGCATGTGACTAGGCTAAGTAAAGCTAGGGTCTTAGTGCCTTAGGTAGGGCTTAGCGCTTAGTAATAGGCCAACTTGCCTACCTTCCTCCCTCTCCTCCTAGCTCCTTATCGAATACTACTCGTACCTACTACTACCCTATCTACCTGCTAATATAACCCTTTTCACAGCTGTATATACCGGCTATATTTTAAAGTCTGCCGTACCTGCCTTTTTTAGCTATGCCTACCTTTTTTAGCCGTGCCTACCTTCTTTCCTTACTCTAACGTTACTATAATATAGGCTTACGCGAAGCTTACTCTATTACTTAGCGATACCGCGATACTACCGCTATATTTAACCTTCGTATCGATACCTATACCTCTACGCTCTATATCTACTACCTCCGTAATACCCTCGCTCCGCGCGCGCCTTCGTATACCTTCGTAACGCACTTTTTTCCTTAATTCGACGACTTTTATAATAGCGAGTCTACTTAACTAAGTTACGACGCCTCGTAAGAAGGGACCTAGTGCTTCTACGGGTCGTAATAAGACCGGAAATAGTAGAACGAGTACAGTATATTAACGTAAGAGGGCTGCTACTACTACCGCTAGCTCCGGTACTAGAAAGGGCGTCGCGAGCAAGGCTCCGCGCAAGATAACGGCGGGCAAGGCTCTACGCAAGACGATAACTAGCGCTTCTACTACTAGTAGCAATCGTACGAAGCGTCGATAGCGCCTAGGAAGTAAGTCCTATTTATAGCCGGTAGCGTAGCCGGTAGCGTAGCCGGTAGCGTAGCCGGCATTCTTACTATCTTTTTACTAATCCTTCTTTAGCCGTAGCCCTCCGTTAGATTCGGCAGTATTAGAAGAGTTCTAAGCTCCTAATCCGCAAAGCTCCTTTCTAACGACTTATTCGCGAAATTACCTAGGATTATAGAACGGACCTTCGCTTCTAAGCCTCCGCGATAGGCGCCCTTTAAGAGGCTATAGAAGCCTACCTAGTTCGTATCTTCGAATATATATTTCTCTTCTACCTCTTTTCGGACTATACTAATACTATTTTAGCGGTTAACCTTATAGCTATCTACGCGAAGCATATAACGATTATAGATAAGGATTTTAAAGCACTCGATTAGATTCTAAAAGGCTAGAATGTCTATATTCGAAACGGTACTAGGTAGGATAGATATTCTAGTAGGAAGGATGTTCGTAGTGTTATCTATAAGCTTTTCTATATACGAAATAAGCCGCTGTTATACGGCGCTGTATACCGCGCTCTAAATACTCTCTAAGTATATATATATAGTATAGTATGCTTTATTAGCCGTACGGAATAGAAGTCTCCCAAAATCCCGTTAGTACTAAGGAGTAAAAAGGCCGGCTACGCTACCGGCTACGCTGCCGGCTACGCTACTAGCTACGCTGCTAGGTTTTTTAAAGAACTAAAAGAAGATAGACATTCCGGTTAATTTGTATTAGTTTAGATTTTTATAAAAAGAAAACAGGGAAAAATAAGGAAGGTTAAAGAGCCTAATAGTTATAGTTATAGGCACTATCCCTGTTTTCTAGAGCATATTATACACCTGCCTTCGCAACTCTACCTAATACTCCCTCTAAATATCCTTATACTCTACCTACTAGAAATTCAACTAGGTACCTAGACCTATAGCTGCCTCTATATCTTTTACTATATTCTACAGGTTGAAGGCCTCTTCTATAGCAGCCTCTACCTCCTTATATAATACGAAGTTACTACCTGCCCTACCCTTTATATCTCCTAAATAACTAAGAGTTCTAAGGAACGAACTAGCATTCGGCCTTAGTATAGCGAGTAACTAGTAGAACGTTCTATAGAGCTGCCTTATAGCTCTTTTATATACTATACCGATACCGAGGGAGGAGCTATCCTAATACTTAATATTGTCGAATAGTTCGGTAGGAAAGTGTATAAACTTCTTAAGGAGGAGGACTTCTAGGGAAATCGATAAGTTCTGCCTAGATCTAGATAAAGACATTCTACTAAGCAGTTAGGGAATTGAACCGTAAACGAAAGGATGAAATTCATACCTAAGGAGTACAGTTTCCGAACTAAACTATAATGCCTTATATATATATATGTATACTTTTGATTAGTTAGTGCCCTTAGCTAATTGTCTATAGATTTGAGGTTATATAAGTACCTTTATACAACTACGTAGCCTAAGTAGGATTCGAAAATTCTATAAGTACTAAGGACTAAAAATGCCGGCCACGCTACCGGCTACACTACTAAGTCTTACAAAGGGCTTGCTTGAAGCTACATATACATTCGTACACTTCTTAAAAACCGATAAATTATATAGTTCGAACTAGCTACTTATATAGTTGCTTAGCAAACCAACCTAAACTAAACTAGAGTTTCGGCTTAGCAAACCAAACTAAACTAACCCGAACTACTGCGGGGTCTACCTACTATAATAGGTAGACGTACGAGGTATTATAGCACTGCCTCCGTTCTGAGTAATATCGTACCGAGTTCTTTGCGTCTACTCTTAAAAGACCTAGAAATGTCCGCTCCGAGGGTTGTTTTTATTATTACGAGGGCTATTATTGTTCGTAGTTTCGCTAGCCCTAATTAGTTAGGTTTAGCAGCCTTCAATTGTTAATCTTATCTTATCTTTTTAAAAAACGCAGTTTATCTAGTTTCTATAGATAAAGGCTATTATAAGTATAATAGATAAGGTTCGCCTTACTTAAAGGGTCGGAAAGATCGAGGAGTAACCTATTGTCCGCAAGATTGACTCTAGCTAGCTTAGCTCTATAGTTTTGCCCTCGGTTAGTTAGTCTATTAAACCACTCTATCCTTTAAGCCTTAATGTTTTGACTTAGCCTTAAAGTTTTGATTAAACCCTTAATATAGCTATTCTTTTAACTTAACTAGTATAGTACGCTTCCGTCCTTAGGCCGTAATATAGGTAAGGTTGTCTTAGTAGGCGTAGCGATAATAGCAAGTAATGTTAACAATAGCGGCGCTAGCCGCCTTAGCGCTAACTTTACCTTGCTTTTAATTTCCTTCTTCGACTAGCAACGCTTCTACTAGTAACGCACTCTGCAATACCGTTACTAATATAGCCGCGCCGGCCGCGCCGTCGTTATTATTATTATTATTATCTACGCGCGCGCCGTCCTCGCCGATCGCCTAGGCCTCGAGACCTTAATAGAATAAAGGATTAAGAGGGGGACCTAAATACTAGGAGAAGGGCCTTATAGGGCGTATTAGTAAAGAGGTAGAGCCCTTAAAAGAGCATGCGATTAGTTAGCGCGCTTGTTAATACTCGGTGCGTATTTACTATAGTAATATAGTCTTATTGTCCTAGTTTACCGGCCTCTAATTAGTTAGCTAATAGCACCCTAGGGGTAGCATTGTTCCTAGGCCTTTCTAGTAGTATTATAGGCCCTTAGCCTTCTTCTTGTTCTTTGTACTAGTCTAATACTCGTCTAACAACTTAGTTATATCTTTAAAAGAGGCTTTAGCTTCCTACGAGTCCTATTTAGGTAGATAGCCTTGCTATCTTAGTAGGTACTCCTTCTTGCCTTGCCTAGTCCGGTACTTTAGGATGCGTTCTATAGACTATAGCTCTTCGCTATCGGCTAAGACTTCTTCTAACTTAGCAGGCGCTTTATCGCCTTCGCGTTAGTAATATAGTTTAAGGAGGGAGATATAGAAGGTATTATAGATAGTATAATAAGGTAGAAGCTACAACTAATAGGCCTATATAGAGGAGCCTTTAACTTCTCGGATACGGAATAGGCTAATGTATCTCGGTACGAGCTTAGGCCTTGTTTTGCTATTAGGTAACGGCTGTTTGCGGATGCGGAGGTTCTTAGTACTCAGTATAACTAGGTCGCCTTGCTTAAAGGTTATTAGCGTATAGTGCTTGTTATAGTAGGCCTTCTAATAGGCCTAGGCCTTTGCTAGTTTGTTAGCTATTTTAGCGTAAATTTCTCGCATCTTTTAAACCCTCTCGATAGCCGCTAGTGTTTTAGGGGCTTAACGCGCTTCCCTTTCCTTACGCTCGGCCTCGAGCGGTAGGGGGTCTTATAGCATAGCAGCGTTCTAGCCTATTATAGCTATATATAGTAACACCTTAGTTAATAAGTAGATACGATTATTATATACGAATTTAGCTAGTTATAGGAGGTTAACCTAGTCGTTAGGGTTCTCGTTAATATAACTACGTAGGTACTGCTATAGGGTAGTATTCTGCCTCTCTATTTAACTGTTAGTCTGTAGATAGAAGGCTGTCGATAGCCGATGCTTTAGTCTTAGCTATAGGCATATTTCGCTCTAATAGTGCGATGTTAGTATCGATCTACGATTAGATACTATCCCCTTAGGGGTCCCCTAATAGGTATAGAAGATATTATTCTATAGCGCTTCTGCTATATTAATAGCAGTCTAATCTTTCCGCGCCGGGATATATCGAGCGCCTTTAGTAAATCGATCTACTATAACAAGGATAGTATTATATATATCCTTGCTAGCCCTATACTTAGTAGGAGGAAGGCCTATAATAAAATCTATTGTAAGTTCTGCGAATAGCTTCCTAGGAACAGGAAGTAAAGACAACTCGCTAAATAGCAGGTGCTTTAGTGCTTTAATACGCTAGCATACTATATAGGTCTGTACGTATTCTTTTATATACCGCTTACTATTTAGCTAGTAGTATATACGCGATAGTAGCTCGTGCGACCTCTCTATACTATAGTAACTAGCGAGCTTACTATTATAGTGCCTCTTTAAAAGCTCTTGTCTAATCGATTGTTTAGTAGGGACATAGTATCTGCCCTTAAACTTTAAGTAACCCTTATCGTCGATCGACTAATTACTCTTACTAGATCGAGTCGTTCGCCTACTTATAAGCCTATTAATACGTTTAATAGCAAAGGCGTCCCTCTACTAAGTACGTAATAGCTTATCTATAAACAATTAACTATCCCTATTTGCAAGGTTATTTAATAGCACCCGTACTATCGAACGAGGTACGCATTATATGTATCTAATAGTACTAGTAGCCGGAACTACTATAACCTCTTCTATAGTGCTATCGCTATATAGGCTATTACTATAGATAGTAATGTCTTCAATCGAGTTATTATAGCTCGAGCGATCTACGTCCTTTCTTTTAACGTATACTAGAAGAACGACAACTCCGCTACAGTATTTGTTGCCGCCGTAGGGTCCGGAGGTCCGCTTATCCTACGCTTGCTTATAAATAATACAGGCTATAGCAATCTTATACTATAGGGTTAGAAATAAAGAATTAATATATTAGGTCTCGCTATTGTAATTAGGTCGCCTCGATAGGCTATCGGTAGGGTTACTTACGCCTAGCCGGTATAATACACTAAAATCGAACCTAGCGAGGTAGACGGCCTATCTAGCCTATCGACCTATAACCCTAGTAACCTTCGTAATTCTACGGAGGTTGTTATAGTCTATATAGACCTAGATTGTATATTAAGCCCTATCGAGGTAGTGCCTCTAATACTTAAAGGCCTCGATAATAGCTAGTAACTCTTACTCGTAGGTCTCGTAACGACGCTCTATATCGATTATCTTTTGTAAAAAGAAGGTAATCGGGTGCTAATAGGTATTATTAGCCTATTGTAATATAATAGCTAATATAGCGAACTATAAAGCGTTAGTCTTAATACGGATCTACTTACTTAGTACAAAATAGTATAATAGGGGGACTTTAGTAAAGCGTTGCTTTAGACCGTTAAAAGCGGCTTGCGCTCTATTAGTCTATTTAAACTCCCTAGTTAGGTTAGCCTTAGTTTTAGTAAGCTTAGTTAGGGGTATTACGTATCGCGAATAGCTCTTAATAAAGCGGCGATAGAAATTAGCGAAGCTAAGGAACGACTATAGCTCCTTAATACTAGTAGGCGTTAGCTACTTAGTAATAGTCGTAATCCGATTAGGATTAGCCTTAATACCCTCGGTTAATACGAGGAAGCTAAGGAAGGCTACCTCCTTAGTAGCGAAGGTGTATTTAGAAGGCTTATAATATAGGCTATATATTCTTAGGCGATCGAGCACCTTACGGACTATAGCCTAGTACTCCGTAATATTAGGTAAGTGTATATAAACTAGGATGTTATCTAGGTAAACTATACAGAGGTAATCTAATAGGCCTAATAGGGCCCGATTAATATAGGACTAGAATGTAGCAGGGGCATTAGCTAGCCTAAATAGCATAACTAAGTACTTAAAATAGCTATAGCGACTATAGAAGGCTGTTTTCTATTTATCGCCCTTACGAATACAGATACGATAGTACGTATCCTTAATATCTAATATAGTATAGAAATAGGCGCTAGAAAGGCGATTAAGGGTCTTATTAATAAGCGGAAGTAGATAGCGGTCTTTAATAGTAACAGTATTAAGCCTACGATAATCGACGTATAGGCGCAGGCTACTATCCTTCTTTAGTACGAAGAGGATAGGTACACTAGCAGGGCTGTTACTATACTAAATTCGACTATTAGCTAGGTTCTTATCTAGGTACTTACGTAACATAGCAAGCTCTCGCTCGCTAAGGTTATAGAGGGGCCCGAAGGGGACCTCTTTGCCCTCTATAATGTTAATCTTATAATCCGTCTCTTTAAATATAGGCAATATCGATGCTAGGTAGTGTTTGAATATATTAATATAGGTCTCTCGAATAGGCTAGGGTGTACGAGCAAGCTAGTTAGGATCTGTGCTATCGGGGGGCATAGGTTCTTCGTTATTACTACCGAGTAGGTTAGTAGTCGGATTAGCTAGGGTTAGGTTGCTAATAAATAGGACCCTAATATTATTAGGGCACTCGCTAATATTAATGTATTTAATATCCTCTTTCCTAGCGATTCTAAATCGCTATTATTAACTGCCTAAGACTATAGCGATAGCATAGTGCTTAAGAATAGGGTTGCTAATAACAATAGTAGCTCCCCTATATAGGTTGTTTATATCTACTATATAGGTAGTAAAGTCTAGTAGGCGCTTATTGCCGAGGTCGTCTCTTAGGACTATATAAATATAGTAGGCTCTATAGGTTAAGTGCCGAGCATTATTAAACTAAGCAAGGGTTAGTAGGTTAGTCCTAGGCAATTGTCGAAGGTCTAATTATTTAGCTAGGCGATAGCTAATAAGGGCACTAACCGAATTTCCTAGATCTAGTATAACCTTAGTCTTATAATTAGTACTATACGAGTCCGATACGAGATAGGTGCGTATAATAGCTAGCACAATATTAATAGTCTTACGCCGTACGAGGCTAATAGTTAGTGCAGCGCTTATTCTTTTTTCGACTAATAGGAAGGACCGATAGGGGTAGCATTAGCGGCTAAAAGGTGCTTTCGGTGTTTAGCGGTAGTACGGTTAACTCGGGCCTAGTCTCGAGGCCTATTATATTAGCCTAGTAAATAAGTAGTGCTATCGCAATTAAAGCACTTATATCTAGTTAGGGCACTACTAGGTCCGCTCGAATTAGTACTAGAATTGGCTAAACGATTAGAGGTATATAGAAATAAGCCCCTTCCTTATCCTCTTCCTTGCTAGGGGTTTCTACCGTAGTATCGGCTCCTACTTCTTCTACGTTAGTTGTTACTGTTTCTATTGTTAGCAGTATTAGTTTAGGGAGTACTTCCTTAGTTTCTACTACGGCTACAGTTACTACGGTTAGTACTAGCTAGTCGGATCCTCGATTCTAGTCGTTACTAGAGCTAAATAGCTCGTTTAGCTATTTCTACTTCGACTATAAATTAAATGCGTATTAGATTAGCCTATTTAAACACACGGCGGCGGTCCAATTTAAGGACTAATTCCTATCTTAATTTAGGGCGTATTTCGGAGATCTAGATAGAATTAGTCTTAGCCGGCAAATCGTCCTCGAGGGTCTTTAAATAGGCCTCGAAGGATCGTAAGGATTAGTCGGCCTTTTGTTTAGTACGTAGGTATTAGTCCTATATATGTTGCTATCGTAATATAGGGTTGCTAAGGGTATTTAGTATAATAGTCTTATAGTCCTACTACTAAACCGCGGTCTAATCGTCGAGGGATTTAAAATAGTTATCCTAGGTACGCTTTAGGTCGCTATTAATATACTATATAGCGTAGACGACTAATAAGTAGTTATCTAGTAGGGCCCTTAGTGCATTCCGCTAGTTTAATTTATAATTACGTATGTAATTATTGTACTGCTTACGGCTAGAGCTATTAAACACGGTATAGTCCTTAAGCTTAGTATCCTTCTTCTAAACAAGTAGCGAGGAAGGCCCTACTATTAGTTTAGCATTAGTTGTTAGGGCCTCCTATAGGCGGTAAATCTCGAGGAGGTTATCCTTTAGCTATTATTCTTAGCGTAGAGCAGCGAGCCTATTCTAGGTAGCTTCTTAGAGTCTCGCTACTAGCTAGGGGCTAAAGGCTAGTTAGCTATATCGTCGATTAACAATGTTATTAAGAATGTCGTTAACAGGCAATTCTAGATTATCGCCTAGGACTATAGGTTCTTTAGTAGGCCTAGTAGTAGGTTCTTTAGCAGGTGCTTTAGTAGGCACTTTAGTAGGCACTTCGGTAGGCACTATGCTACTAGCGTTATCGTTGCTAGCGCTGCTAGCGGCGCCGCGGTTGTTATTGCTTCGTAATAAGCCGGCTATTATAATAGGGGGTAGGGCTAATAATGTATTATAGCCCCTTATAGTACGGATATAGCG
Source organism: Pseudocercospora fijiensis CIRAD86 (assembly GCF_000340215.1). Classification (NCBI taxonomy): domain Eukaryota; kingdom Fungi; phylum Ascomycota; class Dothideomycetes; order Mycosphaerellales; family Mycosphaerellaceae; genus Pseudocercospora; species Pseudocercospora fijiensis. Next base: position 8,041,360 of record NW_006921532.1, read on the forward strand.
GAATTAGTAGGTATCGGCTTAGTGCGATTAACTTAGTGTAATAGGCTATATAGAAGGCCTTACTTAATAATTAGTACGGTTGTTTTAGTAGAATAGTACGTATAGGTCCCGTTCTTTAGGCGTAATATAGTTAAATCGATAGTTTTCGTAGCTATACCGCTAAAAGCTTGAAATAAGGACTATCTAGCTACTACCCTTAAAGGGTAGATCGAATACTATATAATAGGGGTTATATTAGCAGGTAGATAGGGTAGTAGTAGGTACGAGTAGTATTCGATAAAGAGCTAGAAGGAGAGGAAGGAAGGCAGGCAAGTTAGCTTACTACTAAGCGCTAAGCCCTACCTAAGGTATTAAGACCCTAGGTTTACTCGAGCCCGGTTATATACTAATTACGTATAACCTCTTTAGTCCTAACAATCGGTCTAATATGCTTAACTTAGTATAATAGGCCGTATAGAAGGCCTTGCTTAATAATTAGTACGGTTGTTTTAGTAGAATAGTACGTATAGGTCCCGTTCTTCGGGCGTAATATAGTTAAATCGGTTTTCGTAGCTATACTACTAAAAGCTTAAAATAAGGACTATCTAGCTGCTACCCTTAAAGGGTAGATCGAATACTGTATAAGAAGGGTATATTAGTAGGTAGATAGGGTAGTAGTAGGTACGAGTAGTATTCGATAGAGATCTAGGAGGAGAAGGAGGAAGGTAGGCTAGTTAGCCTAACGCTAAGCGCTAAGCCCTACCTAAGGCACTAAGACCCTAGCTTTACTTAGCCTAGTTATATACTAATTACGTATAGCCTCTTTAGCCCTAATATCGACCTATCGACCCTCTATAACCTTAAACCCCTCCTAATATCTTTAGGTTCGAACTGTTCTATACTATTCGTCTTTACTATATAATACCTATTCGTATTATAGGACCTCGTCTATATATATAGCCGCTACGCCGAGTTGAAGATCCTTAGTAGAGGGTCTAAGCCTTTATAAATAGCGCTAGTATTAGCTAGTAACTAGCCCTACTACCCTATACCCTTATAGGGTAGCTAGCTACTAGCCGATAAAAGAGGCCTCTTTTAGTAGAGAGATAAAATTATTAACCTCGTATAATATACTATTCCTATTATACTCTAGTAGTGCCTATATTATAATAGGGCTTTAATTACTATAGCCTAAACTATAAGTCTACTATCCTATTCTACTGGGTATAGCTACCTATATTACGATAGGTTATACTACCTTCGGAGGCCTATACTATTATAGCTAGTAGTAGTAGTAGTAGTAGTAGTAGTAGTAGTAGTAGTTTCCGTCTTTTACTAGGTATGCCTTTAATAAATACCTCTAGGATATAGCTTCTAAGGCGAAGATATAGATTACGAATTTACGAAGGAGCGCTATCTCTAACTAGTTATATTCTATGCCTCTACTAAAGACTAGATTAAACGATAACTAAATAGGAAGATAAGCTAGAAAGACTACAATCTAAGGCACTATACGAGGAATAGGTTTTACTAGAGTTCTAAAAATAAGAGGCTATATACTATTAAAAAGGTTAGCTCTTTATCTAAGATAGTATAGGAATACGAGATATTTAATATTATAACAATTAAATGCTACGAGGTAGTCTACTACGGTCGTAGAGCTATTAAAGCCCTTCTTAGGCGCAAGCTGCAACTTCTATAGTATAATAAAGGAGGATATTACTATAGCCTTATTATACTATTAAATCTATAATCTCCTTAAAATAGCGCCTCTAAAGCGTATAGTACTAATTAGATATATATGCTCTAGTAATATATACGACCGCGTCTAGGGCGACTTGACTTCTCGGACTAACTAGACGGCTCTTATCTGTGTCTAATAACATCTCTTCTACCTAAAGGACTGCTATACTAAATTCTGTCGAGTCTACGCCCTCTAAAGTAAAGAGGCCGAGAATATAGCCTATTATATCTACGACTATATTAACTTATATAGAGCGCCGAGACTATAGCAATTTAATAATAGTAGCGAGTTTAAGGGTATATACGAGGCTCTTATTACTTTCTATAGTATACTAATTGCCTATATCGCTTTATACTTCCCTAAGTTAGAAGGACTCGTTAAAAAGGCTAACGGCGTTATTAAGAAGCGTATCTCTACTATTAAGATAGATTGTAGATTAAGAGGCTAGACTATTACTATCTAAGAGGCCGCTCGTATCTATAGCGAGACCTTCTGTACTATTATTAAAACAACCCCCTTTAAGGCCTTCTTAAACCGTAACCCTACTAAGAAGCCGGATCCTATACTAGTAGGTCTATAGGCGGCTTTAGAAGCCGCTAGCGACTATATAGAAGCTACTAGAAGCCTATCTCCTATTCTAATAATAGGTAACGAGCTATTCCTACACGAGGCTATTTTTACTATAGAGGCGGCGGCTCGTAATAACGATACTATAAGTACTATAATAGTCGCTATAGCTATTACTAACAGCTATAACCGCGTACGTAATAGAGACAACCGTCTAGTAGTTAAATTAGATATATAAGCGCCTGCTATAGTACTACTATACTAGCGACTACTATAGTAGCCGAGACTAGCCCTCTATAGCCTAGATACGGCGTGCCTTACTATAGCGAGGTAGACCGCCGCTATACTATCTATAGGTCTAGTACTAGTATTGTCTATAGTATTAGCGATAGCTAGTATATTCTATAGGACTTTATCTCGTTAAACTAGCGCTCCGCTAACGCTAATTATAATAGAGCCTATACTAGTAGTAATAGTAAGGTAAGGACCTTCGTAGTTAGTAAGTTATAGTAACCTTATTAGTATAGTAATCTAGAAGAAATACCTTATTAAGTCTAGCCCCCGAGTAGTTATTATCTAGATAATAGATGCCGCTTAAGATATGCCTAATTACTATCGACTAATAACTCCTTAGAGTAAGCTAAAGGGTAAGTAGTATATACGGTACCTATTACTAACTAAGGGCTATTTATTTGCTATCTATAAGGATAGCGAGTCTAAAGCTATTAGTATAGCGGAGGGTTTTCGAATATAGGCAAGGATACCTATTAGCACTATCTACGAGTGCTATTATAATAGCTCTTATAATAGTAAATATTATAGCTACCGTAAACGAGATATTTCTTATTCTAAGCTATACTACGGTTGCGGTAACTGCTATAATAATATAGACAACTACGGCCTTCTAAACAACTATAAAGCGTATATCTTAATTGCTAACGATAATAAGATAGCTACTATCTAACAATCCAGCTCTATACTAGAGAGGTAATACCTAGAGCGGCTATAGAGTAAGAATCCGCTATCTCTATACCTACGTAACTAATACCTACTCCTACTATAGTCTAGCGGATCTAGTCTTCTACTAAGCTACTAGTTACTACTAAATCTCCGCGTAGAAGAGGTTAGTAGAAGAAGACTATATCTAAGAAAGCGTAGTTATTAAGGGAATAGGTACCTAAGGGCGTATAAAAGAGAAGGAGAGCGAGGGCTTAGTAGAGTACCTAAAGGGGATAGAAGTAACCTAATAGAACTTTAAGTAGTAGTCTGTTACTGTATTTATTAGGGGATACTGGTCTTGTGTAGGGGTGTACTACTTAAAGCTAAATTTAAGCTAGCTTTAAGGCGGCTTTAAGTATTAATATAATAATATTAGTATAGCTACTACATCTATACTACACACAAAATATATAGTCTTTATCTACTAATTAGTAGCTTTAATTTAGTCTATATATCGCGTTATTACGACTATTATATCGCTTATAACACAGTCCGAGGGCTAAGCGTTAAATTGCGACTAGTAAGCTAGTAAAGCCGGCTTATTATAATATCTATTAGTAACTAATAGCTTAGTTAAATCCGCTATTTAATTAACTAAAGAGGCTCTATATATCTACTTTTCTAGTACGTTATTACTTATCAAATCTGTAGTAATTGCTTTACCAAATAGGGGCCATTTGATAAAAAGCGTACTTAACTAACGGGCAACGGTAGCGGCTTGTCGCAGCTTTTCTGCCGCTGCGAGCCACAGTCGCTGCGAAAGTGTTCCTGACCGATTGCGCTGGCCACCTGCTCTTTGAAGAGATTCCACACCGCTCAACCTCGTAGCAGCAGGATGTCTAATATATGGCGCTGTGAGCCCCTTCCAAACATCCTGTCACTCCCAGCCGCCGCCAGGAGACTCAGCTCGTACGATGGCAGACATGTAGAGCCTGTCGCACGACCTGGGCAGTTACATCGACTATCATGCGTGCCGGCCCTGCCGGCGCATTCTCTCGGGCAGCCGGGCTCATCATCATCATCATCATCATCATCTGCGAAAGTAAGCGCACTGCCACGTGCGCCTATGAAACGCCAAGGTAAAGAAAGTGGTGTGCGCCGTATGCTGTCTGACAACAACCGAAGTGCAGGCAGCAAAGACTATGACCATACGCTCTGCTTTGTCGACTACGGACGGACTTTGGAACCTGTTTTCGCGCCATTTGGCGACAGCGGTGATGCCACTGTTGTACTGCTAAGATTGCGATACTTCGGCTTGAATGGCGTTTTACCCTTGCTTCACCAGGATGACTTCCACGTGGACGTGCGCCGACAGAACGGCACGTACTCCAGCTTACCCACCTCATCGTCTCATCGTATCCGTCCACTACTTATGCAACACGCTTCTGCAAAGTCCAAGTCTTGCCGAAGCGCTCTCAGAGCTGCTTCTTGATGCAAGCACTTCCTGAACAGGATACAGATCCGATCCAGCACATAGATTGCCACTTTCTGATCATTGCAGAGGGCAGATACACTTGCCCTCGGTCTGCAGCTTCACACTTCTTCCTCGGTATCATGCATCGAATCGTTGTTCCCAGGTGGCGAAGGATCGTAGTAGTGCCTTGACGGAACCGTCTTAACGAGCCAGTACATTAGTTCTGTGAGGATCCAGCAGGTGGTACTTCGGTAGATACAGCAACGAAGAACCGCCACCGGCTACCCATGTAGCCATCATCCCTTCAGATGATTTATGCATGGTGGACGTTATGATAACTAGGTATCATAGCGTGGGCAGGTATGTCAGTCATTATTATCCTCCAGATTTGAGAACTGCACATAACTCCCGGAGAAAACAGCGCACCACGGTACCAGTGGCACACGTCCTTTCTTCTAGCCTTCCGTGGTCGCATTTCACCTTCCTGATTCACATTGCTGAGCGGGAGAGGACGTATGCCCCACGCCATCTGTAAGTACGCGAGTTCAAGTAAAGGCGAGCACCGTGGACGAACAATGCCTCTCCAATTTGATATCGCGCAGCAGTCTGCGGTCGCACACGCTCGGGCGTGAGTGCCATCTACGTATGTAGCGTGGGAATATATGCCCCCCATACGCAGGGACAGACTGTCCCACCAACCATGGCGTGGTGGCTTGCATGTTTGACAAGATCTTCAGACACAGCGTTTATACAGATCCACAAGGAGACCAGCGACACACGTTTGACCAGCATGAGACGCGTGGGTGAAGTGATTACGAACCGGATCTTCACAGCCTTGTCTGCCTCGGTACCAAAGAACCTGGTGCTGGTGTCACAAAAGCCATGGCATGCGGCATGCCTCATCGGCCCGTATCAGGTCCTCCCCCGGACAGCCACCATTGTTTGAGACGTATGTGGGATGTATGTCACCGGCCAGCGAGAGATGGGGACGTGAGTGGCGTTTAAGCTACGGTAGGTTATGACGGAAGAGACGGTGCCATCAAGAATGTCTGAGCAGCATGCATCAGTGAAGTAGCACAGCTGCATGCATGTCTTGGTGTAGCAGTATGCACGTCAAGAAGACGTTATTGGCGTCTCAAACAATCAAACAAATGCAATGTTTGGCGAACTAGTGATGTGCGGTCTCTGTTTCTGACAGGGCGCCACGCATTTGGCCTGGCTCTCCATGACAGAGGGCCGATGGCGTAGTACGGACAGGGTGAAGAGTGGGAGTGTACCGGCGGACCCAAGAGTGTCGCAAGACAAGGATTCAGCAAGATGGTATGCGGCGCAATCTGCGAACGGTTTCCGTGCATCACTACCAGCCACCCAGCCATGTCGCCCAAGTAGTATTGATGGGGAGAATTGCAGACAGTCGTGAAGAACTTGAAGGCCTCGGAAGGTGGACAGCAATGATGATGTCGTGGTGATGCTTGGCGGCCGCTCCACGTCTTCTTCACAGTGAAGTTCACACGTGCTTGCTGGCTTGGCTTGCCCGGGGAACCGGAACGGCAGCGGCCACTGCATCATCTCAAACGACTAGCCAGAGAGCGAGCACAAGGTACAGTACTTTGGCCCTCGGAAACAACGACGCCGTTCAAGATGCCAGACGTCAAGCGCTACACCATCAGCGAGCCCTATCTCGATCTAGGTTGTGGACTTGGAGAGGTGCGAAAAGCAGATCCTAGCTTCATCAAACTCTACTGATCGAGAGTCCTAGGCCCCCTTCTGGGAGAAGGACAGAGACACATTACGCTTCGTAGACATTGTCAAGGAGAAGCTACATACCGTCAAACTCTCCGAAGGCCCATCCTCTCACAAACAGTGGAATCTTAAGTACTCTATTGGTACTACAGCCGACATCGAAGGCAATGAGACAGAGTTCATGTTTGGCGGCAAGACCGGCTATGGGCTATTTAATAAAGTAAGCATGACATCTGCCGGCAATAGAGCACGATGACTGAACTAGAGGTAGAACACCGGTGAGCACCGGATCATCAAGGAGATGTGGACCGAGGCCGAGCGACAAGACGACAACGGAGGAAAACCAGGCAAAGGCAAAAATCTAGCAGAGCGCATGCGGTCCAACGATGGGGCTGTTGACATCAAAGGTCGATTCTACGTCGGAGCCATGAATGATCCGGCAATCGTGGGAAGTGGAAACTTTACAGACGAAGGTGCGTGGGATGTCATGCATTTTATTTTCCATGCCCAGGCACTCATGGAGTGAACGCACTAGGCATTATATTCCGACTTGATCCAGATCTGAGCATCCATCGAGTCAAGAAAGGTCAGAGATCCGCAGCAATACGTCCTTTGCTCACATCATGATGGCTTGGCAATTACTGACCTTGGCAGGTGTCACAATTCCAAATGGAACGTCCTGGGCACCAGACAACAAGACCATGTACCTGACTGATTCTCCCTCTGGTAAGATTATGGCATACCCATACAACCCGGAAACCGGAGAATTTTCACCTGAAGGCAAAGCGTTCTTCACATGCCCATATGAAGGCGGTGTGCCGGATGGTCATTGCCGGGACGAGGAGGGTCATTTCTGGGTCGCCTGCTTCGGAACCAGCAAAGTAGTAAGAGTGAGCCCTCGAGGTGAAGTTGTCGCCGAAGTAAAACTTCCGACAAGGTGTGTGACTTGTCCTGAACTGTGCGGCACCCAGCTTTTCATCACCACAGCGGCGGAGGAGGAGCCGGAGAAATATCCCTGGAGCACTAAATACCAGGGCGCCCTCTTCATGATCGATGTGGGTGTGAGAGGATTGCCGAGGAACAAGTTCACTGGCAGGGTGTAATGGCTAGCCCGAAAGGTGTCACTCACTGAGAACATAGACATAGAGCCAATGTGCAAGCAGTAACGGGCTACATGTATTAAATAAGTTGCACATCGATATCGCCAAGTAGCAAGGCGTTGGGCAAGCACTGCATTGTGCTCAAGCCTGATGGCCAAGACATGAAAGACTAATTTTCGTGGTTGGAAAAAGGTTGTACTGTAGTACATGTAGTTATACATAATTACTGTAGGCGTATCATAAATATCATGTAAGTCGTTGCTTGGTGGGTATCGATATAAAGCTCAACGCGTCATGGTGATCATCAACCCGGATCCTCATTTGTACTCGCCAACCGCAGCTTTCGCGGTCTTCTTCATCATGTGTATGAAAGGCTCCGGCAGAAGACGCCAGTCATCAGCCCAACCATATTCACAGACCATTCGCTCAAAGGTTCTCGATAGTGCTTTTAGAAGATCTTCCGCGTATAGATCTCTCCCGTCGTTTGCCTCGAGGAATTCGCGCCACTCACGCCACGCGCACTTGGCCATGGCCCGACAACGAATCGTGATTTGCATGCTGTCTGCCATCATGGAGCTGGTTTGCCACATCTTCGATAACATCTCCTCGGCGTCCACGGTGATGAGTCGTCTGCGAGCGGGCTGTGGACTGTCGCAGCCTTTTCTGTACTCCGCTGCAAGGTCGTTATGGCTCTTACTGCGTGATGGCGGATATAGGATCGGCTGTGCCGAGGCCTGCTGCGGAATATATATAGGAGGTAGATGCTTTGCAGTGTTGTACAGAAGTTTTCGCCTCATTTGAGCAGAGCACAGTGACTCGGTAGAGGGATTCGACATGCCGGAAAGACCAGTTGGGTGAGCAGCTCTGTTCCGAAGGGGCATGCGCCTTTGTAAGCACCATGACGACGATGAGGATGCCGAAGTGGGTTCCTGAATAGATGAAGTAGACTCGCTTTCTGCAATTGACGGCTGTGACGAAGCCTGAGACATACGATTCTGCCGAGTGGCCTCGGATCGCAAGGAAGGAGTGCTCTGAGATGTGGCTAGAGAGTGTATGCTTGGTGTTTGTACAGCAAAACTGTCTGGGACAGCATCTGCAACCCAATGCATATTTGAGTATCGTGCTGGCCCAGTGGGAGGGGGCGTCAGTGTCGGTGCTGCGGTTCGGGGCCCAACCCGTTCTTTATGCAGACCACGTCTGCAGTCCGGGCACTGTATACTGCGACGTAACCATTGCTGAATGCATTCAAAGCAATAAGCATGTTGGCATTCTGTCACGACAGGATCTTTGACACGTTCCTGGCGAGGAATCAGCATACATCCAGAATGCCGTATTATATATAACTCAAGACACATACCCGACAGATACTACAATCCGTGTCGCGTGAGCGCGCTCTGTCCCCAACCTGCAATCCATAATTCCGTAGTTGGTCCAGATCAGGCATGGTAGGAGGATTCGCCTTTTGTGTCGTGCCAGAGCGACGACGGTGCGGGCGCGACGCTTCAAAAGCTGCTCTTCCAGGGAAGGGTGCTGATTGCACAGCAAGCATTCCGGATGGCTGCTTGATAGATCTAGCCGTCCTCATCAATAGATTCCGGTCCACATAGATTCCTGTGCAATGTGCTCCGACCACACAAGCAGCAAGGCGCTGGGGGAGGGTTTGAGATGCACCTCCACCGGCGAAGACTTCCAGATTGGACGCGCATGTTCACGATGGCGATCTCCTGAAGACGTTGGCGACGCGCTGCCAGGACCCATGGGTGAGCCGACACGTTGTTTCAGATGAAGAGGAGATGTCGTCGTGTCGTCGAAGCTGCGGTTCGGACCTTCGGATCTTGTTCGGCAGCTGGCTCCACAATCCACATTGAGTGCAAAGTCAGGTCTCGTCCATGCCGTGAAGCTTGAGAATGGCCGGTGGAAGCCATCGTCATCGCCTACCATGAAGGCCATACTCAGCAAACTGTCCGCGAAGCCGGTCGTCCGCACGCAAATCAGACGCACCAACCATGTGAGACTGCTGTCCAGCTCTGCCTCCAGAAGACAGCATGTGGTTCCCGAGTTGAAGGACAAGAGCTTGTTCAAGCAGGAATCATACATCAATGGCAGATGGGTGCAGGCTAAAGGCGGGAAGACATTCGATGTGTACGATCCGGCTACGCACCAGAAGATTGGAAGCATGCCCGAAATGGACAAGCACGATACCAATGAAGCCATTGAAGCAGCTTCGGAAGCTCTCAAGTCTTTCAGAAAGACCACGGCTCGTCAGAGGGCTACCATCTTGAGGAAGTGGTACGATCTCATGATGCAGAACTCAGAGGATCTGGCCAAGTTAATTACATGGGAGAATGGCAAGCCTTTTGCGGATGCGCAAGGTGAAGTCACTTATGCCTCGAATTTCTTCCTGTGGTTTAGCGAAGAGGCGCCCAGGCTTTATGGGGACACCATACCGGCCAGTGTGCCTGGTAACAGAGTCTTCACAAGCAGAGAACCAGTGGGCGTGTGTGGTTTGATCACTCCGTAAGCCGCCTACACTTTTCCCGTGTCCTCTGAAGGCTAATATGGTATCAAGCTGGAACTTTCCCGCGGCTATGATCACCAGAAAGATAGGACCAGCCCTGGCTGCTGGTTGTGCTGTTGTTGCAAAATCGCCAGGAGAGACACCCTTTACCGCTGCAGCCATTATGGAGTTGGGAGAGCGTGCCGGCGTGCCTCCTGGTGTTGTGAACATTGTCACATCTCTCGATAATACCCCGGAGGTCGGCCAAGCGATAACTTCTTCTAACGATGTGCGCAAGGTTTCCTTTACTGGCTCGACCGGCGTTGGCAAACTGCTGCTAAAGCAGTCCGCCGATACCCTGTGAGTCCGATGAGCACGAGGCATATATGAACACTGGCTGATATTGCGATCTCTTCAGCAAGAAAACGTCTTGGGAGCTCGGTGGTAATGCGCCCTTCATAGTCTTCGATGACGCCGATCTCGAGAGCGCCGTAAATGGCGCTATAGCTAGCAAGTTCCGCAGTAGCGGCCAGACTTGTGTCTGCGCGAATCGTATATACGTGCAAAGCGGCATATACGAAGAGTTTGCAACAGCCTTTACTGAAAAGGTGAAGTCTTTCAAAGTTGGTCATGGATTCGACGACGGTGTGACTCACGGTCCGCTTATCCATGATCGAGCTGTTGGCAAGGTCGAAGACCATGTCTCGGACGCAGTTTCACATGGCGCTACTGTTTTGGCGGGAGGCCGAAGACTTCCAGATCTCGGCGACAACTTCTATGCGCCTACGGTACTTCGCGACATGACGAAAGAGATGAAGATTTCATGCGAAGAAACTTTTGGTCCTGTTGCCGCGCTTTTTCCCTTCAGGACAGAGAAGGAGGTAGGCGACATCAGAGAACGATCATTCGTCAGACAGCTGCTGACCAGACGTAATGCAGGTCGTTGAATTGGCTAACTCTGCCGACGTGGGTTTGGCTAGTTACCTTTTCTCCAAAAACATCCAGAGATGTTATCGAGTCGCCGAGGCCCTTCAATTCGGCATGGTCGGAATCAACACAGGCCTCATCAGCGACCCAGCTGCACCCTTTGGAGGCGTGAAACACTCTGGTTTTGGACGCGAAGGTAGCAAATATGGCATCGATGAATATACCACGATCAAGACCATGACTATCGGAGGCATCGGCGAGCTTCAATCATGAACGCTGGCTTGATAGCTGAGGTACGTAGATGCTAATTGCTCAAGATTCAAGGTTATAATGATGACGGAAGGGCAACAGCAGGCAATCCCGACTTCGAGCATGTGAGCCAAACTCTATGCCTGCTCGACCTTTGTCGAATGTTCGATATTCTCAACCGTTGCCTCTACCTTGTCCGTCATCAGGTCTTTAACGTCCTTCAAAAACCAAATCGCCACCATGGCGATCACGACGAATGGGAAAATAGACCACCATGCAAGGCGGTATGCTCGTGTGTATGCCCATTCGCTCGCATGTGTTGCAGCAGCCATGATCTCGGGGGTAATACCTGCTATGCCAGCGGGACTCTTGCCCAAGGTCATCGCTGCAAGCAAGGCAGCCACCGAGGATGAAGGCAGTCCCGCTTTAATTGCTGCGGCTGACACGTTCTTTGCCCACGTTTCGCCTAGTTTGTTATTGACTATAGCGTCCAATACGGCCGAACCGAAAGCGCCGCCAATGGAACGAGCCGAAAACGCAAGGCCAGTTGCCGTGGACAAGTATTTATGAGGTGCCGTAAATTGTACCAAAGCGACGATCAACGTCAATGGCCCTGCTTGGCCGACACCTGCAATGACATTCATGCCAAGTTGCACATCCTTCCAGTCAGGTCTCTATTCATTGAACGTCAGCGAGATGCGCGCTGACTGTGCAGTGAAATTACCGTGATCACACTTACAATACAGCCGTATAGAACAGTGACCACCAGGAAGATACCGAAAGTGACCATCAGCGGCCACTTGAGGTCCTTGTATCGAGTGGCGTACCATGTTACCAGTATGCTGCAAGTGATAGTGGGAAACGAATATGCTAGTTGCCTGATCGATATTGTCCATGAATTCGTTGCGAAGCCCAGGTTGAGCATGATTTGCGGCACGATAGCATTTACGGCGGAGTAGAAGATCCAGCCTTCGACGGCTTTGACGCGGACACAAGATCAGCGAGGGCATCATGAGCGGCGTGTACCCATCAGACTTACCAAAAGCGAAGCAGCTCAGCCCAAAATTCGGTGAGTCTCGGAAGAAAACATGTGCGACAATCCCATCGCTTCGTCCTTTCCACTCGTATAGACAGAAGAGCACGAGCACACCCAGCCCGATTCCCAAAGGCGCAGCGACATGCGCATCACTCCAGGCATATGCTCCTCCTGCCCAGTCCAGGGCTAGCAGCATCAACGTGGCCGATACGACAAAGAGCACGCTTCCAATTGGATCTATAGCCCAGATGTACTCTTTCAATGTCATTCGAGGGTAATCAGATTTCTTTTTCGGCCAGTAGAAGAATAGAAAGCCTGCCGCGGTTGCCAGATGGAAAGCCGCCTGAACCCAGAAGATGTTTCTCCAACCACCCGGATTGAGATTTGTCATATGCCCGGCACCAAGTCCTCCTACTAGACCACCGGTTGCGCCAGCTGGGTAGCACACAGGATGTCAGCATGAATCTTTAACATCATCAGTGTCCTTTGGCATACCGAAGAAAGCCAGTCCATTCGCCAACGGGCGATACTTCATAGGAAGGACTTCTGAGGGAATGGATTGCACGATGCTTATTGTGGCTGGGTTCAACGTCAGCTCAGCGAAGTCGGCTATTATTTGCACGACTGCACTGCGTACCAAGTGTCGTGCCAATCAGAATTCCTCCTCCAATGAGCATACCCATTGAATTGGCTTTCGCCGAGATCACAGCTCCAGCAAAAGCTATCAGCGGTGGCACAGCAGAAAGCATTTTTCGATCCAGAACGTCGCTGAGTCGACCCATAAATGGCGACAGCACACTCTGCATGAGGAGTGGTCCTTGGATAATCCACCCGCTGTTATTTACGCCCAAATCGCGGACGATGAACGCGATGACCGAACTTGCGGCGACGACAACCATAATTTGCGAAAAGACCGCAAAGCAGGAGATAAATACGACAACCCATGACTTCCAGGTGAGTTGAATATGCTCATCGTCGAGGTTAGTGACATTAGGCTGGATAGCAGCATGATGACTGTAGTTCTCATCCGTAGCCTTCGCGTCCGAGACCCGCTCCAGGTGAATCGTTTCTTCCTTTGAAGCCATTGTATATCGCAACTTGAATGAGCTAGCAAGAAGACAAGAGCGTGCGAAGAGGCGTCTTTCTGCAGGCGCAAAGGTTATGCGGAGAATTGGCCATGTGGTTTTTATGCATGGTTGTCCATCCCTGGCCGGCAGATGTTTATCTGCCTTCACCATGTGCCGGCTTACCGTACACTTTTCCGTCGCGGACTTCTGCGCTCCCCTCTTCGACAGACTATAATCTCGAATCAGTAGAACGCAGTCGACGTTACACACTTATGACATGGATGGAAGTAGAGAGATTCTATGGTATCGTAAAATCCGCCGTCCTTTTATTAGTATAAAGCTTTACCAACTGAAGCTTGCGTCCGAAGAGCCAAACGATAGTATAAGAATCACGACTTTACCGCCACGCGACGACTACGAACGTATTGACTTGAAACTTTCTATATAGAGAGAGGGCTAACGTATTTTCCATATTATCGATTGAAAACAGACTATCTCGTTCTAGATAATCCGTAATTCTCAAGCGCGCTCTCAGTTACGGAGCGGCGATCGAAAGGGCGGCAAAAGTCCTCGACTGGTTGCCCCGATTGTGCCGGTTGTTCCTGGATGGATCTTGTGGGGAAGGTGGGGGGAACTGGGGAAACCATGAGCATACGTAGCGAGGTTTCTAAATAAGGAAAGAGTTGCTTCAACGTCGCGGCAGTTGCTTGGCTGTCATCTGCCGTGCAACTTCTGGCCCATGGGGCGACCTGAGATGCCTTTCTATTCGGCGTTTGACAACCATGTGTTTCGCTGTGTTCAGGCCAGCTGCTACATAAACTTCATAAAGGGCACAATAGTCTTCCATCTGCGACTTCGAGCTTCACCGTGGCTGGGAGTTGCACTTCGAAGCCGATTCGTGCCTTCTTCCCATCTGGATTTCTTGGCTGTAGGTCACGAGTACGCTTGAGGCCTTCGGTGATGTTGGTTCCAAACCCCATCCCGAGCGTATCTTCCAACTTCAAGGCCGTCATTTCGGCACCATTTTCATCCTTCTGGTCAAGCTTGATCTCCAAGTATTGAGTAGAAGGAGTGTACGTGAAGCTTTCGATGATGCCAGCTTCGATCTCCACCTTCAATCCCATATCAGCAATGTACAGCCTCCTCTTGACACTGTCTTTAGGCTCCACAGTGATGACATCTCCATACCCGTTCTGTCTCATATTCCCGCCAAAGACTGTCCAGCCGAAGTCAGGATGATTCACAAGTATCGTACAAGCACCGAGGATATGTCCGAGGAAATTTGGTCCGTAGTCGCCACTGTATGCATCCCACTTCAGCGTTTCAGGAAAGGAATGAAAAGCCATGGCTCCAAATCCCTCTTTGTTGATGTTCGAAAGTGGGCCCATGTGGCCACCGTAAGCCACACGAAGATCATGAAAGGCTGCCCGTCCAGCAGGCTCCTTGTTGTACTTGTACGAGTCTAGCAATGGTAGAGAGTTCAGACCACTGTTTTGAATCAGCAATCTGTTCAGCGAGCGATTTCTTTTAGACACGAACTCACCTTCCATAATGATGAATCATCCTCTCTATTCTGTGTAGCTTGCCAGCATATGAGAAGTCCCAGTAACGTCGAGCATTGCCATTCCAGCCCCAATGTGCCACAGCAGGCATGTAGCCGCGGATGGAATTTGGAGTCTTCTCCACGGTCTTGCTGTCATTGAAGTGTTTCGACCAGAAATAGACGCCTTCCTGTCCTGTGGAATCCCAAGCCATCTCCGAACCAAAAGGCTCCGATTTTGTGGCCCAGTCGTCCTGTCGTGCCTTCATCGCGGCTTCCAACTTGTGTGCTTCGGATGTAAGCTGCTCTGCCTTGAGGGCTTCGAGAATGGAGAGCCATATTGTTTCTCCCATCAGGCCATAATACCAATATGCCACGTTGTCTGCTTGGGAAGCTATTACAGTTCGATATGCTTGAGTGAGATACCACGTAGCGTTATTAATGCTTAGAATTCCCGGCACGACCAGCTCGGCATTGTAGAGTGCCCAATAAATTACACTGACATGAACGTAATCGTATGCTCGCCAGATAGCATATGCCTCAGACTTATTCCATACAGAGGCATTCCAGCCGATCGAGGGATCGTATTTGTAGTTGGGCAATGATTTTGGCTCGTAGTAAAACAAGCTACGCTTGACGCCGTATTCGTATGTAGGAGGATTGGTGCTGTTGTCGGAGGTCTTATCCTGAAGCCAGCCCCAGACAGTGGTGTTAACCATTGTTTCCAACTTGTGGACCTGATCCTTGGTCGGTCGGACTGCAACTTTCATAGCAGCTGCTTCAAACGAGCCAGCGCCGCCTTCATCGGACACTCCGGCGATCCAGGCTCTTCTGTCTTGCAGAACTTGCTTGCCAGCCTCATAGTCGTAGCTGATCACGGACGGAGCGCGATGGAATGGATCAGACGTGTCGTTAAACCACTGCTTGTCGAACAAAAACTTGGCAAGCTTGTCGCTTGAATTCTCTTGCGTGTCGGTCACAAAGTAATGTACGCTCTGTGTTCTATCGTCACTGTATTTGATGGTCACACGTACACGTCCAAAGGCGCCATCATGGCTGTTTACTGTGTATGCCTTCCACCTCTTCTTTGGCGGTTGCTCAGTGATTGTCAGAGCGCCAGGAGGAGATACCTCGATAGAGCCGACAGCTGCCTTCGAGTTGATGTATAATTGACCATCCATATCCGTTGGGAGAATGTAGCCAGGAAGACCTATGGCCACCGGAACGTCTTTTGATGCAACAGCATCCTCGATATCGTGAGTGGTCTTCGACAACCCGAATCGAAGCGCAAAAGATACCGATTTTCCAGGTGCAAGCGTAAGAGACGTCGGCTCGTTCCATGGTTCTGAAGCATTCCATTCTCGCTCTTTGTAGGCCTTGGTAAGCGTTTGCCACGAATAAATGCCCTCGAACACTTGAGTCTGGTAGCCGGTAGGCTGCTTCGGGTCTTCGTCCAAGAAGCGCCATGCTTCAAACCTGGAGTGCTTGCTATAAGGAGTCACGATGAGATTCGGCCCAGTCCCTGTTAGCCGGGTCACTTGAACATATCCTGCGTCAAGCCCAATGTATGGATCCAGCAATACGCACCTGGCCGTTGTGTTACCCGCAGTTCTGTTCGTGAAGATATTGTTGAACTCGATTGGAAATCCAAAAGCACCAACTTCAATGGTGGAAGAGTCCTTTGCTTGTACCGTTGCCTTCAGAACAAGATCATCGTCCACGATGGACCAATCTCGGCTGAGGCTGAAGTGCTTCGCTGCATCTTGGAAGACATTGTCGAAAGTCGTGTGAAGTAGCCCATGTCCACCGGCAGTCGAGTGTGGCTTGATATCCCTCTTCTTCGCGGTGTCAATTTCCCGCCATTCTGCCTCTCCTTTGACTCGCCAGCGTGCTGTCAGGTCACCAGTGTGGTAATTGCCAACGCCGTTGCGCAAGGCAAAATAATCGGAAGGCGAGAAGTCAAAGGAGTCGTCTGATGCTGGCTTGAGTGACTGAAGGACACCAGAGTCAGCATTGAGGATGCCGTGAAAGTTGCGTGAAGATACGATCGTTTCCGCAGCTGCGGTGGACAGAAGCATGAACAATACGTTCAAACAAGCGCGTCTAGAAGACCACATCCTGACTGCCGCGTGGCCTTCGAGATTATTGAGTTGCATGAGCGACGACAGAGCCGCATGATTTTACTGTCTCCAATTCTGTGGACAGTCGAATGCGTTCCAACTTCCATTCTGGCCCGTCCGATCGGCATTTCTGATGTTGCATGCGTGAAGACTGAAGTGGCATCGTTAGTTTAAAATTCTCCTCCAATCCAATCTCGCACCCCCAACCGCAATCCCGGTCACTTCTGATAGTTGCAGTATGGGGGCCGGGGCTACTTATTATGTGAACTTGTGATTATTGTGTCCCCTACTACTGGATGACTGCGTCCTTCTTCAACTCTTCTCCTGGTATGGCCCTTCAACGGCAGTTCTTCGTTTTTGAGCAACCGCTCTCAGAAGGATACGACTATGCAACGTCATCATATCACCATTCCTCAATGCATAAACACCTCCAAAGTCACCTCATTGCTCCACCCAGCCTTCTCTCCACTCTCACGCCACGCCTTTTCGACATCAATCTCCAGAAGTCTCGCATCCTTACCACTCTTCTTGACACAGTCCACCCCAATCGGCTTGCCAAAGATCAGAACAAGGAAGTCATTCTCGATACTCTTGCTCTCTAGCTCCGAGATCCAAATTCCCAACATCCCAAGCGCTTTCAGACTGACCCAAATCCTCAATCTCCCATTGTCCTCAACATAGATATCATAACCTGTGACGGCCGCCGAACCAGTCATCTTATCCACAAGACCGAGCACGGCGACTCCCACAGGCTTCTTCGGAGAAGATTTCAGCTCGAAGGTCTGTACATTGTATGCAGTCAAAATGTCCCACCCTTGAGGCTCTACCTCAATACCAACAAGTGCGTGCTTTTGACCTCTTTTGGCAGCAGACATGGAAATCTGCCCACTTGTGAAAGATCCGATCACGTATATTCCCTCCTCGGTGCCAGGAAACTCGTCAAGAGCTGTGAATTCGGACAAGTGGTGCTTGCTGACATTGAAGATACCAAGAATACCGGCGCCGGTACGCGACATACCCACGTAGGTTCCTATCTTCAGGAGAGTGGGGGCTGAATACTCGTTGTAAGGATTCATGGCTTTTCCAACGATACTCGGCCTCAAGATGACCGTCTTGTCTCTGGCAGTCTGCGCTGTCATTTGTTTGATGAGCGAGATGTCGTGCTTTCCTGGAGTATCAGTGAAGTAGATCGGGCCTCCGCTGACAGCTCTGGCAGCTGCATGGAAGCCAGCCCATTCGTGACTCGTCTGGAACATATCCCAATCCGGAAGAACATTCAGATGCTGCGTGAGGAGCGAGTTGTGGGCATTGCAGAAGATGTGCCAAGGGTGACTCGCGGCGACCTCAGGGAAGAAGTCGTCAGAGTTGCGTACCAGTAATTTTGGCTTGTTTTGAGGCAGTTGCGAATGGAATAAGATTTGCGGTGCCTGGCTCATGCAAGAGATTGCTCTTGAGCTCAGGTGTCGTAGGTGAGCGATCGTCCATGCATCCTGGTATGTCGTGATCATTTCTCTACGATCCGGAGCATGTAATAGAAGGTCAAGAAAGAATTGTGCATCGGTCTTGACCGAATCAACACCAGAGTCCGAAAGGAAAGCATAGAAGTCGTTGTACATCCTGCTTGCGTCCTCGGGAGCGACGACGGTGAAGATACCACCTGCCACGCCTGGCTCCTTTTCCACTTGGATTGTCTTGTAGTTTTGGGCGATCCAGCCTCGAGGGTCAATTCCTCCCCAGTAGCCTAAAAGTGCGTGCCAGACCGCTATATGGTTGATATTAGGATGACGTTTGCGAATCTCGGTTGTGGTGTGTTTCATTCCCTTGGGGAATCCATCGGCGTTCGCCTCGAAATCAGACCAGCCACGGACAAATTGAGTCTCGCCTTTGGAAAGACTTTGCCAATTGTCGTCGATGATGAGATTTGTGATGTTGATGTTCTCCTTTGCTAAGGCATCAAGGGCATCGTATATTTTCTGCTCCGTCAGGTTTTGTCCAAGGCCATTCCAAGTGCAATATGTGAGGCCATCATACCACTCCTCCAGCCAGTCGGGCTTCATGGGGTCCAGGAGAGTCTTCACTTCCGCATCGTTCTCGTTGTACCCGTTGGCAGCAACGACTTTGCGAGCATGGTAGAATACTGCTGCGTTTGCAACTTCGAAGCTGTTGGCCACTGCCACCAGAGTAGTGCTTGTTCCGGCTTCGGTCTTATCGTTGCGGCCTTTGATGATCACGTTTCCGCTCTTATCGTTGAAAAACGTTGTCACCACGTCCTGAACACCACTAATGCCCAGAACAACCACATGCAGGCCATCGGAGCGCAGAAATGAGATCAGGACGGCATCTTTGTCGACTTCGAATTTACCCTTTCCTTGTCTTGGAGCCAGCCAAGGCGACCACAATCGAACCAAGCTGAACCACCTCGTGACGTGAGATGGCGTTCCAAGCTGATGATGCTGCCAGCCTGAATCCGGACCTTTTGCGGGAATGACAGGTGCAGTCAATGAATAGAGATAGGTCTCGTCTGTATCCGGCTTCTCGCTTTGCCATTTGATGTCTTTGCTGATATCACTGAACCAGTGATTGAGATCGTAGGCGGAATGCTTTCCGTAGTCAGTGCTCTGATAAGTAAGTTCGCCGTCCTCAATGCCGGTGAGGTCTTTGACCCATCTCCAGTTCTGATCATTCTTCAGCAGGAACTTGAGCGTGAAAGATACTGCCTGTCCATGCTTGGGAGATCCAGACAGGTGAGCGGTGAACCACTCTCGTCTAACTCGGTGGGTGGAAGGTCGGTTTAGGAGCAGAACTTCCTCATACTCCGTCGAGGGCTTGAGATGGAGCTCTGCCCAATCGTGATGGCCTCCATGGTTGTGCCAGACGCAGACCTGGGCTTGGCTCAAGTCGACCGCTTCGGAGCCGGTCTCCAGCAAGACAACAAAGTCCAATGCACTCTGATGCCTGGAGATGGTGGTGGCTTGCCCAAGCGGTGGGTGGCAGGTCACTTTGCAGTACATATCGCCGAGATCGTTGGGACGTGAGCTGGCTTTAGCCTGGGTCTGTGGTGGCGGTGGCGGTGGCGGTGGCGGCAACTGCTCGGGGAGGAGATCACTCTCGCTCATGGTCGGAGGTGGAGGGGGAGGGGGATAGACACGTTCGCCTTTCACAGTATCACAGTCTGGACGCGGTGAGCCACGTGCATTGCCAATGCTTGCACGAATGTCGCCGATGCTTACATCCGAAGGATATCTGCTTCTGCTTTGGAGGAGGAGGTGCTACTCGCCGGACAACCATCGTCACTTCGCCGGCGGCTTCAGGGGAAGGGAAGGAAGAACACAGACCTGCAGCATCAGTGCAGTGCATCTACGCGAAATGTGGCGATGTGCATGCTCCAGTATTCAGAGCTGCAGCACGTCATGGGCCTGCGCCTGCAGGTACAGGAACGCAGCGGGGCGGGGCGGGGCGGGGCGGGGCGGGGCGGGGCGGACGGTGAGCTCCCATGTAAAACCCATGTTGCTCGCTGGAAGTCAGTGGAAGACTGTCCCTGGCCAAATTCAATCAAAGCTGCAGGCTGCAGCAGACCCTTTCCGCCGGCCGATCCCGTCGCCTGGAGATGCACTGGCCGCGAAATTTACCTGCCTCAATCCCTCTGGCGCCGGAATGCATTGACGTTGACGACGCATGGCTTCATGATGTTCGAGAACCTGTGCTCGCTGCCGTTGCAGGCGGAGCTGTTCGCCCAGGCCGTCCACCCAAGCGAGCCATTGCTGTCGGTCGGCCTGACCAGCGGCCATGTCGCGACGCTTCGCATTCCTGGCGAGCACGACGACATCCCAATCGAGCCGACACCCACCGGCCTACTGAGAAGAGGGAGCAATGGAGGCAATGTCATTGGTACCATGTGGACTACCAGGAGACACAAGGGGAGCTGCCGCTGCTTGGCATACAGCATCGACGGCACGCAGCTCTACTCTGCGGGCACCGATGGAATCGTCAAGGCGGCCGACAGCGAGACAGGCAAAGTCACTGGCAAGCTCTCCATACCGGTTGCCAATGCCAATGCATCCTCCTCGCGCGCAGAAGTCGACGCTCCCACAGTCGTACACGCACTGAGTCCGCAGACCCTCCTACTCTCCACCGATTCAGGCGCCCTGCATCTCTACGACTTGCGCAATCCAGCACCAAGCCTTCCCGTACAGCACCCCAAGACTGCTTTCCTCTCCACCAAGCCTTCCCAGACCTACCATCCCCATACGGACTACATCTCCTCTCTGGCTCCCATTCCGCCATCCACTTCCTCGACTTCAGGATTCTCTAAGCAGTGCATTACCACCGGATCTACCACTCTTGCTCTCACAGACCTTCGCCGCGGTGTCCTCGCCAAGTCTGAAGATCAAGAAGAACTACTTCTGTCATGTCTCTACGTCACTGGTCTCCCGTTCAAGAAGTCCTCAGGCTCCACGGGTGAAAAAGCTGTTACAGGACAGGGCGATGGAGTAATCAGCTTATGGGAGAAGGGACAATGGGATGATCAGGACGAGAGAATCATCGTGAGTCGCGAGAAAGAGACACTGGATTGTATGACACACGTTCCTGATGGTATTGGCGGTATTGGCAAGAAAATAGCGGTCGGACTAGGCGATGGAAAAGTGAGATTCGTCAGGTTGGGCATGAACAAAGTGGTCGGCGAGGTGCAGCACGATGAAATGGAGGGAGTTGTCGCTCTAAGCTTTGATGTGCAGGGTCGCATGATCAGCGGTGGCGGGCAGAGCTTGAAGGTTTGGAGAGAAGCTGTTGCTGGCGAGCAGGATGAGGACGAGGAAGCAGAAGGTGTGACAATCAAGAGACCTGCTGGTGATAGCGATGCGGATAGTGACGAGGATGAAGACGTTGAGGATAGCAGTGACGACGAGGGAAAGAATCGCAAAAGGCGCAAGAAGAGGAAGAGAGGAAAAGGCCCTTCAAGTAGCGCACCTGCTTTCAACTTTTCCGGCTTGGATTGATTGGTGTTATTTTCGGGTTGGCTTAGTGATTTGATGCGAAGATACCCTGCTCCGGTCCAAAATTTGGCGTTGATGCAAGTGTTGCAGCAGAACCTGAATTCGCCATCCAGCATCGGAAGTCCCACATAGCCTTGCTTTCATACGAGGAAGCCGGTCAGCGGATTACAGGCAGTCGTCCTCTCGTGTCTGATGTTAGGCACGAAATTGACAAGGTTGTTCAAGTCACCCAGCTCGGCGGGATCCCTCTGTGGAATTGTTCTACAGGAATCAAGAAATATCTAGCCATGCTGAATAGCGAGACCGAGTCACATCAGCGGAGGATAATCCGAATAGCAGTCAGGCGGTGCTACGCACAGCCGAACCATCATATGCACGAACAAGAACCAGATTTCTAGGCGCCCACAGCCTGGACAATGAAGCTCGCAGCAGCTTCAGCATCCCCGCCGTAGCTGACATGGCCGCCGGAACCTGTCGTACCGCCTGCACAGTCGTCAGCTTAACCTTCTCCCTCGAAGACGATGAATATCAACACTTACCGCTAGAGCATAAGAAGTCACTGCTTCCACAAAACTCCTTACACTTGCTCGCATCCACACCTTCGAAGTCCTGGCCATTGAATGGATCGCCGAAAGCAACAACTGCGGCAACTTTGCTTCCGTCCAGACCCTGCGAGGAGAGCGCGTTGTGGACGACCTAAATCTCTACCTTAGCTTATTATTACCATGCCAGATAGGTAGGTTATTTTACCATAGCGCCTTGTGAGTAGCCTGATAGCACGAGCTTGGTGTCTGGGCATGATGAAAGAATTGCTTGGGCGTGTTTGGCCATTGCTGCTCCACCGTCGGCGCCCATGTTGGTGTTTCCAGAAGAGCTGGCAGCGTATTCGACGCCCTCAGAGTAAACCTTGTCGGCGCCAGCAGCGTTGGCGAGGGCAGTTGCGAGAGGAGGACCAATGACCGTGCCCATCGTGCCTGATTCTTGAGTTCAGCAAAGATCTCAGACATCGCGGTGCACTCAAATTATTGATTGCTAACTTACCTGATTCACCAGTGCCTCGAGCGAAGAGCAGGGAGATGGCTATCAATATGAGTTAGCCCAACTTCATGCGAAGATCTTGGCTCTATACCTTTGCAGCTCCCGTCTGCCGCTGGGGACGGTTTTGCTGCTGTTCTCAATTAGCCTCAATTGTACTTGTCAGTCTCAACGACGACCGACTGACTGGATGTACTGCTGGAGCCAGACGTCGATCCAGAAGAGGTCCCTGATGTGAGACCGCCAAGATCGCCAGTAGATGTCCCCGTGGACCCTCCCCAACTAGAGAGATCACCAAAGCTTCCAGACGAGCCAGAAAAGCCGGAAGTCAGGCCACTAAGGTCAGATGTGCCAGAGCCGAATTGACGCTTGCCAAAAGTTGTCGTTGGCGTAAGACTGCTGGACGAACCACTTAGGCCGGTCAGGCCACTTCCAGAAGAGCCAGCAAGTCCTGTAAGTCCACTTGAGGCGCCTGTCCAGCCGCTTGAACCAGTCGATCCGGCGAGTCCAGAGGTTGAGCCAGAGTCAAGTCCTCCGAACGAGCCCGAGGAGCCAGAGGAAGCCGAGGTCAAGGATCCAACACCGCCCGTTGTGCCAGAGCCAAGACCGCTGAGATGTTGACGCTTCTTGAACGGTGTTGTGGTAGGCGTAAGGCTGTTCGATGAGCCGCCTACGCCCGTGAGACCGCTGCTACCAAGATCAGTGCCAGAGGAGGGCCCTGTGAGTCCCGTAAGTCCGCTGGAGCCATTCAAGGCATTGGAGCCTGATGTGCCGCCAGAGTCGAGGCCACCGAGAGCGGTTGGAAGGGCAGAGCCGCCACCAGCAGGCAGGCTCAGAGAGGGAATGGAGTCAGACTGTCGCTTGTCATTGTCGACAGGTGCTGCTGCTACGCACAGCACGAATGCCAGTGCTGCTCCCTTCATCATAGTGATGTTGTTGCAGACTTCCAGAGTGTTGTGCCGGGCGTGGCGTGAATGAGCGAGAGTGTATCCGATCAACGGATGTAGAGAACGACGAAAGCCAGGAAAAGAAAGACAGTCCTATCGAGGGTGATGACACGAATCAGAAGGTCGGCGGCGATTGATCTTTGTAGGCCTCGCGCTGCCAAGGCACGTGCGAGGACATTTCGGTATGCTGGTCTTGTCAAGATCCAGGATATGCGTCTTCCCGGTTTCAGCGCACCGTGTGAGCTCGTGGCGTAGGCTAGGATATTACGGCAGCGTGCGCGAGAAATGTTCACGGGTAGTTGTCATATGCAAGTGCCACGTTAGTGATAGTAGTCGTTTCGAAATGACCTTTGGCTGGTGGAATTCTTCTTCCATAGACATTCCCCAAGCCACTTACAAGTCAACCTTGAATGCAAGAGCGGCCATGGGAGGAGACTCTGGCGCGTCGACCGTCTACTGTAGAGGATGGGCACTGGCATTGCGGTGGTGGAGCATCAGGTCTTCTCCAGCGCACACGCACGGACTGTTGCGAGCTGTCAATTTCAAACCGGACGTCGCACAAAATTTCTTCAGCGGACGTCGCACAAAATGTCTTCAGCCCCGGGATGAGTTTCTGGACATTGACGACGATAAGATGCAGCACCATTGTTCGAGTGTGTAGCACCGCCGACCGGAAACAGTACCATCGCCCTCGCTCCGGACCATCGACCTGATCGCAACAGCCTCCTGAAACGCCTCTTCGCTATCGTTCGCATAATGGCTGTTGAAGCCTAGGCGTGAGTCGCTGTGGAAAGAGCTTGACACGTTGCGGTTACGAAGGGTGATTCTGGCGTATGCTCGGGGCTATGGATGCGCGTGCAGTCCACGAGATATGCATTGCTGCTTAAAGCAGCACATTAGGCTAATACCAACCTCGATTGAACATATACATAATGCCTGTTGCTGGCTCTTTCGATTGCAAAGCCGCACCATATTCCTGACCCTGATCTGTTGACCATGGCACATGTGAACGCTTTGGTTCAAGACGACTTCTTCGCTGGTAAGCTTCGAACCATGATATCGGTTGGGATAACATGGCTGAAATCGCTCAGATCCCAGTGGACGAGTCTTCAATGACCGCCTGTACATCTATGCTTCGCACGATAGACGCACGAGTATTCCCGACGACGACAACGGCAGCCAGTATGACATGGTCGACTACCATGTATTGTCAATGGATGGGATAGGAGAGAAGGTCACAGTGCATGGCAAAGCTTTTGGCCTCGACGATGTACCCTGGGCAGAGAAGCAGCTGTGGGCTCCGGATTGCGCATTCAAAAATGGCAAATACTACTTTTACTGTGAGGTCCAATGCTGTTTCCTCTTTACAGTGGCACTGACTGCTTCGACTAGTTCCTGCTCGAGACTATGATGGTGTATTCCGAATTGGCGTTGCTATCAGCGACAAGCCTGAAGGTCCATTCAAGCCGGAGCCCAAGCCAATTGAAGGAAGTTACAGCATTGATCCTGCTGTGCTTGTTGATGACGACAATCAAGCCTACCTCTATTTTGGTGGAATATGGGGAGGTCAATTGCAATGCTGGAAATCCGGGCATTTCGATGCAAAAGCATACGAAACAATGGAAGCCTCCGGTAATGGGCCTGCATTGATGCCACGAGTTGCGAAGTTGACCGAAGACATGAAGGGTTTCGTAGATGGTGTTCATGATCTGGTTATCAATGACCCTGATGGGAAGCCAATCCACGCATCGAAACACGACAGAAGATTTTTCGAGGCAGCCTGGGTTCACAAGCGCGGCTCGAAATATTATTTCAGCTACAGCACAGGTAAGATCAATCGTCCAAGACTCGCAACAGGAACAAATTGACTGATGAAGAAAAAGGCGACACTCACTACATTGCGTACGCAATCGGAAATTCTCCGATGGGTCCATTTAGCTACGCGGGGAGAATCCTTGAGCCCGTGGAAGGATGGACGACTCATCATTCGATAGTAGAGTTCAGAGACAAGCTCTATCTATGCTATCACGACTCGTCGATATCTGGCAAGAATCACTTGCGCTCTGCCAAGATACGGGAACTGGTGTACGACGATGAGGGATATATCAAGCTAGCTCAACCACAGTCTTGAGCAAATGCATTGAATCTTGGTAAACGTTTACAAGCTCATTTGACCGAGAAGTGCTTCAAATGATTCACTATGCGCATATGCCAACACTACCAAGACTGCTATATCAACGTCAACAAGCCCAACCACCGTCCACAGCATACGTAGCGCCGCTCACGAACGTCGCCTCATCACTCAAAAGCCAGGCAATGAGATTGCCTACCTCACTTGGCTGCGCCATCCTATTGATTGGCGTGACTGCGTGGTCGTTCGGATCTACACCTTCAAGAGCATTGCGCTTGTCCATGAGCGGCGTTTGAATGGATCCTGGCGTCACAGCGTTGACTCTGATATTCCGCTCGCCCACTTCTTTCGCTGCACTTCGAACGAGACCTAGAATCCCGTGCTTGCTTGCGGCGTATGCAGCATGTTTCGCGAATCCCAATGTGCCTTGAACAGAACTGACACAGACAACACTACCAGGCCCTGGCATGTTTTGAAGCTGTGCTCTCATGCAGTACATCATACCTATGTGCCAGATAAGCATTGGGCATCAGAAGCTCTTGAGAACTTGCTTACCTGTAAGATTGACAGCCATGATCAGATCCCACTGGTCATCTTCCAACTCCTCGACCTTTCTCGTGCCATGGTGCTTTCCAATTACACCCGCACAATTGGCGGCTCCAGACAGCTTGCCGAATTTCTCAACAACAGCTTTGATCCATGAGTCCACATTGCCACGATTCGAAACATCGACTTTGGTGATCAGGACCCTGTCAGCAGGCTGAAGTGACTTGGTCGCGCTCTCAATTGCTGCATCGTCGACATCGCCGATTGCAACTCTGGCGCCTCTGGAGAGGAGGATTTGTGCAGTAGACAGTCCAATTCCTGAAAGCAAAATATCATCTAATCAGCAGAGACTCTCTCCCATTCTTGGGTCCAGACTCGCGCACCAGAAGCTCCACCAGTTATGGCAATAACTTTCCCTTCGAAATCGTTGTCTCGGCCCATACTTTTCGCTCTCGTTGACTGCTCTCTGATGAAATTTCAGTCTCCATGCTGCCACTCCAGAACAACGCCACCTTTCGGCATTCGATGTACCGTCAACACCCTTGGCTAAAGGAAACCGGAAGCCGGGTAAAGATGATGCTCGGCTAAATTGGGTCCATCTTCACCAGAGCTGCACACGTCGTTGATAAATTAATGATTTGCGGAATCTCAAAGACATGCTCGAGAGCTATGATCGACATCTGCATTGAAAGACACTATACATAGGCGATTGATGCTGAAAACCCAATCGGTCAGCTTGATTCTATTGAATTCAGATACTCCTCGCTCCATGCCACTGCCATCGCAGTAATAATCATGAAATTCGCATCAAAAATGGTAGGTCTACTACCGTATACCAAATTCAAGCGCAGCCAAAGCCTGAGAGTTGGAGAATTTGTGGTTCTTGTCATCTTCCGTCGACTCAAATGGATCCTCAAGCTTGGTTTCCCGCTCCATCAATTTGGCCCATTCCAATCTTTGCTCATCAGTCAAGCAAACCATGTCGGCCTGATCCTCTAAATGGAAAGACTGTCTGAAGCTTTCGCGAGCTTCGTCTGAGGCACCATTGGTTGACTGTAAGAAACCCTTTGCCGCAGACTTGGGCACGTATTTTCGCGACGCGGTACTGAGTGGTCGCTGCTTGGCGTCTTCGCCGTTTGTCGATTTGCGCACAGTCCTGCGGCGGTCATCGCTGGCATCTGAGAACTCATTACAACTCGACTCTGTTGAGGCTCCGCGAACGAGGGCCGGCACAGGAGGAACATCAGATTCTGATTCGTCATCAGGATTGGACGAAGCCCAGAAGGAAGAACGCTTCTTCCTTGACCTAGTGCTGTTGACTGATTTGATTGATGCAGCTCGACTTCGCCGTTTGTCTGCTGGGAGCGTCGATGTGGATTGCTTGGATGGTATTGGTACACTGATTGGAACGGCAGCTGGCAGGGCTGGAAGGGCCTCCACGGTCGTTCTGTTATTGAACCACGAAGGCCTTCTCCTTAGCTCCCGCTCACCAGCCGTCGGTTCGTCCTCCTTGCGGCTGTAGGCTCGACTGATGATCGGCCGTGGATTTCTGCCGTCTGATGGCATTGGAAGTGCAGCAACGCCTACTTCTCTTCGTCCAGCATTTTGCTGATGTCGCTGGTCGCCCATGCTTACCAGCCTTGGCACCATAGGGATATCCTCATTCTCACCAGGCTTTCCACCAAACCAGCTTCGCCGATTCTTGCTGTTATGTAGGGACTTTGGCCGAGATAAGCTTATACCTCTACTTCTTCGACGAGCTTTCTGCGATGTCACTTCGGCGTCATACTGAGCTTGTGTAGGAGTTGGAGTTCGTCGTTCTGCACCGCTCCTCCATTGCGTGCTTGATCTTGTCTCGTTGTTTCGTTGATATGAAGTGGAGACAGGGCTGGTGTTTTCCCTGGCTTTGCCGCGTAGAGACTGTAGCCAGGCTACAAGACCCATTTTGCTCTGCTTCTTTGCCAACCACCTCGACTGTCAATTGGCACCAGTCACTGAGGAGTCAAAAGTGTAGCCCGAGGAGATATGGGGATGGAGCACAGAGAAAAGGTAGGAGGTTGCGAAGAGCTGAGAGAGCTGAGAGAGAGCTGTCGTAGGATATCTTACTTGGGAGGGTCGAACTCGTAAGTTGCACTTTGATCGGGCCCGTTAGGCCGTTACTACTAGTACATCGTCTACCACATCCGTTGGCGCCACTACGATGAATATGGAGTACAGCGAGGATCGCGCTGTGCACTCCGCGAGATGGTTCTGAACTCTCTTGCTTCGTGAGCCGTGCACTAGTCTCCGTATGTAGTAGTGCATCGAGATTATTCCTGAGGACCTGAATGGGCAAGTGTGCTTCGTCTGCGTGGCGGCTGATCTCTCGAGGCCTTGAGTCGCACTTGCCAGGCAGTGAATCGTGCGTTGCATTCGAGCCCGGCGTACTGCTGAGGATTGTGACACTCCCTCCTCGTGCAGACGATACGCTGGGTCTAGCCTGGAAGTTTGTGTCGCTCTATTTCCAGAAGAAGGTTACAGAGAGGACTAGTGGCGGATGTCGAGGAGATGCCGAGCTCAAATGCGACTCGTGTAGCATGGCATGGCATGGCACTGTAGCTTCACGTACGTGAACGATCCAGTCGGACGTTTTTCGAGGGCATTGGGTGTAGATAGGCCTGGTTGAATGAAACGCGATGCGAACGAACCAGAGTGTTGCCGCGTACCGAAAGCAAGTCTGGTCCTCGCCGGACATGGATGTTGCACAAGAAATCGGCTCGGCAGGGCGTCGTTCACGTTCGTTGCATACACTACGGCCCGACAGATGTGCGGTCAGAGAGGCCTCGAACATCCGCTGCTGCTATCTCGTGTCCTTCTGCTGCCGGCAGCCACATCGCCTGCACCGAGAGCGAGCTGGCGGTGGAAGGCGCATTGTCAATTGCATGTCGTCGTCGGCGAGGCTCGGCGAGGCTGCGCCATGGACCATGGTGCGACAAGCGTGACGTTCCAATCTTGCAAGAATGGATGATGGCGCCTTTCGAATCTCGCTTGCGCGGCGCTTCCTGGTTCTGCGCGTGATGAATATGCCGCGAGCCATGCTGTAGCAATATTTTCGGTGCTGTCGTATGCGCAGAGAAGACAATGCTTGACGGAGATTGAGGTGCAGTGGAGACAAGAAAGTCAAATAAATTATACCATGCACTTGTTGGGTGAAAGCTGCAAGTGTGAAGAGAGCAAGCATGCCGCTTGCTGCTAGTCATGGTCTTCTTTTGAGATACATGTATCTATGGCATCTCCCGCCTATCCTAAACCATCGCTACATTACTGCGAGACGGAGAATATCTCTGCTCGGATTCATGTGGGACCGATCCTTCTCCTGATCAACCGGACAATACCATTCTTTACCCCAAGATGTGCCCAACCCGACGAAACCCATTGCCAGCCGGGCAAAGCACTGATGATCCTGTCACGAAGAAAAACCACTGAAGCCGGCGTACAATTTGGCCAACGCTAGATAGGCTGGCCAAACATCTCCCAGGCTTGATGTCTCTCTTGATAACAGTGGTCACTCTCCATCGTTTTGAAGCCTCCCGTCAGGTCAAGACTGCGCAGCCTAGGGAAGTGCCCACTCGGCGGTGGAGACTATGCTGAGTAGGAGTCGAATGCACTGTTGAATGAATTTTCAAGCCGAGTATAGGTTTTTCTCAGGCCATTCTGATTTTGACGTGTTTGTGACACTGAATGTCACTGCTCGCGCAGGTTCCTCATGACTTCAGTAGCTTGTTGCGCTTCTCACGACGCTTCAGTCGTTCGACGCGCTTCTTGTGCATCTTTTCGGCCATCTGCTGATATCGTTCCTTCTCTTCCTTTGCAGCGCGGCGGTCTTTGATTGCTTGGACATGGCGCTACGAATCAGTCAGTACGCTCTGCGAGATAGTGCTTGAGGCGATCCGTTGTAACCACATACTTGTCGCTCTTCCTCCTTTGCCGTCTTCATCTCCTTCTCCACCTTCTTGATCTCTGCCGCCTTTGACTCTCTGGCCACCCGTTTTGCGTAGCTCGTCTGACCAGCAGCTGGTCGAAAGGCGTTACGTGGCTGATGCCACTGCTTGCCGTTGACGCGCATGCCGCTGGCCTGCGTGGCGGACATCCTCAATATGCTCTCACGCGAGTTCCAGCAGCTAGCAGTGATCCAGAAGAGTCTGAGTGTGGGAACAGCCAAAATTGCCAGTCGAACGCCGGAGATGCAGCCCTTCAAGGTTGCTTTCGTAAGATTTCCAAGTTTGCGCCGTACCCTGATCCGCAAAATCTGATTAGATTACGCGCCATTTTGTTCCACCGCCCGCGCCAACGCTCCAACAAGACTCACACCGTGCGGGACATTCTTGATCGAGCGGTCTGCCCGACCTTGCACACGTTTTTCTCTCGCCTCTCTACTCGAGCACCTCTCTCTAGGTCGCCTAACATGCTCGAACGATAGCACACATCTACCACATTGCAACGCCTGTTGTGGGCGAGGGCCAGCGCGCGGACAGTGAGTGAACAGAAAATCCCTCATGGAAACCAGAACGACGAACTCGTTCGAATCTCAGTCAATGGCCGCTGCGACTGAGTCTACGCCCGCCGCTGTGCAAGCAGCAGACCAAGGAATCGAGGCCATCAAAGATATCACCTACGGATCAATTGCTGGCATAGTCGGCAAGTTCGTTGAGTACCCATTCGATACAGTCAAAGTTCGGCTTCAGTCTCAACCTGACCACTTGCCTCTACGTTATACTGGACCACTTGAGTGCTTCAAACAAAGCTTTGCCGAAGACGGATTTCGCAGCCTCTATCGTGGGATTAGCGCACCGTTGGTCGGTGCAGCCGCCGAGAATGCGTCTCTGTTCCTGGCATACCGTTTAGCACAAGACTTGCTTAAGGTGACGGTGTTGTCACACCACACTGGAGACAAGCTGCCACTCGGTGGTCTAGTGACAGCCGGAGCCATATCCGGGGGCATAACATCACTCGTTCTGACTCCAATCGAGCTGGTGAAGTGCAGGATGCAGGTTCCTCTGCAGTCGGTTGTTGACCCAGGACTCGGCCCACGAGCTGGGCTCGCGACGAAATCCCTGGGTCCTCTGGCTGTAATGTCAGAAATCTACAGAAGAGAAGGATTGAAAGGTTTCTGGCGTGGACAACTCGGCACTTTTCTCAGAGAGACAGGAGGCGGTGCTGCATGGTTCGGCAGCTACGAGACACTGTCGTCATATTTTAAGTCGCAGTCAAAAGATACCAAGGCAGACGGCATAGCGGTGTGGCAGTCCATGGTGTCTGGAGCCATCGCGGGCATGGCCTATAACTTCATGTTCTTTCCTGCGGACACAATCAAGAGCAAGATTCAGACTGGGGAGTTGACCAACGTGCGGCCAATATTCACTGCCGTCGGGCGAGAGCTATACGCTGCACATGGTCTGAAAGGTCTTTATCGAGGCTGCGGCATTACCGTCGCAAGAAGCGCTCCCAGCTCCGCACTAATATTCACGATTTATGAAGGCTTGAGGAAGAGCTTTGGATAGTCGCAGAGCTCTCGTTGCATGATAGAAGATAGAGTATGATGGTTGCATAGCGGATGGCGTTGCGAGCGGGCACAGACTTTGAATTTGATTGATGACTTATTCTTGCTTCTCTCCGGAGCATGCACCCACGAGAGTTGACAAATGTGCATTGTGTTGAAGGTGCTTCGATGAACGAGCCTGCCCTGAAGACCACTCTTGTTTCTGAGACCGAGCAGACGCGGGATATTTTGATTGACAGTGCCCAGCGGACTTTAACCGCCTTAACTCCTCTTCGACACCACCGATGACCGTACATGTGCCTTCCTTTAAGCTGCACTACACTGCACGCGGCTAGCATGCTTACACATTGCGTGTTGCCCCTGCTGCTCTCGTCTGTGACTCACTCGCTGCCGCGCTGTGAAGCACAGCAATTGGGTGTTGCGCTGCCTCGAGGATTCGCCGTCAGCCGCGCCGCGCCGCGCCGCTTCAACTTGCAAGGGTGGTGATCGACGCTCGCCAAGAGTTGCATGGATGAGACAAGCGTACACCAGCTGCTTGTCTCGTCTCTCCGTTACAACACCGTCCATCGTGCTGCTGCCTCTGAGCCTTCTGTGTCAATCGCCGTGCTACGCTGGCCGAAGCTGCGCAGCGCACACTTTCAAGCAGTGTCACAGGCACAGGCACGGGCATAGTGCGGTCGGAAACAGCATCATTCGAGACACCGCGATTCTTTGCGGCCGCATCGACCGACGACTGAGCAAATCTGCACGAGCGCCCTACTATCCAGCTCTGTCGCTGCTCTGAATTGCCGTAGACACGAGCGCCAACAACACGCAACTTCGAATCCTGGTCGCTGAGTCGGAATCGATCGCAGCTTCCTCTGACTTGCAGCGCGGCGCATTCAGCCTGCTTGCGCTGCGCTGGTCCAACGTCTGCGTAACCTTCAAGGAACGACCATGGCGCACAGTGCTAATAACCAGCCCACGCCTCCGTCGTCGACCTCGTCCAACAATGGCGCCTCTCCAGATGGCCAGCCGTTTCGCGTTGTGCGAAAGCGCAATCGCATTCCTTTGTCATGTGCTCCATGCAGACATCGCAAGCTGAAGTGCAACAGAGGGCACCCTTGTGACAACTGCTCGAAGCGCGGTGATACTGCAGCTTGCAGCTATGCGACTCCAGGAAACCGGAAGAAAGGCGGCTCCAATGGACCCAATGCCTCTCCAGACGACATGCAGAATCGCATTGATCGCTTGGAAGGACTTGTGCTTTCGCTAATGACTACTGGCCAGCAGCCTGCAACTACAGCCGCTGCGCAGGCAGCCATTGCGAACAGTCGGAGCAATAGCCTTAGCACAAGCTCAAATCTCAGGCTTGATGCAGGCGGTGCGGACATGATACGAGAGGAGGGGGAGGGTGAAGATGAAAGCGAGGTCGAAGGCATCTCACGAGGGATCGGCATCATGAAAATGGACAACGGAAAGGCTATTTTTGCTTCAGACGCGCACTGGTATGCGATCTTGGGCGAGATCAGCGAAGTCAAGAAGTACTTTGAAAGCCACAAGGAAGATTATAAGCAACACATGGCAAAGGTGCAAGCTGCGAAAGCAGATGAAAGTCCCGGAACTGCTTTTCTGTTACAGGGCCCACCAGCCAAGGACAAGAATGAACTTCTTGCGGCGTATCCATCAAAGTCAGATGCTGATCGACTGATTGCGCGATATTTCAATGCGTACGACCCATCTGTCCACATCATACACGGCCCGTCATTTCAGAAGCAATACGACAAGCATTGGCTAAATCCGACAGAAACTTCTGTGGTCTGGTTCGGCCTCTGCTATGCTATGATGACTCTGGCATTACAGTCGTATCACAGAGCAGGCGATGAGCCGCCCGAGTATCGAGGTCGAACGTTAGAACTATCCCACACTTATCGCAGGCTCACCGCGCAATGCTTGCTGTTAGGAGATATCACGCAGGCCAATCCACAGACCCTGGAAACTTTAGTGCTCCACGTACAAGCAGAATATGGACGAAGTAGAGACGCCGAGCCTGGTGTATTGCTACTAACAGGCTTATGTGCTAGGCTGGCCATGCGGATGGGTTATCACAGAGATCCAGGACCACACCCTGCCATCACACCTTTTCAAGGCGAGATTCGGCGACGCGTTTGGACGTTCGTACGACAGTGCGATCTATTGATATCGTTCCAATTCGGGCTTCCTGCGATGATCCGGACAGACCACATTGACACGGAAACGCCTCGAAATCTTTACGATGACGAGTTGTATGAAGACATGACGAGTTTGCCCCCTTCTCGACCGACGTTTGAAGCGACGCCGATGTCATATATGATTACCAAAGCGAAGATGACTTTCCTCTTTGGTCAGATCGTGGAGCGGTCGCAGTCTGTGACGAACGCGCCATCCTATGAGGAGACGTTGAAGTTCGATGCAGATCTGCGTGAGGCCAGAAGTCAGCATCCTCCACTGCTACAGATGCGCTCCTTCCAAGAGTCTGCTCGAGATCCGGCAAATCTGATCATGCAGCGCCTGGGTCTGGAAATGGTGTATCTGCGCTCGCTCTTCGTCCTTCATCGACGTTTCATTGCACGAGGGCGGGAGAATGCACGATACGCGTATTCGCGGCGGACGTGCTTGGATGCTTCTATGGAACTTTTAGACCATCAAGCGACGCTGCACCGCGAATCACAGCCGGGTGGGCGTTTGCGTTCTGTGAAGTGGTACATCAGCTCCATGACTACGCACGACTTCTTGCTTGCCGCGATGCTAGTGTGCCTAGACCTCTACCACACGGCAGAGTGTGAACGCACAGGTCGAAAGAGCAGCCAGGCAGCCTCGCCTCTGGTACCTGAACTCTACGACGAAGGTCGGCGAGAGCAGATGATGCAGGCAGTGGAGCATTGTATAACGATTTGGGAGGCCGTGCGCGATCAGAGCATGGAGGCTTATAAGGGCTCAGTGGCGCTGCGAATTATGGTGGAGAAGCTCAAAGCGCATCAGAGCCACCAGAGATCAATGCCCTCCTACGCGCAGCAGCAACAAGTGCCAGCTTACCCCAAGCGCGGGGTGAATTTTGGCATGTTTCCTAACGGGTCAGTCGCCGACGTGAATACAGACGACCTCCCGCCCGAGCAGTCTGCGGCCATGACTCTCGGCATGCTCTCTTCCGGTGGCCTGTCGCCCGGAGGCGGATTCGGCATGAACATGTCGCAAGCGATGTCTGCACCTGCGAATGCTTCGTATCCAGCGAGCATGGCAGGCCTTCTCAATGAGCCAATGGCTGAGCGGACTGGTCTGACACCACAACATTCTGGCGCGGAAGCGAGCCATTTGACGGGAGCAGCAAGTCCTATGATGAGCCAAATGCTTGGACAGAATAGTTTCATGGGTATGGAGGGAATGGCAGGCGACATTGATTGGGTAGGGTTCATGCATGTTCTTAGCAAATGCTGAATCAGCAGCTGACAGCTTCACAGGGCGCTTGGGACTCTTACATCCAGGGCACTAATGCAGCTGGGATGGACGCCGGTCAAATGTGGCCGATGAACGTCGACTTGACTTCGGAGCAACAGGCGCAACAGCAGAATAGTGGGGTTAACGGTAATGCATTTATGGGGGCTGCAGGCAGTACTCCTGGTGGCAGTACTACCATGATGTGATGTATGGGTGGCATGGACTATGCATCAAACGAAGGCAATGACAAGCATGGAACGGGGAGAGCGAGGAGTTGGGAGGGTTTGACGAGATGGCGCAGTTGCAAGAAGCAAACAGCGAAGTGAATATATCATTGCAGTATATACCCCTACCATACTCACTTCTCTGCTCCATCACACAGCGATCAGAGCCAAGCTCATCACAGGAAGCCCGAGGCAGGGGCGTGATGCTTCCGAGGTGCTGGCATGGCATGGCATTCTCTGGCATGTGGTGTGATGATGCGCGAAGCTTCACCGACAGAAAGCGCGAAGCTTGTCATTGTGTGTTCGGCTCCGGATTTTCGCGTAGGCCGCACAGCTGGAGACGCGAGCGCCGAGAGCCTCGAAATGGCGAGGGATGACGTCTGGTTGACGGAAGCAGACCGAACATCCCAGCTGCATGCTATCTCTCGCTTTGATCGTGGCGCGTGCGTGCGTGCATGGGGTGGAGCGCGCTACTTAACTCATCATCATGGCATAATCATTTGGTCAGCGGCCAGCAGGGCCACTTGTGCCACTTCTACCAGCAGCTGTCTGTCTGCAGTAGGGAGTAGTCAGGTCAAGCGTTGGTACGGACGAAACAGCCACAGCCACAGCGACAGCCACAGCAGCAGCAGCAGCAGCAGCAGCAGCAGCGCAGACAAGCTGATCCAAGCAACATAGCATTGGCACAGGCGGACGGCGGACGGCGGACGGCGGACGGCAGACGGCAGACGGCAGACCGGTCATCAGGAAGCAGCGACAGCGTGTCCCCAGCAAACCCGCCACCGACAATCATCACACACCCGTACAGCATCCGCTTGAGCTGCGCCGAAGCTTCCGCGTCTGATCCCTCCCAATTGGCCAGCAGCGTGACGTACCTCCATAATCCATTGCAGGTGCTCCCTACCCTATGCCCTACTCTTCTACCGCACACTAACCTTCAGCTGCAGCTCCGCAGACACTACTAGGGCTACGCTGCGAACCAAAGCCTGGCGGTGCCTTACCGTCCTCGCCATATACCACCCACCCCATCCCCTTCCGAACACATCCTCCTCTGCTCTGTTCTGCACCACCACCACCACTGCACGCCTGCCCTTGGGAAAAGACGCCGTCTGCGCTCTATTCCAACAGCACTGCGTGCATCCTCGCCGACCACCCACATCACTAGCATCCTGACCATCTCAGAGCAACATATCCAATCGCCTTCTGCCCACCATGTCTTTGAAGAAGGCATTGAACAGCATCCGCCCAAGAAGTGGCTCCAACTCGGCTGCCACCAGCGACAATGAAAGCAAGCACGAGAGTCCTGCTCCAGCGCGAGAGGGCCGCTCCCGCACCGGATTCTCGTCCTTGTCGAATGGCATTCCTTTTGGCAGACACTCGACCGATTCCACTAGAGACAAGATTGCCTCACCGGCTTCACCTTCGCCATCCAGAGCCTCCAAGGAATACCCTCGTTCGCATAGTCCGCTGAACTTTTTGAGGAAGAAGATCCGCCCAGGTTCCGACGATTCACACTCCTCCACCGAAGACCTGCCGCTCAACAGGGACGCCGAGAGCCTCAGTCGCAACCAGCAGCGCAAGCACGAAAGGCAGGCCGAGAAGGAAAAGCACAAGAAGGAGGCCGAAGAGCGCCTGGAAGCCGATCGCAAACGCAAGGAGGACATGGAGCGCAAGGCTGCCGAAGAAGAGACCGACGAGCAGAAGGCCAAGTACGGCACGCTCCCCATCAATTACTATGCAGGCCAGCAGAAGCACATAGACCGCATGGACATCCGAGAGCTCACGCCGGAGCACATTGGCAAAATGGTGTGCTTCCGAGCACGTATACACAACATGAGGAAGCTCAGTGCTCATCTGATGTTCGTCGAACTTCGGCAGCAGACAGCCACCATCCAGGGCATTCTACACGAGCATGGCAGTGTGTCACAGCACTTCCTGTACTGGGCCGAGCATCTGCACGTCGAGACTGTTGTCGTTGTTCAGGCAGTGGTACAGGAGCCGAAATCCAAGCAGGGAGAGATCATCGGTGTTTCTATCCATAATCTTGAGGTTCACATCCATGAGATGCATGTTGAGGCCACGCCAAGCGAGCCGCTGGCCTTCACTGTACACGAGGCTGAAGTCTCCAGGGCTGATACCGAGAAGGAGGGTGACACTCGCCATCGCGTGTCTGACAGGGCTCGTCAGCACAACCGAATCATTGACTTGAGGACCACCACTTCCCAGGGCATTTTCCGCATCCAGAGCGGTGTTTGCCAGGCTTTCCGTGCTCACTTGCATTCCATCGGCTTCATTGAGATCCACACTCCCAAACTGCAAGGAGCTGCCTCCGAATCTGGCGCCAGTGTCTTTAAAGTGGACTACTTTGGTCGTCCAGCTTTCCTTGCTCAGTCTCCTCAGCTCGGCAAGCAAATGGCCATTGCAGCCGACTTCCGCAGAGTTTTCGAGATTGGTCCAGTTTTCCGAGCTGAAAACAGCAACACCCACCGACACTTGACTGAGTTTACGGGCTTGGATTTGGAAATGGCCATTGACGAGCATTATCACGAAGTGCTTCGTGTGCTTGATAGCACGTTCAAGGCCATTTTCAAGTACGTTTACGACAACTACAAGGAGGACATCAAAGTGGTCAAGCACCAGTTTCCTCATGACGATCTGGTTTGGCTCGATGAGACCCCAGTCATTCCGTTCGCCGAGGCCATTCGTCTTCTCAATGCATCTGGATACCGCGACGAGAACGGCAATGAAGTTCCCGAAAACGAGGACATGGGAACGCGCGATGAAATTGCACTTGGTGCTGTTATCAAGGAGAAGTACAAGACCGATTACTACGTGATCGACAAGTTCCCGACATCCGCACGACCGTTCTATGCCATGCCTGACCCATACAATCCGGAGGTGACGAACTCGTTCGATATCTTCCTTCGTGGACAAGAGATTCTCTCTGGTGGGCAGCGTATTCACGATGCACCAACGCTCGTAAAGAAGATGGAGGCCCTGAAAATGGACCCGAGAACGCTCGAGGAGTACATGACCGGCTTCGAATGGGGTGCTCCACCTCACGGAGGCGGAGGTATCGGCATGGAGCGTATTCTCATGCTTCTGCTTAAGCTGGGAGACATCCGCAACGCTTCGCTCTTCCCGAGAGATCCCAAGTCGCTGCCATACAAGCCTCCTGTCAAGCAGCTCAGACATCCAGAAGCGAGCACACTGCACCCGCCGTGGTCTGGCCAGGACCGTGCAGCCGCGCACATGGACTTCCAACCCATCGAGAAGCTCATCGCCAACTATGGAGATGCATCAAACACTTCCTGGCTAGAGCCGAAGTTCGAACATTGGCGAGACCCACACACTGGTGCCGCTGTAGGATTCGTTCCTCACGAGGGCTTCGCCATCACCATTGGAGATCCGCTTTGTCACCAGAGTCAATATACCAAGACCATTGGTGGCTACCTGCGCTATATCAAGAAAGATCGCCGACTGAAGCCATTGTGGCTGCTTTGCGGTTCGGCAGCAGAAGAAGTCCTTGCCAACAAGTTCGATTGGCGAACGCTGTCCGTCGCCGCTGAGCAACGTCTCGACCCCAACAACAACCCAGCTGCGCACGATCCAGAGATACAGCGCAAGTGCCGTCACGCTGAGAAGGAGGGCGTCAAGGTTCATGACATTCCGCTCGGCACACCTGTGCCAGATGATGTCAAGGAGAAGATTGATGCACGTATCCAGGACTGGTTGAAGAATCGTAAGGGCAAGCAGGTGCATCTGACAGATGTGCATCCTTGGCAAGATGTGGAGCACAGGCAGTACCATTACACGACTACCAAGGACGGACAAATTTGCGGCCTTGTCATCCTTGCCCAACTCTCGCCCGACCACGGCTGGCAAGTCAAGTTCGCTCTTGACTTCCCTGGCGCGCCTTCTGGTGCTATTGAACTGCTCGTGCTTCACGCTCTCAAGGCTGCTGGTCAAACAGGCGCTACATCGGTCACGTTCGGTGGTGGTGCCACTGCTAAGCTTACGCCTGGTCACAACCTCAAGGGCACCCGAGTGAAGGTGCTGGCGAAGGCATACCACGCAATTGCAACAGAGCTCAAGTTGACGAACAAGTCGGAATTCCGAGAGAAGCTGGGCGCTCAAGACGACCCAATTTTTGGTGAGTTATTCTTTGCCATTACTTACATTCATGGACGTGTGATGTGCTAACTTCTGAACAGTTTGTTACCCACCACATGGTCTTGGACCTGCAGGTGTTCGGGCCATTCTCTCCTTCTTCGAGGATGAGGACGATACTTCTAAGCTCGGCTAGGAGACCAAGCAGAAGATACCGATACCCTTGGCCCACAGACTCAGCCTCAGCGTCGTGAGCAAGAAATACATCCCAGATGATTCGTCGTGATTAGCAAAGGGCGATGTATCCGCAAGATGGATTCAGGCGTGACTCAATAATGATCGCTGTCAGCGCCATTGGATGAATCTGTTGGCAAGTGAATGCATAGCATATGCATGAGTCCAGTAATGACTGCGCCGATACCCAATACATGATGAAGTCCGCAATAATTAGACAAAACGCGTGATGCATTTTCCTGTTGATAATTTCAGAAAACTCCCACAAACAGCCATGCCCTCCTTTGACCGTCTTGAACTGTGACCCTTCAATCTGCTCCGATGGTTTACTTGATATTATGTCGAGCGAGCGGCATTTCGCCTATATCAGGTAAGTAGAAGGAAATATTGTGCCTTTTTTGATTTTCGATTTTGCAACGCCTGGAGGAAGATAATATAGATCTGAGGCTAGGTCTGGAGTTCGGATGTGTAGGGGTCCTGGTGGGGGATGAGGTTTGGCCTATGCCTTGGTTGTCGTAGGTTATCAGGACTTGAGGAAAGCCTGCTGCTGTCAGGAAGGCTGGCGTTTCGAGCTGCCCAGGTTTGTTGCGAGTCTGCAAGGCCGTTGATTAGGACTATGATTTCTGAGTCGGGTGACGCAGTGCCATTGGGTTGGGATAATGTGGGAGGAGTGTGGAGGGATTAGGAGACTGGGATGTTGTTTACTGGGACTTTTTGGTATTCTGTGAGTTGTTGGTGGGCCAGGTGGGATAGATGTTGATTTTGAAAGATCGTATGTGAGCAGTTAGTTATACAATCAGCTGGGTCGATGTTCGATAATGATGTTTGGTACATTTCTGTTGTGTCCTGTTCTCCTCAAACCCCTCGCTATGCTTCGTCGTCCTATTTTACATTGAGACGTCGTCATTCATTTCTCATAGCTTGGCCTCGTCTGTAGGCTTCTCGCCAATGATGTGCAAGAATGCGCTGTGCACATGCTCGGTCAAGTCGGAAGCTTGTAGGCTTCGTCCTTTCTCTTTGAATGCGAGTCTTGAACATTCTCGGGTGATAGCAGAGCCGCCGTATGCCGCGAGAGCTAGCGTCTCGTCCTCCTTCAGGTCGCCGTCATGGTCCCATATCTTGTCATGATATGCCTTCCTGTAAGCCAGGAGCGTCGCCAACGAT
Source organism: Pseudocercospora fijiensis CIRAD86 (assembly GCF_000340215.1). Lineage (NCBI taxonomy): Eukaryota > Fungi > Ascomycota > Dothideomycetes > Mycosphaerellales > Mycosphaerellaceae > Pseudocercospora > Pseudocercospora fijiensis. The sequence continues at coordinate 8,082,719 of NW_006921532.1, forward strand.
CCAGTAAGAGTGTCGCCTTGGCCACCAGATCGCTTCAGACCGCCTTCCCCATCTGATATGAGAGTCTGCTTGCCGTTTGAGATGTAGTCCACCTTGCCCTTTTGAATGATCGTGACCCCACCGAAGGCGGTAGCAAGCTTTTCGCAGACCTTCGCCGGCTCTTCTTTACTTGTATCGATATCCTTGCTCTTTGCTAATCGACCAAACTCCACCACATTGGGCGTCAAGATGCATTCTTTGTATCCCTGTACAAGCTCTGGTCTGGTCTGCGCGAGGTAAAGGCCATCGGCGTCGAGGACGAAGGAAATTTTTCGTTTCTTTGCTTCAGTGATGACTCGAGCACACGTCTCCTGCATAGCGGGATCTCGACCAAGCCCTGGCCCAATGACCACGACGTGTAATCGATCCAGCATGGCTATCACCTGTTCTGAAACGCTGTCTATCGATTCGTTCGGAGCCAGATTCTTCTGCTGGCGCAGGTATGGATGTACCATGAGGTTCGGCGAGTAGGTCTTGATCACAGCACCTGCACCTGGCTCGCATATAACGTGGGACTATGTGCCAGAGTCAATTCAGCACCAAATTTTGTTCTCTCTTCCCTCTGCATAGCTTACCATGTCTGCCCCGAGCTTTGCGGAAGCCATTGCTGAGAAGTACGGCGCTCCAGTGTAATCCTCGCTGCCTCCAATGACTGCTACTCGGCCTAGCTGACCTACAAATCACAGCCTTAGTGTGCTATGGGTAGATGCACATCTAAGCAGACCGACCTTTATGGAACTTCTCGAGCATTGGTGGGATCATCTTGAACACTTTGCCCAAGGTCTCCTTTCGCGATGCATTGGCGGACATCTTGTCGGTAATTCCGTCACTGATACTCAAGGTTGAAGTGTGAAGTACAGCTTTAGAGTTCGAAGCTCTTCAGAGGTAGAGTTCATGTTAAGTCGCAGTATTGAGATGCTCTGTCGATGTGTGCAGAGACAGACGCGAGCTTGATCTGACGATGTCATGACGCGCATATTTAAGGGTAAAGGGCCCCACTAGCATTACACGCGAAAGTGGGAGACATTTATTATTATGCTAGACTCATTGTTGACTTCTTGAAAGACACAAACCAGCTCGGAGGGATAATCATTACGTTATTCGAGATCGTTGGGAGACGAAAGGATCAATAACCCGCCAAGCATATCAAAGTCAATCCCAAATTGCAAACATGAGTGACGGCATTCACCCAAGCGGTCCCTCACATCCAGGACCAAATGCTGCTTATGAGACCGCTGGCAATCCTACACAGAAGGAGCCTGTTGAGGCTTCACGAGCACAGCAAAATGCCCAGATGGATGATGACAATGCCATGTACGTCTGGAAGCATTTCTGTACGTTGTAGGACCACATCGCTAAAACGAACTTCTCAGAGCACGCCGAGGAGCCAACGAAGGCGAGGTAGGCTTTGACAAGGCTGTGCCGACATCACTGGGTCGAGGCATTCATGGAGCACCTCCAGGCGAAGAGACCAAGGGCTACACGCAAGCCAGTTATGATAGTCAAGAGCTTGATGCCGAACAGATGGGTGCTCCTGGCGAGGGCAAAGTGTACGCCGCAGTGAAGAACAAGCCCGGTGCGTCTGGTAGCCAGCCTGGTTTCGAATCAGATCTTGAGCGTAAGAAGGCCGAGCAGGCACCAGCTCGGCAGTCGATAAAGGAACAAAAGCAAGAGGAAGTGGATGTTGGCGGAATTCTAGGCCAGCGAGGCGGCCCTGCAAATCCTGTTGGCAAGAACAACTATCCCAATTCAGACGACTAGATGATTGGATGAAAATTTCGTCGAGGCCGCGTCGGTCGAGATATACCAGGAAGATCAGTGGTAGCAGAACACATACCAACATACATACCCGAGTGAGCCATGAGGCTCGAGTTTCTTGTCATTTACACTACCCATGAAGACGCTCTGTATTCAACAGCCCTAATGACATGTTCGTGTTCTGCTCTGTGGAGTGAGATGCGCTCTGGAGGAGTGCAGAGTGATAGTGTTGATGTGTGTGTGAGGGTCATTTCCTGTGCAGGCGTCGGCCCCTGGAACTGGTCCGACCGACGTCGAGCTGCTTGCAAGTTGGATCTCGTTCAGCTAACGGACACGTCGCAACAAACAACCCACAACAACTTCTCAGCGCAGATAAACATGATGATATTGCGATAGACTGACGTCTTGAACAATTCCATAATGAAGCACTTCTTCGCGCTGCCTGCGATTCTTCGCATAGCAGCACTGCTGGCTTCGGCATCTCCGAACACATTCAGCGTGCAAGACGACCTGCTTGCCTTTCCACAATACGACGTCAAATTCCTTGATGACTGGATCGGCGAACAAGAAGCGCAATCTCGATTAGCGGGCAATCGTCGACAACCGGAAGAAGCGCAGCAAGACGTGCAGCAATATCAAAAGCCGCTTGCAACAGGCGAAGATGCACGCTCGGAGGAACCAGAAGAGGCAGAGTATGAGCGAATGATAATCGACGGTCAGCCATGGCTCTGTCGAATACCTCTGGTCAAAAAGCTTGAACCGAGCGCGGGTGTCAACGACACATTGTCCAGGGCCGAAGAAGAAAAGGAGCTCGCCCGCGCGAACGAGCGAGGATGGGAACTGATCTCAGCTATGCAAGGCAACTGTGTCTACTTCATCAGTGGTTGGTGGAGCTATCAATTTTGCCACAACCAAGGCGTCAGGCAATTCCATCAGCTGCCTCCGAGTCGTGGTGTGCCTGTGTATCCACCAATCGAGGATCCCGGCGTCCCAGGCTACATGCTGGGAACATATGAAAAGCGCATAGATGACGATGATACTACGAACGAGGAGAAGTGGGATCAAAGCGCGCTGGATGTGAGTGAAGGGGCCAAGCGAAGGTATAGCAAGCATGGTGTGCTGGTGCAGCGGGGCGAGAGCAGGTATCTGGTGCAGAAGCTTGGCGGAGGCACAATCTGCGACATTACTGGCAAAGAGAGGAAAATCGAAATACAGGTGAGCGATAGAGCAAATTGCATTCGAGAACAGCATACTGACTTGGTATAGTTCCACTGCAATCCTCAATCCTCGGACCGCATCTCCTTGATCAAAGAGACTAGCACATGTGCCTACCTCATGGTCATCCAAACACCACGTCTGTGCAATGATGTAGCATTTCTGCCCCCACAGAAAGATCAAGCCAACACCATCACATGCTCTCCGATCCTCAAAGATGACCAGATCGAAGACTACGAGCGCAACCTGAAAGCCTTGATCTCTGCTGAGCAGGAAGCAAAGCTATGGGAAGCCACTCAAGAAGCTGCAGCAGCTTTGGGTGACGATGCTGCTGCTCAAGAATTGGAACCTATGGTTGGTGATATCTTTGTTGGAGAACGTCGGCTAGTGCCAGACGGCATTAAGCTGGAGAAGGGCATTATCGTCGGAGGAGGAAAGGAAACATACGTGGATACTGTTGCCTCTTCGGACGGACGCCTGCTTACCAAGGAAGAAATGGAGCAGCTTGGTCTTGGCGACCCAAAGGCAATCGAGAAGTTAAGAAAGGAACTCGAGAATATCGCCCAGGGACAAGACTGGAAGCTCGATGTGATTGATACGCCAAGGGGGCGAGAATATCGGGGCATAATCGGCGATGACGATGAGTATGAGGTCGAACAAGGCAATTTTGGAGACGATGAGGCGAACGATGATGAGGAAGATGCGGAAGATACGAGGCCAGTGAAGGGCGCAGGAAAGAACAAAGAAACAGAGAAAAGGCTTAGTAAGCAGGGTGACACATCTACGAAGAGATCTCAGACCAAGGAGAAGAAGGCAAAGGAGCAGAAACAGCGTGAGCGGGGTGAAGAAGAGGGTAGCGAAGAAGAGTACTACTATCAGGAAGAGTTGTGATAGAAGAAGTGATGCTCTGCCTCGCTGTAAAGACGGCTACATCTACATCTCGCGCAAGCTGCTCCCCAATGCAGACGGCAGAGTTCCTGGCACTGCGGTGCGGGACCGTTAGTCCTCGTTGGGGGCTTTTGTCCTCCACGCTGAAAGATTGGCAAACAGCATCCAGATGAGCCCCGATCAAAGCGCAGCAGATCCAGTGACGAGTGACGAGCAAGGACGTGTCGAAGACTGCCCAATTCAGTCCGGCTAGGAAGCCATTCCACGGTAGCAATGCTCAACAATCTAGAAGCAATCGTGAGAGGAAAGTGGCCGACACGACGCTCAGCATGATGGTAGCGTGCAGTGAGGTTCTCTGGTCGACGTTGCTGTGGGGGGCCGACGCTTACCATTGACAAAGATGCCATAGGAGAGCCAGGCAACATTGCACTGGTAGCATCGGAAGCGTAAATTTTGTGCCGGCACTTCCGCGATCCTGTGCAAGTTCGATTCAAGGTTCAGTGGAGGAATTGTCCGAATTGATGCCGGAGCAGTGAAAGCAATAATGGAGCTTAAATGTATGATTGCCAATAATTTGGGGTGCCGGAGAATGTTCTGCGATTCATCAACGTGACAGTGCGTGGCGACAGTAGAGCTCTGTCGGAGTCTGCCTGGCGACGGAACTTGGCACATGCCCATGGCGTGGACTCGTGAATTTTCCATGTGCTTGATTGATCCCGGCTGTGCCTTACTCTCTTGGTCACTGGGTGGTCATCATTACGGAAGGCATGGCTATATACGCCTATTTGTTGTCGATGGCGTCGTTGATCGGCACGGACGTAGCTCTATCTTGTCATTTCTTCCTCTGGTCCGAACGGATAGTCACGGTTCATGCTTATTTGTCTCCTCGTTGCAAGCCGAATTTGGTCATTTTACCTGATGCCCTCATACGGACTGCGGACGACTGAGAAAAGTTGCCAAGGATGATGTGAGTCCACCGAGCATCCGGCTAGCCATCTGTATTGAAAGGTAGTGTGATGCTCTCTACAGCTCGCCGAAAGGCATACCGGATGGGACATTTAGAGCATCGCCTACATCAAAGACGACGAAGTGGTCCATTCATCACTGCGTGTAGACCACGCATTGTTTTCAATCTCGAATTCCTGGTTGTTCTTGAGAAAGCCCGCCGGGATACAATATTTCGCGCGTTATGCTTTGTATTGACAGGCCTGCGGCATGGCTAGTGGCTACCTGCACACTCGGAGCAGATCCCGGGAAGCCATGATATTGACAAAGCGTGGCACTCAGCATATCTTGTCAGGTCAGGGTAGCATCGTCCAACGACAACGCAAGATTGTTGGGCACTGGTCTTTCTCAGATCTTGTGTTTGCTACAGAGTCCAGACATGCTCTATGACATTAAAGATGCTTCGGCCAGGCGATTTGCTCTGATGCTTTTACCTCTTATGTAGAGTCCTATATCGAACACAGAGCCTGGAAATGGACCAATAGTATGGCCATTGATTGTCAGGACATAGGACAAGGACTTCTGTGTTCGGTCTCCAGCTGTAAAATCGAGTCATTGTCGGGGATTATCCAAGAAAGCCGAAGGTGACCAGCAGTGTCCTTGCATCTGCTTGGTTTTGGCAGCCGCTGTCACAGCCGGTTGCACAGCAGTGGACGTTTTTCGCTGGGGCAGGACGGCGCACTTGCTCCACGATGACTTTGACGGTGTGTACACTGTACGATTGTTCCAGAAGCTGTGCGATGTCGCACGCTGCATGCGGTGCGGATGAAGTGTGGCAGTGGCTTCGTGGTGGACGAAGTTGGATGGAAGGCCACAGCGCGGCTCTTGGCTTTCTCGGCAGGCTTCCGCTGCCGTGCCAATGCTCCTTGCCCTTACGCTGCCTCTTCTGAACCCCAGCGACATCATCGACAACACTCTTGGCATCACCGGTCACTCAGACCTCGACAACTACATATGGCTGCAGGCTTGGAGCCTGTGGTCATCACGGCCTTGATCTTCGGTGGCTGCTGTACTAATGTATTTGCCCTTGAAGCGATTGTGAAGTAGGAGGCACTCAATGTTCTGCACCGCGTATTAGCACTGACTTGTCACAGAACCGAGCCGAAGAGTGGTATGCTAAATGCTCAATGTAACCTTCCTCGCTTCATCATCCTGATTGCTCTCCAGGCCTTATCATCACTTTCTTCCAGTTCGTGTTTGTAACTTGCCTGGCTTACTCGACCCAAGTTCAACCAGGAGCACCGTACACATTGGCCCCTCCCAAAGTGCCGTTCTCGCGATGGACTTTCATCGCCTTCATGTTCTACGCCATCAACATGCTGAACAACTGGGCATTCGCATACAACATCAGTGTGCCGGTGCATATTATCCTTCGCAGCTTCGGCAGCGTGTCAACGATGATCGCGGGCTTTCTCAGAGGCAAACGATACAGCAAATTGCAAGTCTTCAGCGTGGTGCTGCTGACCATTGGCGTCCTGGTCAGTGCATGGGCAGATTCTGCGAGCAAGGTAAAATTACGCCTGGACTTTTCTGACCCCCAGAATGCTGATCTATGGAAGGGCAAACAAATGTCGGTCGGAAGCGACGCATCGTCTTCTGAATTTGTGCAGGGCCTGGGAATACTGCTTGTCGCCCAGTTCGCGTCTGCCTACATGGGGGCTTACACAGAAGACACATATTCGCAGTTCAAGGCCAGTTGGAAGGAGAACCTCTTCTACTCGCATCTTTTTGCTCTGCCTCTTTTCCTACCACTTGGCGGCATCTTGCGCGAGCAATATCGAAGCCTCGCAGATACGCCACATATGAATGTGGAACGCTACGTGCTCGGTGCAAAGCAGGGCAGGAGCACGGCTTCTGCAGCCACGAACGAAATGCTCCTCGTGGTGTTGTCACTGCTCGGAAGCATGCCACAAGGCATACTTTATTTGTTCACAAATGCGGTCACGCAACTCGTCTGCATCTCAGGAGTGAACTTGCTCTCTGCCAAGTCCTCAGCTGTGACAGTAACCATTGTGCTGAACATTCGCAAGCTGGTCTCATTTATCCTGAGCACGATCATTTTTGGCCATAAGTTGAACACAATGATGATTATTGGGTCGACGTTGGTCTTCGGGAGCGGCGCCCTATACGGGTGGGAGACCAGCTGGAGAATACCACGGCAGAGATCAGCTCAAGCGGTTGGGAATGGTCACTTGGAAGGCACGGAAAAGGATAAGAAAAGCAGATAGAGCATGACGAAATGAAGGGCCCTGTGGGCTAACGTCGCCCGAATCATGCGCACCATACTTTGTAGAACAGCGTTGCGGGTAGTCGTTACACGTGCAATTATGCAATAAGCCTTCGCGGTAGCGGATATCTGCATCCCAGACGGGGGACTCGAGTCTCGAGGCTACGATAGGCGGCTATGCTGCGCTGTACATTCATGATATGCCGGCAATGCGATTCGCAAGGGCACAAGAGTTGTCGGTATCCCTGGCGCAGTGGTGCTCCGCGAAGGCAGGTCGTTCAGCAACCACAAGCGGTCGGACAGGGACAGTGCGACTCAGTGAAAAGGCTTATTATACCGAAGTAATTTTGTATGCAGCATGCGTCAATGAAGTACCACGGCACGTGCTGAGGCGTGCGCATCTCATACAGTGCAATAGACCGTTTGATCGTCGCGTAATAAGAAGTCTTGTCGGCTCGAAATTAGCATGTGGTGTTGGAAGCCTATCGGCATGCGTCCAGATATTGCGTGATGCATTTGTGAGGGCTACACTAATCGATCCCAGCGATCAGGCATTTGCAGCTAGCGGCGAGCGCGCACAGCAGGACTCGCCTGTGCGTCTCTGCGCCGAGATGTATGTCTGACTCCATAACAGGCCGCTGGTGACAGGAACAAGTTTCGCCCAAGATCTGCGCCACACCTCGCCCTTGTCCGACAAGAGCGTGGACGACACTGGCGCAGCAGCGGTAGGGTATAGGAGATGTAGCCGACCGAGGACGCCGCCGGAAGCCAAGCATGAACGACAGAAGGCCACTTTTCCAAATACATGTGCCTTTGCGGAATTCACGTGCCTGGCCTGGCATGGCGTGCATCTTGGCGCGCTCGTTACCGAACGCCACGCCACGCCTCACAGCAAACGAATGGTTCAGGAGCGTCGGCCACGAGCTGGCTGGTCCAGTGGGGGTGCTCGCCGGAGAGCATCTAGTTCTACTGACTGCTATGCCAGCAATAATCAGTGAGTAGTGGTCGTGAAATTGGGCGCGGTTTGATTAGTTGTGCGACCTTGTTTGGTCGGCGTCGGCGTCGGCGTCGGCGTCGAGAAGGATGGCGCTCTCGCCAACCGGCGATTGGGTGGCACGGCAAAGTCGAAGGGGAGCAAGGAGGACAGCTGTGTCCTGTACATACTGTAACGAGACGCGGAACGGCAATCAGATCATTGTCAGATGCCATGGCCCATGGCATACCCAAGCCGGAACGTTAGGATCCCATGTCCTGCTGAAGAGCCTCTTGACTGTTCTCCACCGATCCATGCATTAAGATTTTGGGCTTGTGCTGCAGGTTAGAGTGGGCCAGCCAGTATTATTCAGTCGTGCACTCGTGGTATCATGCATTCTCTTTCCCAAGAGCACCGTGAGCAGCGAGCACCTTGTCCGCCTGCACCGTTCACTACGCCGTCACCACCGCGCTTGGCGTCCCAAGGCCCGCCCTGTGTCCGCCGCTCACGTTGCGACAAAAGCTCTGCCTCGACCGCCACAGCAGCAGGTAGGCGGGTGTCGCACGAAGCTGCAAGGGGCGACAAAGGAAGAGACTCTTGACGGTGTGCCCGCCTGCGTGGAGACGATCGAGGGCCTGGAGAGTTGAGACTCGAGAGCGCGTCTAACTTACAGTAGCTGCCGAGTGCCACGCAGCGCAGCGCGCGACACTCCCGCCGGCGTCACTGTTCACCAGGCCAGCTCTGCTCATCCGAACCACGCAGCCATCGCACGCAGCCCATCGCATCGCATCGCCTCGCAGCGCAGCGCAGCGCATCGCTTCTGCGCCCGACCTGACCTTTCCTGGCGCATCGACTCGTCGCTGGCAATCCCCTTCGCTCTCCAGCCCTCCCGACTACCTGGTTTGGTCGCCCTAATAGAGCAAGCTGTGCGGCCGCCTTGTGCTGCCAGCCCTTTTACTTTCGCGGCGTCTTGACGTCCTGTACCATTCGGACCACGCACCTTTGCCGCCGCCGCCGCCGCTGCTTTCTCCTCCTGGTGAAGCTCATTCGATTACAATCATTGCCGCTCGTGAGTTCTGCGCCGCCAGAAGTGATGCCTTGTGCCTTGCACACTAATAACGACCCCGCTTCAGCGAACTTCAACTCTCCGATTCAATCAATAATACGCATTTACCGCGCCAGAAGACCGGCGCGCACCATCGTTTGGGCCATTGAGTGCCAGATCCTCAGCTGTTCATTCCTTGGTCTGCCGGGCTTGGTCCCTCAAACCTCCGGCCTTCTATCCGCGCGTGGCATTCGCCTTTAATCCGCTTGTCGCGCACAGCCAGTGCCATTCGAATCCAATCTCAGTCGCAAAGCATGGCGGCACCTCACACTGCTGCTCAGCAGCACCAGCATCCTCAGGGCCAAGGCCTCCCTTCTATTAGCAGCCTGACCAATGGTCTTCCACCTTCCGCGCCAATATCGCCCGACCAGCAATCCGCCTCAGACTCGACACGCGATTCGGGTACCTGGCCGCAACCGCAGAGCAAGCGTGAGTGCATCCTTCCTTCCACTTCACAGCACCATTACACCGGCTTAGCGATGTGAATGCCGACCGTGTGCAAGTTCGAGCTGCGCCTTTGCGCAATGTGCAGGTGCAGGTGCCCCTACTTCTGCCTGGCTGGCTTCACTACCCGAACATTACGGCGGGGCAACTCTTCGAACTTTTCGCTAACCAGCCTTTGACAGACAATTCGGCCAACAGTCAAGGCCTACAAGTCCACACATTGCTGAACCCGGATGAATCACCATCCCGCCACTCTGTCCCCAGCACCCCGCTGTCGGCGCGGGTGCCAAACTCGGCTCAATCAGCCGGATCTCAACTGCCTTCTATCAATCAAGGCTTCAACGATGGATCGAATCGTGACAGCTACAACCAACGCGATAGTCTGGGCCGCGAATTGAACCGTGACAGTTACAACCGAGACAGTCGAGATCTGGCGCCACATTTAGACTCGCGACGAAGCAGCGTAGACAGCCGCATGCACCAGGGATTCAACTCGTTATACATAAATGCGCCAACATCGCCATACGAGAGCGCGAATAACTCTCAACTTTCTCTAGCTGCAAGTTTACGGAATCCAAACAATGGCAGGACGCCAATGTCACCGCTCAGTGCTCGTTCTGGTAGTCGTGGTGGACTCACCGCGCCCAGAATTGCGCCTCCTATCATGCCCGTAGGACGAGGTCCTGGTGTTCCCGATCCTACCGCCGCCAAACCAACTCAAGGCTATGCTTGGGCTTTCCCTGACGGCCCTATACCAGAAGAACGACGCGGTTCGGATAGTGGCGAGTCCAGCGCTGGACATATGTCCAGGCAAAACAGCTTTGCGGCTTCTTCCGTGCGCAGCAGCATTTTTTCGACTGACTCTCAGCTCCCAGCTGGCCAGCGTACGTTTACCGAAGATGGTAGGAAAGGATTTGTGGTCCAATATGACAGTCTCACTGATTGCGTTGCAGAAGCGGCTACCACACATCACCATTCCATGCAGCATCGGACAATTCAAAGCTTGCAGAGCGAAAGTATGCCTCCGCAGGGCGTTGGCAATTACAGCCGAACACCCGAGTTACGAGTGAGTCACAAGCTCGCTGAGAGGAAACGAAGAAGCGAGATGAAAGACCTCTTCGAAGAGCTCAACAAAGCAGTTCCTGCCAACGGCGGCACCAAGGCAAGCAAGTGGGAGATTCTCACAAAAGGTTCGTGGCAAAGGCATTAAACTTCGAGAGGATGCGTTTCTGATTCTCCGTCCCAGCCATTGATTACATACGAAGTGTACAGCACAATGAGCGTCAACTCCATGCTGAAGTACAGCGACTACAACGAGACACCGAGTACGGTCGCGAGGCACATAAGGAGAACGAGATGCTCAAGACCGAAGTTCAAGTAATGCAGCAACATCTTCGCCGTCTACAGCCGGACAACCCTCATATCTATGGTCATTTCACATCGCAACTCAGCCAACAACAGTCCCAAGGTCAGACGAACGGATCTTCCGGAATTTCACTGCCGCCATTGAACACAGCACAAGGTGGCGGGCCAACTCCTTTCAATGGTGTTGCGCCGTCAGCTCCGATGGAGGGCGTGGCATATGGAGGCGGATACGGGAGGTGATGATATCCGAACTGCGCATCTCTACCGCATACATCCTTCATTGCTTACTGCAATTGACGAACATCTTCTGCGGGCCTGAGCTTTCCCCCGCTTTCCGGCGTCCTGAGTGTGAGCACTATATACCATATTCGCGAGTGATTGTGCGGAGATTCTGTACCGCATGGGTGACATGGGATTGTGCGTGCGTATGTATTTTTTGTTTTGGCTGGGCTGGCTTTGACGGAGGGGCGACAGAACAGTTGCAAACTGTAAAACGTAGCCCTCTCGGCGTTGTTCTATTGTGTGCATCATACTCGAGCGAGTGGCTCGGGTGATGTATTCTAGCATAGCAAGCGGCACCAAAATGCGAACTTGTGCAAGATGCTGGCTCGACAGCTTGGTGGAGGATGGATCATTGCACGGGAGACACGACCTGTGATCCCGTAGGTTTGATCCAGAGCAGAACCTGTTGACCCATCTAGGCGTCAATGACAACCTAGATTAATTACATCGATGGCGTTGCAGACGACTCAGAAAATGCCATCAAATTTCGTCGCCGATTTGTGAAGAAGGTCTGACAAGCATTGCTTGCCTAGAGTCTCGATCAATCCCACGTGCGTATCCGAACGCTAACGCCATGGCATGGGCATCTTGAGTTGCCACAAGGCGTCGCTTCTGCAAGTCACCTTCATCGGGATAGAGTTCACAACGACCGTTCATCGCTTGCGGTCGAGACTATGGTGAGACAATTCTCTCGCGAACCGTATTTGCAGTCTTGTTTGCCTGGCCCCTGCGGTCGGGCGTGCTGTAGTTCGTAGCAACCGTTGAGACATGTGGCGTGTTGTTTCACGACCTGCATATTGTAGGAATGGAAGGACGGTTGTGAAGTCTGGGCCCGCTGATCACGTGAGATTGAATGTTTGATTGAAGGGGAGGCGGCGGCGATGATTTGCACAGCACTCCTATGAACATGAACAAATTCGATGGCGAGGCATGGAACTTGCTTGAGGCATTAGCACGGTCTTCAGTGCGGTAATGTCGTCACACATATACGAGAGAGTGCCTCCGCAGGAAGCCCATTGCGATCCTGAGGAGGAGCTAGATCTCAGCGGCGATGAGACGGAGGTGCCGCGCACGTCTGACGAGATTCGGCGACACGATCAAGAGACAATATCAGCCGAGGAAGAGGCGGAACGCTTGTTGACCGGAAGCGGGACGAATGAGCGCGGATTGAGTGGCTTATTCCGAAGAGACGGCAGGCCAAAGGACGAGAGTCGAGTGCCGTCGAAACGGCGCAGAAAGAGCTCATGGCGGCGCAGTCGGGGCGGGGAGGACGGAGAGCTGATGTACAAAGTGGAAGAAGGCGGTAGGTCGTCGAGTACGGACATTTCTAGTGATGAGGACTCTGGCAGATTACGAACAACCACAGAGAAGGATCAGGTAGGCAATGGCTAGAGAACATGAGTCGCCCATTCTTGCTAATGCGAATGGCAGTCCAAGATATCGCGATTGGGAAGGTTCACTGTCATACACCTCTTGATCTTAATCGCCTTCCTGGGCTTCATGTATGGCGCGTACAAAGCCTCGCAAGGCGCAAGGCCTTCCAATCAAGCGTACATGGCTAAGACGCTGTCGAATGGGACTCACGACTTCGCGCCGACGACGATTCTCATCAGCCTGGATGGCTTCCGCGCAGACTTCCTCCATCGTGGATTGACGCCGACTTTGAAATCCTTAATCCAGCAGGGCGTCTCTCCAAGATACATGGAACCATCTTTCCCATCTTTAACGTTTCCGAACCATTTCACTCTGGTGACCGGCCTTCATCCTGAGTCGCATGGAATCGTTGGAAATTCCTTCTGGGATCCCAATATGCAAAAGGCATTCACTTACGGAGACCCTGAACTGAGCATGAAACCTGAGTATTGGAATGCTGAACCTATTTGGGAGACTGCAGAGACACAAGGTATCCGAACAGCCATTCATATGTGGCCTGGGTCTGAAGCACACCTACCGCCGATGGAACCAACATACGTGGACAAATTCAATGGCAATGAACACCTGGGCAATAAGGTCAATCGCATTCTGGGCTGGCTGGACCTCCCAGGACCTCACGATCAAGGAGCATCTGTCGAGACACCGAGGCCGCAGCTGATTGCAGCATACGTTCCGAATGTGGACTCCGACGGGCATAAGTATGGACCCAACAGCACTTATATACGTTCCACAATCGCCGAGGTGGATGGAATGCTCGGAAAGATTTTCAAAGGCATTGAAGAGCGCAATCTCACAGACGTGGTCAACATTGTAGTCGTTTCTGATCATGGCATGGCAACCACTTCAAACCACCGGATCGTTCAGCTCGAGGATTTGGTGGACACATCATTGATCGAACATACAGACGGCTGGCCACTTTTCGGCCTGCGTCCTTTTGATCAGTCTCCAGAGAAGCTCATGGAAATTTACAATGAAATATCTGCCAAGGTTCGCATGTCCGAACATAAGGGCAAGTTCGACGTCTACCTACGCGACAAAAATATGCCCCAGCGCTATCATTTTTCGCAAAATGATCGCATCGCGCCTTTGTGGATTGTTCCAAAGGCTGGCTGGGCCATCGCTCCCAAACACGAGTTTGACTTGGTGACAGCATTAGACCGTGGGGAGACATATAATCCGCGAGGTCTACATGGCTACGACCACGAACATCCTCTTATGCGTGCTATATTCGTTGCCAGAGGTCCTGCTTTCCCGCACACACCTGGCAGCCGGTTGAAGCCGTTCCAGAACACAGAGGTGTACAACATCATATGCGACAGTCTTGGAATCGAGCCGCGTCCGAATAACGGAACCATACGTCTGCCTTTGCAGACAGATGGACTGCATGATTTCGAGGCCTTTGTGCCAGAACCAGACGATCCTCCCCCAATAAATCACGTCGATGCTAGTATATTACTACCGCTCCCAGCTATTACCGCTGATGGTAGTTCTTTCAAGCCGCCAGTTCCAGAGGCGGCGATAGATGACGGAGATGGGACTCTAGATGGCACCCCGAGCGGCTCCTGGCGGGATTGGATCAACGATAAGATTCAAGAGATCAAACAATGGGCTTCTGGAGTCTTCGGTCAAGGCAAAGAACAAAGCTCTGAAGATGCAGAGGCTGGATCGGGAGACAGGCTGGTCCGATAGACCCTACAATGGGCTGGGAGTTGGGAGGAGAATGATACCCCTACATTTTGCTTGCGAATGAATATCTTTTCAGATGGTGTCGGGAATTCCGTGTCTTGTGCAGCCTTACAGGTCTATACCACAGATTGTGATTGGGACCTTGTTATTGTGATGCCTAGATGCGCAAACAAGGTTTCCGAAGACAGGGTTCATCAAACGCCAACAAGCAACCCCGAACGCCATCCTTCCACTGGCCTCCTTTGCACTCCTTATCGATGGAAGGATTCCTGCTGCTACGCGGCCATGTTACGATGCGCTGTCGTCAGACTTCGATGAAGCCACGGTATAAGCTGGCCTTGCTCAATGATGAACATGCCACAATGACAACTCCTTTTTCAAGCGACACGACATCATCTTGGAATGGGCATATCAGAGATTGGACACCACGCACCACTGGCAGCGACTCATCGCGCGAAACACTCTCGCCTCACTCCGCGCTCAGTATCCTGCGGACAAGCTCGTACTTTGAAGCAAGGCACGACAAGAATATCAAGCTTGCTGGGATAAGTGTGACCACGGCATAACACTCTTTCAACCCTTGGCGGTCCGGAATGGAAACAAAATTCCTCTTCTGACGAGCAAAGCATCACAGCGGAAGTACTGGCTCTTTTCAGTATCTTGTCATTGCAATCATGATCGGCGCGAAAAGGCCAACCTACCCTGGCGATGAAGGACCTCCAGCCTCGAAATACAATTACACAACCGCCGTTACAGAAGAGCCATCGTCAAGTGAACACACTCCTCTGCTCTCGAGATCGAGCTACCACAACATTGACCTCAACCCGCGACATCGACTGTTGAAGTCGCCTTCCTCAATTCTCCTCATTATCTTTCTTGTCGTCCTCCTTACATCTTTTGGTGACCAACTGCAAGAAGCCCCCTTCACTCGCATTCTCGAATCGGTCATCTGCTATCAGTACTATGAGGAAGTCGACCCGAGCAAAATCAAACTCGGTCGAAGTCGTGTCGGGCCTGGCGCTATTGGAGGTGTTGACGAGATGTACTGCAAAGCCGACAAAGTCCAGGACGACCTAGCTATGCTCTCAGGCATTCAAGCTTTTCTCGACGGCTTTCCTGCCTTGGCTCTTGCGATACCTCTTGGCTGGGCCGCTGATCGCTATGGACGCTGGCCGTTCCTCATGCTTGGAGTTGTACAAGGTGCTGCGCGGACCGTTTGGGTACAGCTTGTCGCGTGGTTCTGGGAATCGCTCGACGTTCGGGCTACTTGGTTCCAGTCGGCCTTTTCTTTACTTGGAGGCGGCAGTACAACAGCCTCTGCCTTATTTTTCGTCACGGTCAGCGATGTCACCACTGAAAGTGACAGAGCTGGTGCTTTCCTCCGGCTGGGCGCAGCGAACCTGTCTGCCAGCCTGTTCATGCCTCCAGTCGCCGCATGGCTGATGGCCATGAATCCGTGGATACCTGCTCTCATGGGCACTGGCTTCATGTGTGGTGCCGCCATTCTGTATTTGTTCGTGCCAGAAACACTGGACTATTTTGCAAGAGCCAATCCCCCGACTGCAATGGAAGATGCTCATACAACTGCTTCAGGTCCAGATCCTGTGCAGACATCGACCCCGGCCGCTCTTTCCTTGCGCATCAAAGCCGTGTTGACTAATGTCAAATCCGCGCTTGCCTTCCTACATCGTGACTGGCGAGTCCCGGCATTGATTCTGCCTTTCACAGTTCACATTCTCGTAGCATCCTCGGGTCGTCTGCTGATCCAATACGTCTCTAAGCGCTATGCCCTGACGTTTTCGAAAGCAACCTTACTCACGACTGTCAAGAACGGCGTCCAGGTTGCTCTGCTTTTCATCATTTTACCAAAGATATCGGAGCTCGTCATGACCCGATTCGGCCTTGGTATTCAGAAGAAGGATCTCTACTTGGCCAGGCTCTCTCAATGTCTCGTAGCAATAGGCTGGCTTGGCGTCGCTGCGGCACCCAACGTGGTCCTTGTGGGCAGTGCGCTTGCAGTGTCCAGCTTAGGATACGGAGCGATGCTGCTTTTGAGGTCCTTTATAACATCACTTGTACCGACGCACGAAGTTGCTAGGACTTACAGCGTGATCGGTATTGTCGATACTCTGGGAACAATGTTTGGCAGTCCTTTGCTTGCCGGGCTTTTCAAGAGAGGCCTGGAGCTAGGCGGTCCTTTCATTGGATTACCATACTATTTGATAGGTGGCCTGAGCGTTCTCTTTGCTGTACCGATGTTCGCTGTACGACTGAGGAAAGGAGAAGGCGAAGAACCATCAGGATTGGATGATGACGAGGACTAGACAAGACCCGTCGTTTGGTGTTGTTTTTATACATAGATCGCCCGTGACATAGACCGCACGGAACAATGGCATTGAACTGGTGGCGAAGCCGTTCGCAGGGCAGCCACCG
>NW_006921532.1:8099672-8202723 GCF_000340215.1 Pseudocercospora fijiensis CIRAD86
TCTGCAGATCAGCCCAGTCTGCTTCACAAACCAGTAATCATGTAATGTCCATTCCTGATCAGGATTTGCGAGCTCGAAATCAAATTTCCGCAACAGCTGTGGTACCAATTTCGAAATTTCCAGCACGCTGATATTCTTGCCCAGACACGTCCTGGCGCCACCACCAAACTGCGTATGGGAGCGAAGTCGTCAGCGGAAAGTTCTCATTCGCTTCCGCAATCACGACACTGGTACTTACCGAAAGATCATTTCTTTCCATCAATTTCAATCTCTGCGCATCAGCTTCCAACCACCTTTCTGGCCGAAACACATCTGCGTCCTCTCCATACACACTCGGGTCCCGAGCCATCACCCAAGGGTTTGCACCCACGATCGTCCCTTCTGGCAGGAACACGCCACCAATCTCTGCTCCACCCTTGGGCACCACGCGTTCAAGAAGTAATCCCACAGCAGGATGCAGTCGAAGCGCCTCACGGACTACAGCCTGGAAGTATGGCAGCTCCTGCGCTTCGGCGAATGTCACGGGATCAGAAAGCTTTCCCATTCGATCCGCGGCATCGATTTCCGAAAGCAGCTTTTCATGTGCGGTCTTGTGTTTGCAAAGCTGGTAGAAGATTGAGCGAAGCGAGGCAGCAGTCGTGTCAGAGCCCGCGAAGATATTGCCAGCCGAATGGCTGATCATGAGAGAATCGTCGATGAGCTGTTCTTCGTCTTTGAAGCGTTTAAACCTTGATAACATGTCTTTGAGTTCGAAGGTCTTGGGCTCATCCGAGTAGTATCGTTGGACTTGTTTTGCTGCAAAGGCGACGATGTATTTGGAAGTGTTCATGACGGCGATGGCGGGTATGAGATTCGCCATCTTGCTGACGTACGGGTTGCCGAAGAGATATTTGTGGAGATATGGTGCTTGTCCTATAACGCTGTTGTAGACGAGTCGTCCTTCGATGGACTCGATGATTCGTTCAATGTCGCGCTCTTGTTCCATCATGCCTGGATGAAGAAAGAGGGAGAGTCAGCAAGTGTTGGAAGCGGCGATTGCCGCCCTAGGTATTCTTCTTCTCACCCAAGGTGTTGCTATAGGTAATCGAAGTGATCACGTCGAATGCGTACCAGCTACGTCAAATTAACAATGTGATATCCTCACAATGGAAGAATGTAGCGACGTACTGGACCCAGGTCCCAAGGTCGACCTCCTTGCCAACCATGCCATCGAATTTTCTCAGAAGTACTTCACTACAGGCATCATTCATCGGCTCAAGTTCCTTTAACGTGCTCAGCGCATAGGCATGAGCAATCGGCCGTCGCATGTCCCTGAGACGCTTGTTCGAATCATAAACATAAAGATACCCAAGTTCATTGAACATCATCATACCTGTGTTCGTATTCATCGCGCGAGCTGAACACGGTTGGTAAGATGCCCTTCGGAGTCTTGACGTCAAATGGGACGTAGAAGTCGGACTTCCAGAACTTGCTCGCGATCCCATAGACCCGAGGAATCAAGCTCGCATCCGAGAACATGACATGATTGGGTCCTACCCGCACGAAAGGACCATATCGGCGATGCAGGGCGATATGATATTGCATTTGAAGGCCTTTCGCACAGCTCCATATCCTGTCTAGATCCGAGATTGAGGCAAGAAATGGGCCGGGTAGCTTCCTGAGGCCTGGGCGATATCGTATGCTTGCGTAGTAGGCTATGGTGCAGGCGATGGCACCGAAGAGAATTAGTTGCCAAATTGCGGCATCCGCAATGGGTTCTAGCATGATTCTGGGGTCTATTATTGCAAAGACTTGAGGAGATAAAACTGTTCCGAAACCTTTTAGGGAGTTGAATTTTATAGGCACGATGTACGAAATGCCATTGTACTCGGCTCTTCAGACGAGGGATTGCTCGCTTGAAAACATGTATGAAATAAGATTGTGCATGCTTCGCGGGTCTTGAGTGTCAGCAGCGGGGTGATGCGATCGTCAGAAGTTGCGGTCCGTTGGCCTTCCTATAGAAATCCTTCCGGGAACGGATGGAGTAGCAAAGCCCGTATGATAACACATTTTCAACATACTTCCACTCCAAACATCTTTGCCTTTAAGAATTGAAAGTAACCATCGTACCCGTGCCAGATGCTCTGCTTGGAAGGCGGTCCGCTCAACGTGCATATGGATCCTCATGCTTTACATAATCCTCTCTGCAAGATTCATGATATCTTGAGGGCTTTCAGCGTTTTTCAGCTGTGTTCTCCAGTCGCGATCATTTTCTGTGGCAGCACGCTTTCTCTGCTTTTGCCTGGTCGGAGTAGGTCCTTGTGTTTTATCCTGCCATCGCTTTTTCGCCACGACTTTGGGATTCGACACACCCATCACTCTCCACTTCTTAGGAGGCTTCATGCCCTGCTTCGCCATTTCTTCCCATTTCTTGACGCCTCGCTTCTCCCATCTTGCCATCCGCGCCGCTCGCTGCTCCTCACTTGGCTTCCATTTGCTCTTAAGAATGCGGCGAATACTCTCGGGCGAAACTTCGAAATTGGCAGCGAGGACTGCTGTTGTGTATGTGGCTGGGTCTGAGGAATGTAGCGCTCGAATACCCTCTAGCGAGTCGGGTGATAGTCGTTTCCGTGGTTGCCAACTAGTCTCACCAAATTTCTTCTGAAGCGCATGCTTCTCCACTTTCCATCGCTCATTTGATTTGATAAATTGCAGCTTCTTCTTCTTTTCCTCCTCCTTCTTTTCTTGCGCCTCTTCCAAGAGTTCTTTCACCTTTTCTCTTTGCCGTCTTTTTCTTTTCTCTGAAATTTTCTCAACCAGACGTTGCTTCCTTTTGGCTTGCTGCTTGACGACCGAAGGTCCTTCCAACTGGCCGATCTTCTCAATCACATTTTTCATTTGCGACTCCGTCTCTTGAGTCCGTAGGGAGTATTCCTCGAGCGCGGATGCAGCATTGTCTTGAGCTCCAGCAACAGCCAGAGGCGCCTGCGTATTTGATCTGAAAGCATTGGCGTGTCTACTTCTTTCTGATGCTGATGCGGCGAATTTGCCTTCTTCGATGCGTTTCAACTTGCGTAGCATGCGGTTTTGCGCTTTCGTTCTCGGTACTGCTGTATGCTCCGCGGATCCGGTTTTCGTTTCAGCTGAGCCGTTTCCCTGTGCTTGAGCTACACTGCTTGTTTCCGGGCGTCGCAGCGAAAGTCGTGTGCTGAATGAGCGGCATGCTTGGAAGAATGTTTGAGCTCGCTGCTGACGTAGGTTGACACCAGCAAATTCTCTGACAAGAATCTCCAGAGCCGTCATCGAGCAAGTGCAGCGTGACAGACTTATCAGCCGTCAATTACAGAGAGCCCTTTCCAGACCAGACATACAGATATCTGCGGCTCTGCGGCTTCGGGATTAGTCATTCACTTACCCGCGGCCCTGCCGATTGTGGCAGGGCCCCTCAGCTCGGACATGTGGAACAAGCACCTTTCACCACCCATGTCACTTTCTTCGAATAACCCCAGCCTTAGAAGCACCCCAGGACATCAAAGGAGCGCTCCCTCGAGATTGTGTTGTTCTCAGATTCGTCGACATGCCGGGTCTTTCACTCTGGCTCGTTCCCTACGACAATAGTCCTTTCACAAAAACAACACAAGAACTCATCTCCGAGACAGTGCCCAAACAATTCGACCTGGAAAATCCACATGCATTTCCACCACATGTAACAATAACCTCTGATATCCCAGAAGAAGCTCTTCAAGGCAAACAACCTCAAGAATGGCTTGAAAGTCTTCAGCTTCCATCAGACTTCAAGAAAGAGCACAATGAAGTCCTTCTCGAGCTCGATACAGTAGAAGCCGAAGATCCATTCTTCCGGAAATTGAACATCGCGCTCAAGGAGAATGAGAATCTGAGGAAACTTGTGGCTGTCTGTCGACAGGCAGCTGGTCTAGAGGCTGACCATTTCGCGAAGAGTGAATATCGTCCCCATCTTTCGCTTATGTATGCAGAGCTACCTACGAAGGATGTCAGGAACAAGGTGGCATTGATTGAGATGAAGATTGGATTTGCCTTTGGGTGAGCGGACCCCTCGCTTGTTAGAAGTGCGATGATTGCTAACCATCGATTCTCGTTACAGAGATTTATTCGCATGCTGTGGCGGGGCATTGTGCATGGGCTCGAACTTGGTTCTGGTCGATACGCGGAAGAACATCACCGAATGGAAGGACTCTGTAATTGCGAAACGAGACACCGGATGGGCAACATGGAGGGCGACTCGTAATTTGATATGAGAGCCATCTCCTCATATCTTCATCCATGCTCCACAGCAGATGTCTATTGAGCAGGATACTCTTTGCATGGTTGACATAAGATTGCTTCGTGATGATGCGGCATACATATTCCATTTCTGTGTCTCGTCAGCGC
Organism: Pseudocercospora fijiensis CIRAD86; assembly: GCF_000340215.1. Lineage (NCBI taxonomy): Eukaryota > Fungi > Ascomycota > Dothideomycetes > Mycosphaerellales > Mycosphaerellaceae > Pseudocercospora > Pseudocercospora fijiensis. Next base: position 8,104,062 of record NW_006921532.1, read on the forward strand.
CACTTAAGGTTAGGAGACGCGAGCCATCATCCTATGCTCCGACCTGGACGCGAGAGGTTGCTGCATTCGCAAACATAAGCAGCCCAGCCGCTGCTTCCCTGCGAGCTGCCTCCTCTAGAGCGATCCTCTGCTTGCGAGCCGCACCGCTGCGTTCTGCGTATCGGCTCATCTCGCCTTCGTCAACAAATTCAATGCTATGAATCATGTAAGACATGCCATCGTGCTTCTTCCACTCCCGAGACCACACATGGTGTCGATTCGTGGCTCCGTAAGACTCCAAAGCCGGCAGGATCAGCACTGTGATGTGGGCATCGAAGCCTTCTGGTACCTTAACTGGCCTTCTTGGTTTCGCGTCTAGAGATAGTGGCGACTCCTCCGGACCGTCATTGTCGGAATCATTGCCGAACACTTCGTTGAGATCTTCGTTGTATTCGCCGAAGTCGCCTTTGATCCAGCCAGAATGCACTGCAGCAGCTATGACATCGGAGTCGTCTGTATATATGTCTGTACCCCAAATTTGGCGCCGCTTGCAAATTTCCTCGAAACTGTACGATTCTTTTGCTCGCGCAAGGCTTGAAGACAGGTAGTACCGAGGTACCCGAACAGTGTATGTGCAGTTTTCTTTTTCCGCGAAGACTGGTATGGGTTTCATCTTGCTGCTAAACTTGATCTTGGAATCGGCCGTTGTTTCTGCTGCAGGCGCAGGAGACAATTCAGTCGTGTATAGTTGCGTACCCAAATGCTTACGCGGCTTTCCAGCAGCTTCATCCAGAACTCTCTTATTCTGCACAATCGTCGCCGGCTTCCTTGTCGCGGGCGCGCTCCTTGGCGCGTGGTGATGGTGATGGCCAACAGGATGCGCATGGTGATGATGATGGTGGTGTGCTTGGTTGGCCATCAGGTTTGCGTGCGATAAGGGATTTGAAGGGTTGCGGAGCATATTAGAAGCTCCCGGAGCCTCGGTTCCATCGTGATGGTGGTGGTGATGGTGATGATGCGGGTGTACATGGTGGTGATGGTGACTTGTGTGTATAGTCTTCGCCCGTTTGCTCGTACCACGCTGGGGATCGGGAGTGTTCCGTCCTTCAACGCCGTCACTTTCGTCGCGAGAACGTCGTCCGCTTTTTCTTCCCAGTCTCGTTCCCGACTTGGCTGCTCGTTGCTCGGTGACCTCGGCCGCAGCTGATCTAACGAGATCGCCGCTTTCCACGTGGCGTGCTGCTGGGCTCATGCGAGACGGTGTCGTGGTGCCATTGATGGGATGGCAGGGTGCTGGGGTTGTACCCACGCCAGAACCAAGCCCGGAGAACATGCGACCAAACTCCATTTTGATTCCCGGGTTGTCGCCGCCAGGTCCAATATGCCTAGGCTGCGCTCCCTGGACTGCTTGTGGCAATGGCGAATTCCGGCCGCGACGATTCAGTTCAGGACTGATGTTGAGAATTGCTTTGTGCATTGAGCTCTCGCTTTCCTTGCGCTGCTGCTCACGTTGAATAGTCTCCATTCTCTGGTGTTCTTCCAGCGTCACGGGCCGCTCGTGGAAACCATTACGCCCCCTCTCATACCCGCCCAGCTCTCCGACTGTTGGCGAATGACGTGAAATTTGTCTTCGCATTTCTGCCGCTCTACCTTCGATAGACTCTCTCGCAGGTTCCGGGGCTGGGTGCGAGGTGGGCGGATATGTCGGTCTAAACAGGGCTGTTTGTTCTTCTCTTGCGTGAACTCCATATCCAGGTCCGGAAGGATAGCGCATGGCGCCCTGATTGCTCCTCTCGCGCTCCATCTGAGGACTGCTAAACGAAGGTCGCTCTTGAGGATGTGATGTGATTCCATTGTGAGGAAAATGCGGCCGCTCGTGTCTGTGAAGCTCTGTCCTAGGTGGCTCCGCACTTCTTGGTGGTAGGTGCTCCGCAGCAGATCGAAAGCCACCAGTCCTATGGTCGAATATTGGCTCTCGCTGCTCTTGCATGCCACCCGGGCGCTCGACCTCAGCAGGCTGGCTGATAGGCCGAGCAGGCGCGCCGTGGCCATTCAAGTGGTGTACATGCTCTTGCATCGGCGCCTGAAACGCCCGGAAGCTGTGTTGAGGCTCGCGACGGAATTGGGGTGATCCAAATGTACCGTCTCTTCTCGGCTCCGATCCGATTCTTGCTGGTTCGCCAAAGACTCCAGGTCGTGGAGGACTTGACTTGTTGTAGCCACGTTCTCCGCCCTCTCGATTGCTATACGACCGAGCTCTTCCTGGAGAAGTTGGCTGCATTGGCTTGGGAGTCTGCGCTGGCCCGGCATGCAAGCTGTGTGGAGACTCGTGCAGTCTGCGCTCCTCTCCTCCACCCAGGATCGCGGAAATGGACATCCCAGGGCGATGGTGACTACCTGCAAGGTCGCGTACTCCTGCAAACGGCGAAGTCGTAGGAGGTCCTCGAGGCGCTCCCGCGCCCGGATGCAGTGAAGAAGATGGCGCATTCTGCGGCGAAGATGGAGGAGGCATGTTGCGTGCAGAGAAAGGCGGCGGCGGAGGCGGCGGCGGCTCGAGAGGTGCTACAGCGAGACTTGTGAGCTTCCAAACACTTCCCATATCAGCTGTTTCTCGCCCACTCACCTCCTACTTGCTGGGGAGGACTGCCGGCATTGCCCAGCGATCGTCGCCGAAGCGGATCGTAGGGCGGCGGCATCGACGACATGCCATTACCTGGCGGTGGAGGCGGGAGAGAATGGCCCTGGGTGGGCGTGTGAGATGGCTGCGAGAGGTGGTGGTGGTGTGGTTGGGCTTGCGGCGAGCTGTTCACATTTCCTGCAGAAAGACTCTGTCAGCGATCATCGCAGAGCTTGGGAGAGCTGGCTGGCATAATAAGGTTGGGCTAGCTGGGCGATATGCGCTAGTTCGAGACAGTGGGGTCGGGCTAGATTTTCGGAGTCTGTGCACTGATCATGTCACGGCCGGGATGCGTGTTTCTGTTCCAGGCCCACCCAGGCAGTTTGGCAGGGCCCTGTCGAAACCATCTCATCGTCGCATTGCGTAGCGGTGACGGCGACAGCAGCGGAGAGACAGCGCTGGCAGGCTCCGTTGCGGTGCGCAAAGCAGTACGCTGCAGTGCAGCGCTGACGGCGTCACCAGACAGCCCTGCTCGGCACGCCGATTATCGCGCAGCGGCCAACGTGCAGCTCAATGACAGCACACCCTCATCAGGTACCTGAACTTGTCACTGCCGCCCGGCGTCGCTCCGTCTGAGCTGCAGCTCGTGAGCGCTGCTCTCGTGTCGTGCATGCAGCCTCCCAGCGCGCTTCCTTGGCACGATGGGAAGTGGTGTAGTGTAGCGAGAAGCCAGCTGTGGCCATGCGAGTGGAAGCAAGCCAGCTACCCGCTCTGCCTCTGGTGACTTGGGCGGGGCAGTTTGTGCTGTAGAATTGGAAACGTACCTTGCGCGGGAGGCCATCCCCTCGAGGGAGGGCCCGTACTGCCTCGTCTGCTGCCAGCGCGCGGGAGAAACGGGTCTCTATGGGTCGAAAACGGATCCGAAAAGGGCATCTGTACGGGCGGTTGGGCGGTGGGGGGAGGAAATGGCGACGGGTGGCTCGAAGGCGGCGGTGCGGTTTGGTTCTGGCCGACCTGTCGCTCTTGCGGACGCGAGAACGGGTTGCGATGCATGATTGACCCCCGCGCGCCGTGTGATCAGTTGCTCAGAGGTGCTGATGGCATGCGCATTCGTTTCGCGTGCTCACGAGACGCCAGATGCTAGGGATCATGGCTGGGGTAGCAGCTGGTCGGTGCTAGTCGGTGTAGAAAAGGCCCATCATAGCGAGAGGTGCGGTTGTTTCAGTTGTGAGGGTTGTAGTCGACTGTTGCAGAGGCACAACAGGAGGAAGGCAAGACGAAACTCCAGCGATCGACAGAACGCCAGGACGGAAGCTCCCACTCTCCCTTCGCGCAGGATCCCTGGCCATGCCCCAGCGCGGCTCAAGCCTGCAGAGCCAACGGTATTCTAGGGTCCGTAGGAGCTGCTTTGGGCCCTGGCTGCAGTGCTTTCTGCCCAGCCCGGCGCTCTCACTTCAATAATTCGCACGTGCCTTCTTATCGTCGGCAGGGCCACGCCACGACTCTTCCTTGGATGCTCCAGCATCGTCCGCAGCTTCGAGCTTCCTCCACGGCATGCTCTCATTTCTGCACGACAACTACCCGTAGCCCGTAAACCATGCTCCCCATGCCGGGAAGCCCACAGTCGTCATGGCGCCTATACCGCGCGCGGATCATGTCAAACTTCGAGGGTGCATCAGTTCGAATCTGCATCGCCTTCTGGCTCTTTGGTATGGCTGGCATCATCGTAGCCTGCCCCGTACTGCACCGCTTCATCGCTGACTCGTACAGGCTTGATCAACAACATCTTTTACGTGATAATCCTCACTGCAGCCCTGGACCTCGTGGGTCCTTCGATACCAAAGGCCACCGTCCTATTGAGCTGCATCATCCCTGGCCTGGCGACGAAGATAGGTGAGAAAAGCTACAAGTGCACGGCGTACGGCGAACGTCTCACACACCCGCTGACACTTCTGCCTACCACTCCAGTCACCCCATACTTCATTCATTTGATACCCTATTCGTTGCGGGTGCTTTTGTTCGTTGGCTTTGCAACCTGCGGCATGCTAGCTGTTGCGCTTTCGCCGAATACCACAGACGCCGCAGGCATCTCCAGTAAGATCGCAGGTATTGTGCTGGCAAACATTTCTTCGGGTGCTGGCGAAGTGAACTTTCTGGCGTTGTCGCATTATTACGGCCCTTTCAGTCTGGCAGCATGGGGTTCTGGCACGGGTGCCGCTGGGCTATTAGGCGCAGGAGCATATACGCTCGCCACCACTACTTTGGGCCTGAGCGTGCATACTACTTTACTGTGCAGCGTGGTTCTCTCATTCGTGATGCTGGCTACTTATTTCCTTGTTCTCCCCCTCGGGCCTCTCAATGCTGCCGAGAGAAAGGAATCCAATTATCATCGCGTGGAGTCTGAGGAACAAGACGATGATCTCGATCCAATCATGACTTCGCAGTCAGGCTTGCCAGATGAGCCGCCACGAAGATCGATATCTCCAGCTTACAAGGCTGATCGATTCAGCTTGGCAATTCACGACTTGAAAATGAAGCTCATCCGCGCGAAGTCGCTGGTCATACCATATATGCTTCCGCTATTCTTGGTCTACCTGGCTGAATACACTATCAACCAAGGAGTTGCCCCCACGTTACTCTTTCCGCTTGAAAGCTCTCCTTTCAAGCGCTACCGAGAGTTCTATCCGACATATGGCACCATTTACCAGCTTGGTGTCTTCATTTCACGCTCATCTTTGCCATTCGTCCGCATACGCAGCCTTTACATACCGACTTGGCTGCAAGTGCTCAACCTCGCGGTACTTACAGCACAGGCACTATCGCCATTCATCCCGACTGTTTGGTTCGTCTTCGCCATAATATTGTGGGAAGGACTTCTAGGAGGCCTGGTTTATGTCTCGACTTTTGCTGCAATCAGAGAAGAGGTTTCAGAAGACGAGCGTGAGTTCTCGCTTGGAGCTGTAACTGTATCGGATAGCGCAGGCATCTTCTGTGCCGGTCTGCTTGGAGCAGGTATGGAGACGGCGTTGTGCGCCTGGCAAGTCAAGCATGGCAGAGATTGGTGCAGACAGCGCTAAGAAGAACGGCGAAGCTAGTGCTTGCTATGACCAGTCGATCAGCCGTCTTGGACAACGCTGCGATACATGATCAGACGGTCACGTCGCTTCACTACGAGAATAGCGCTCGCAGCAATGCCGGCCTACACATATCGCGCTATGCGCTTGTCATATGCCCTTCATGCTCTCAGAGTCAAGCGAAGCAGAAGCGCTATTGCTGCCTCTTGGCTACTCTTTCAAGAGCGCAGCACTGAGTCTGGTCTGGTCAGCAACTGCTGCTCTTACCTCAAATCGACAATAGCATTCAGGAGAGCAAGCCCTCTGGTCCCAGTGGAGACTTCGGCCGCTTCGCTCAGAAAGGGTTTAGAAGCTCAATATGTCTTTACTTTCATCTGAGATCGACAAACGCCCTCACTATAAAAGCGTTGCGAAGGCACGTTTGAGTCACCAGACATCAACAAACCGTCACGCGGCCAAGGATTGACAGTATACGACGTGTGACACTGCAAGTCAACGACCAAGACGCTCTCCGATAATACGTACAATTCAATGGGCAATTGGGCGTGCAATGATTATACAGACGACGAAAGCAACGCAGGCGGATTTCGTCCGCGACTTTGCGATCTGTAGTGATGATCTTGCCGATGAAAGTGATGCTACTCACACCACTGCTGATGAGGAAGATGCAAGGTCCGTTGACGACCACTATCGACAATCTTGGAAGTCTCTACCTCGCCTCGACACTGCTCCTGGACCAACTGCAGAAACGGTGAATCACTACGCGCTGTCCAGCAAGTCTCTCCCTCGTACCAACCATGACCAGACTGAAGCCGACGACGGTCGACCGTCGCCCAAACATTGGGCATTGTCGCAAAAGAGACTGCCCAGTAGTCTACCCCATATTGCTCAGATTGATAGCGAAGAAGCTGTTCTCGCGGAAGGCGTAGACAAGGATATTGTCCAGAGTTGTCAAGACAGTGCCAGCGCGATAAGCCCCGGAAATCTTGGAGGAGGTCCACGCAAGATATTTAGGCATTCAGCTATGACAGCCGAGGAACAGGCCCACAAAGCAGCCCTGCTGCGAGGAAAGATTGCGGAGTTCGATGCTGCGGCAGCTGCCGATCAAGAATCATGCGCGAAGCACACCCCATCGATCGAGCCTACGAATGGACAGATCAATGTTCCGTCTGCCCACACGAGCGAAACAGCTAGAAAGAAGCGCAAATCTCGCCAAACCGACAGTCCTACTTCCACTGCTGAAGAGCCCAAGTCGGCGAAGAAGAAGGCACCCAGCAAGAACGCACGAAAGGAAATCGAGAGCAGCGATGAGAGCCCCTCTCGGCTCTGCTCGGATGTCTTCCTCTTCAGCCCACTCCCGACGCCCCTTCTTCAAGATGAGGTCGTGCGGACAAATCGAAAGCAAGGCAAGCAGAAAAAGACCAATGAGAAGGACAAAATTCTTTTCTTAAACCCGGAACTACAGATGCTCATGGTACGTGGCGCTCCTCTCGGCAACACTATTTAGCAGGCTGACAGCAATAGGCGATGCTCAATCAACTAGGCAACGAACTGGAAAACGCTCTTGACGACATTGCCAATGACCTTGTTCAGTTCGCTGATGATCCAACTAGCATTACGGAGACAATGTCTCTGGCAGAGCGTTGGAAAATCAACTCGCGGCAACAACTAAGCAGGCTCGTGAAGCAGCTTGAGCACTATGGCATAGTGCCGATGGGTGGCGTACAGGTACCTTACGGAAGCACTGCATGCAAGTTGAGCTTGAGTAGTTCATGCAGGGAAAGCTCATTCTTAGAGGTACGCGCACCGGGCAAATACTATCCTGCAAACGACATAGTGACACTGTACAGGACAGGCTCAATCATTTCGGCCTTCCGTTCGAGAATGCATTGGGCAGCCTTGTCAGAAAGATCGAAGAGCGCGTCAAAGATGAAGCCGCGGAAGAGGCAGCTATCGATGGAGCAACGGAGATCCTCGAGCAGTGGGTATCGGAGAACCGGCTGTATTTGTCTCGGCTTGTTTCCGTTCTCAGTCGCTCGAACACCAGTGCATCTGACAGGATACTTATGCCCATGGGCGAGGTGGTCTCGTCGTTACACAAAGATTGTGGCAATCGCAAGGACTCTGCAGTTGTCAGTAAAGAGTCTGGAACCGTCGGCTGATCTTGGCATTTCAGCGTTAGAGGCCGTGTGGATGGTGGTATCACCTGCTGGACTGCAGGACAGCACAGCTAGTCCGAAAATCTAGTCACGTGCATCCTGATATGTGATCAGCATCATAGAAGCTGCAGCGTTGCTCAATGTGCTCTGCGAGAGCCGGAAGAATAATAATGAGCGAGGGAAAGCAAGCAGCCAAGAACAATACCATCTTGACACGTGCTTTGCGCATTAAACCCCATTCGGTGCCCTAGCAACCACATGGCCCTTGTAACTTGGAACTCTCTGCCCTTCTTTCTCCACTGCTTTCCCTCTCCTGTACCACCACACTTCAATTTGCCTTGTGTTCATAGCATTCCATAATACCGCTACTTCACTGTAAGCCTGGGCCCCAATCATTGTCGCAATCGCGCAGAACTCTAACACAACGCGGTCTTATAGCTCCTTAATCAGCCCTCCAGCTGTCACCTACGCGACTTGCTGCCCTACACGGCCGTGCCGGCTCTCGATCCACAACACCTCGCCGTCGCTATGCGCACATCGCCTTTGCTCCTCGCTCTGCCGCTGGCAACCGCGCAACAGATCCCTTTCCTTGACGAAGTTAAGGGCTGGTTTGCCAAAGCGACCTCATCGGTCGCATCTGTCGTGGAGAAGGCGACCGAGTCCGCATCGATACCCAAGATCCCCGACCCAGTAGCAGCGGCTTCTGCGAAAGTTGCCAAGCTCAACGTTGAGAAGCTCAATATCAGCAATTATAATGAGATAGTGAGGCCCGGTCATCCAAATGCAGAGCCCGGCATTGAGACCTGGATGGTCTTCGTGACTGGAGGAAACAAGACCTGCTATGGAATGTGTACGAAAGCTGAGACCGCGTTCAATGAGTCTGTGCCTCTTCTCGCAGCTGCTCCAAAGCCTCCCAAACTTGGAGTGATCAACTGCGAAACGGATGGCGTTTTGTGCCACGCATGGGCCGTGAGCCCACCTTCGTTGTACTACTTCCAGCTTCCTCAACCATTACCGGACCAGTCAACTCCAGCATCCACCGTGCGCTCGATCAAGCTCAACCGCACCACAGTCACCGCACCTGAAATTGCAAGAGTCTACCTGCAAGAGAAATACCTCGAGACTGAGCCATATGAAGGCTTTTTCCATCCTTTTGACGGGCCATTGGCCAAGTACAACCTCGCGATCCCGTTTGGATATGTTGTCTGGGGTTTTTCGCAGATTCCATCCTGGGCGTAAGTCACACGAGTTCGAGGCAAGCACTTTGGCTGATACATATACTGACCTCGCACCTTTCGATTGCTGTAGATTCATGATTGGTATCTCTTTCTTCAGCCGAACTATCATGTAAGTGTACTTGGTCCATCCTCCGGCTTCAGTGATACTGACGACAAGGATAGGGGCCGACGAATGGCACCGGCAGCCGGACGCGGTGGTGCGGCAACTGCAGGAGGAGCACCAGCTGCTCAGTAAAAGCTTGGATATGTGTACAGAAAGATTGTCTGGCAGAGTATGTTTCTGAACGTGCTTGAAGTGGAACGATACCCAGTCGCTCATGTATGACTACATGTCTTGAAGAAAAGGGGAAATTAGCTGAGATAATATACGGTAGAATATTCTGGCAAATACGTTGTGCCATTGGAAGGCCTTATGCAGTTGACGAAGAATGCAGATACTTCAAAGGTAACCCTCTAGCATTGAGTGAGAGGGGATATGAAGCCGAGCATATGCTCATCACTGATCGTGAGCAAGCTAAGCGCAAAGCAGTGAACCATCCCGCCCAACGCCCCAGCGCCTTGCTAAATCGAGAATGCGGCATTTCATAACACTCGCAAAAGACCCATTCACTGCATTCTCGGTCCTGCTTCCGCAAGACCCTCCAATCCTTGCATGGGATCTTGAGGGTTGCCATTCTGTTCATCACCATTGGCATCGGCCTCCTCATCGACGTTGTACTTCGCAGCATACCCTTCCTGTAAACATTGTCAGCAGGTGGCCATGACCAAATTCGCGTGGTAGTGCGACGAACCTGTTGCCAAACCGCGGTCCGGCTACCTAGTCCTTCATCTGGATTTTTCTGAGGTTTGGCTTGGTTGACTTTGATTACACGACCGTAGAGTTCTGATTGATCCATGTTGTCGATGGCTTCTCGGGCGTCTTCTGCCAGCGAAAATTCGACGTAGCCAAAGCCACGATGAGGATCTTTGTTGGAAGCTCTGAATAGGAACATCAATTTACTGAGCCTGCAGTCATACGTGGGTGTTCGCAACGTACAGTTCTGGCTTCGGTAGTGAGACATCCACGATCTCGCCAAAAGGTATGAAAGCGTCGTGAAGAGTCTGCTCACTGACTTGACTGTCGAGTCCGCCAACGAAGACAGTCTTCTTTTGACGCGCTGTGTCTGTCATGTTGATTCCTATGCTTCTTCAAAATGAGGCAGCTTTGGTGCCAGGATGTGCCTTTTGCTATCACGTGCTTATTAGTTGAAGTGAAGTGAAGTGAAGACCCGGTCTGAAGAGGCGGAGGGTGACGCCAAGGCGTATTGACGTTCGCTGGACCCCTGGATTCCTTCCTCCCTAACTGAGCAAGCGTTTGGGCGGATTTTGGTAGAAAGCAAGCTGGCTTAAACAACTTGGTGGACTGTTCAAGATAACACAGTGTCCATTTCTTACTCCTGATTGTCCTGTTCTTCTTTTCCACATGTGTGACTCCAGGTAAAGCGCAGGCCAGCATCAGTACATCGCCGACAACTCGCCATGGTGCGCCTACGGGAAATTGAGCGGACCGCTGTGTTTGCCTGGTCGCCAGGCGCTGGAGCACCTCTCATTGTCACGGGAACACGAGCCGGCGCCGTGGACGACGATTTCTCTAGCGAAGTCAAGCTCGAGCTATGGGAACTGAGCCTGGAGAAGCTGGGCGGCGACCGAGAACTGTCGCCAGCTGGCAGCATCACCACCGACTCCGCCTTCAACGATATCGCCTGGAGCCAGCCAGATGACGAGCATCCGCTGGGTGTGATTGCAGGAGCATTGGAAAATGGCTCAGTCGATGTCTGGGACGCTCAAAAGCTGCGCAGTGCATCCTCGGACGCATTCATCTCAAGAACTTCCAAACACAGCGGCAGTGTCAAGGCGCTGCAATGGAATCCACACAGACACAATCTGCTGGCCTCGGTCGGCGCCAAGGGCGAGATTTACATTTACGACCTGAGCAACATGGCCAATCCGTATCGATTGGGAGCTAGTACAGCACGAGCCGATGACATCGAGTGCCTGGATTGGAATAAGCAAGAGAAGACAGCACATATCTTGGCGACCGGCAGTAGTGGAGGCTTTGTGACCGTTTGGGACGTCAAGCAGAAGAAAGAAATCATGACGTTGAACAACCAGGGTCGCAAAGCAGTCAGTGCAGTTGCTTGGGACCCGACCGAGAGCACAAAGCTAGCAACTGCTACGCCTAATGACCAAGAGCCCTTGATCTTCCTCTGGAGCTTGCGAAACAGCAGTGCGCCGGAGCGGACGCTGAAGGGCCACGAACTGGGCGTTCTTGGTTTGGCCTGGTGCTTGCAGGACTCCGATCTGCTTCTGTCTTGCGGCAAAGACAACCGCACCATCTGCTGGAATCCGAGGACCGGCGAACGATACGGTGACTTTGCTACCGGATCCAATTGGGTATTCCAAACTAAGTGGAACCCACATAACCCCAATCTCATCGCGAGTGCCTCCTTCGACGGCAAAATCCTTGTAACGTCGATACAGAGCACAAATGGCAAAGCTGAAGAGCAAGGTGCTGCCACACAAGGCTTGGATGGTGAGGACTTCTTCGCAAAGGCGCAGACGCAGCCTCAAGGAGTCTCATTCAACCTGCCGAAAGCTCCTAGGTGGGCAGGTCGGCCATCGAGTGTCTCCTTTGGGTTTGGTGGCAGACTGATCAGAGTGAGCAAGAACAAGGTGTCGATTGAAACATTCGAGGTCGACAGCTCAATCGGAGAGGCTACAACTAAGTTTGAAGAGAAGCTTCGATCTGGCGATCTGGCCAGCATTTGTAGCGCAAAGATTGAGGCTGCTGAGACAGAAGAAGAAAAGGCGGACTGGCAGGTGATCAACACTCTCAATACCGGCAAATCCAGAAAACAGCTGCGGCAGTATCTCGGCTTCGATGAAACGGATAGTGAGCTTGCAAATGCGACCGAGAAGCTGACCGTGAATGGTGATGCCAAAGAGAATGGCTCCAAGGATGATGATTTTTTCAATAGCGATGGTGACAGCTTCCTCGCAGACTTGGCAGGATCAAAGGGCGCCAAGATCAACAACCCTTTCAAGATCTACACTGGCTCAGAGTCGGAGGCCGATAAGCGCATCACTCGTGCGCTGATGCTCGGTCAGTTCGAAGCAGCACTGGATGTATGTCTGGAAGCAGACCGTATGTCGGACGCCTTCATGATTGCTATCTGTGGCGGTCAATCCTGCATCGACAAGGCTCAATCCGCATACCTGAGAAAGCAAGCCAAGGGACCCAATTATCTTCGTTTGCTGGCAAGCATCGTCGGCAAGAACCTCTGGGACGTGGTGCACAACGCTGACATCGACAATTGGAAGGAAGTCATGGCAACACTGTGCACGTACGCTGATGAGAAAGAGTTCCCCGATTTGTGTGAAGTACTGGGTGACCGCCTTGAGGAAGCCTACCAGACCGGTGACAGTCCGAAGAGTCTGCGAAAGGACGCCTCTTTTTGCTACCTTGTGGGCGCGAAACTGGAGAAGGTCGTCAATAATTGGGTGGAAGAGCTACAGGAGCAAGAAAAGGAGACACTTGAGAAGTCTGAGAGTGACAACGTCTTCTCCGTGCACGCCAAGTGTCTGCAAGATTTCATCGAGAAGGTGTCAGTCTTCCGCAAAGTTGCAAACTTCAATGACTCTGAGCTCCAGGCCACGGCAGACTGGAAGCTCGCACCATTGTACACACTGTACACCGAACACGCCGAGATCTTGTCCGCTCATGGCCAGCTTGCGAGTGCTGAACGCTACCTCGATTTGATTCCGCCGAAATTTTCGGGCGCAGAAACAGCACAACAGCGAGTCAAGCAAGCGACAAGAAAAGCCGCAGTACGACAACAACCTGCTGCCGTTACCCAACGCACAACTTCACGAGCTCAGCCTCCAATACCCTCCTTCCAACAGCCAGCTGCACCATTGCAGCCGCCACACCCCCTCGTCAACCAAGCTCGAAACGCGGCACCGACACAATCGCCATACGCTCCAACAGGCGCAATAGGAACGCCAGCTGCTCAAAGTCCGTATGCGCCGTCTACGCCAATGGGCAACGCGTATCAGCCTCCACAAGCGGCTACGCCATATGGTCAGCCAGCTTATGGAGGCTATCAGCCGCCGCAGCAGCAAGCACCACTCCCTCCCCCGCCTCGAGGTGCCACTTCTTCTCCCGCCATTCCGCCGCCATCGCAGGCGAAGAACATTACTGATTGGAACGATCTGCCGACTGGAATGGTCAAGGAACGCCCTGCAAACACACGCCGTGCCACACCGGCTCCTGGCCAGCCTGTGAGCTCACCGTTTGCAAATGCTCAACCGAACCCTATGTCACCTCCACAGAGTGCGTATGGTCTTCAGAAGCCGACGCCACCACTTCCACCTCCGCCCAAAGCTGGCGAGGCTCCTCCCCGCGTGGCCTCACCTTGGACTTCACTTCCACAAGGCATACAGCGACCTCCATCCTCTCTTGCCAGCGCTTACGCACCTCCCGTACAATCACAACCTGTTGGCTCGACTCTTCCAAGCCCTGCTCCTCCGCCTGTAGCTCGCGGTGCTTCGCCATACCAGCCACCGCCCTCAACATCCACAGCAGCTCCTTCGAGTCGGTATGCGCCTGCGCCCGGCAGCCATCCCACTCCAGGTCCCGGAGCAATGCCACCGCAGAGAAACGTTGCTCCAAATCCATACCAGACACAGCAGCAGGGAGCATATGCACCGCAAGCAGCACAGTCGCCATATGGCCAAGCACCTCAAGCAAGCGCTCCTGCACAAACAGGCCCTCCGCCTCGTACAGGCCCAAGCGCGCCTCCGCGAGGGCCTCCGCGCGCATCAAATACGCCTATTGGTGGTGGAGCTGCTCCTCCCGTGCAGCAACTTCCAACGCCGCAGACTGAGTCGCCACCCAGCACAGCGCCAGCACAGCAACAAAGTGCTCCAGCCCAGGCCAAGTACCCGCGAGGAGACAGATCACACATTCCTGGCAATGCTCAGCCGATTGTTGACCTGCTTGCGCCTGAAGTTGCCAGAATTAGATCCGTTGCGCCTCAGAGCTTCAAGCCACAGGTTGATGACATGGCGAAGCGCATCGACATTCTCTTTGACCATCTTAACAACCAGGATCTGTTGCAAGCTGACACTGTGCAGCAAATGGTGCAAATCTCACAACACGTGCAGCGCAAGGAATGGGATCAGGCACAGTCACTGTTTACAGAGATTCAACAGGCGAAGCTCGAAAGCGAAGGAACGCATTGGATGGTAAGTCAGGCCTACAGCAGCAAATTCATCGGTATGAGAGGAGGGCGAACGGCTAACATGCTTTTAATAGGTGGGTGTGAAACGTCTCATCGCGATTGGCAGGGCTACAAAGGCTTAGATGGGCATGGCGGGAGAAGCTTGGTGAGATGCATTTTCGTGTGAAGCGCAAAGCAAGCATTGCATTGTTGCTGAATGACGCGGAGCAAGGCGACGGGTGATGCAACAACATTAGAAGCGAAAATGAAAGTACGAACAAATAAAAAGGCCGGTGTGTGATAGAGCTCCCTTGCATTTTGTGGTATTAGCGAGTCGCTAAGATGATGGTTGCAACTTGCAACACGAACGCTCGACCGATTTGAAATGTTGTTGACGTTCACAGGCCAGTGTGGCTTGCGGATACAGTATACGCTGCCGGCCCACGTGCTGATCCCTGAAAAGTGTATTGTGTGATGCTTCGGCCTGGTGCGACATCTCCAGGGGTGGCGCGATTGTGCTATGCTTTATTCGGCGGCACTGGATCTTCAGAGATAATAATGGGAGTTGGACTGGGGAACGCGTTCCCGTAGGCGAATTGAATTGTACATAATGTAGTGAACAACTGTTGACTCTTGCCGCTGCAAGGGGGCTCGGCGTGCACGTTCACTGATGATGATGGCAAGATGGATGCTTGTGGGCGGGTGCCACAATGAAATTGAAGTCACGCAGTGACAGGTCGGGTGTCCTGCGATCAAGATCCGAACGAGCCGCCACCACCACCCCACCCCTTCCCGTCGTTGTTCGTTCGCGTTCGCCCCCACACGGCAAATCGGTGCACGTGAGAAATGTCAGGAGGCACAGCGAAGAACATGTCTAGGTCGACGGAGGTATGTAATCGTGCATCTGCTTGCTTGCTTGCGAGTCGCATTTCCGCCCTGGAAGAGCCTCGGGCACTGTCCTAATACGACCGAGCTAAGCTTGCTCTCACCTCACGATTGGACAGCTGGCGCTCCGCCGCAATGTTCTGGTACCAAGGACCTCTCTTGGCCGTCGAATTGGGGAGCGCACAGCAGGATGTGTATTTATTAGCCGAGAAATGAATCTGTGGCTGGGTGCTGGGCTGGGCTGGCTGGGCTGGTCAGATCGATAACGGCTGTGCTGTGTGCAGCGTGGCAGAAGCTTAAAGATCCCCGGTCAAACTCTCCAGCACTCTCCCTTCGGCATTATTGTGACGAGAGGAGCTAAAATAATAATAGTTGGTGGGGAGAGGCGAGTCAGACAGTGTGCTGTAAATTGCCATCCACCAGCCGTTGGAAGTGGGCATGAGCTTCAGGGACGCGATGTTTCGCACGAAACGCCATGGCGCTTGCAGTGTCGCCATCCAACCGGTCACCACAGCCTGGCCGGGGTTCTGGGCTGAGGGTGTGCTGCAATACATATGTGAGGAGAGAATGGCTGACAACGTCCACATTGACGAGCGGTATATGGCGGTGCCACGCGAGGTGAGCTGGACCTGCCGGAAGCTGGTGGGTGCTCCACTCAACATTCTCCGCACTCCAGTATTCCTCGGCCGGAGAACAGGCGTGGGCTGGAACGGCGTCGTCGAAGAGCCTTGGCCGCTCAAGCCTCAGCCTGGCTTGGCATTGGAAGGGCGTTGGTTTGAGTGGCAGATCTTGCGGAAACGTGCACGGGCGCTCGTGACGCGACCACTTCGGCAGCACGTCCAGCGCAGTACCACTGGTTGCCTTTCATCAGGGGCCGCCACGCTCTCCAATCCAGATATATTCAAGAGGAGTGTACCGCTGAGGACCGACGCTGTTCTGTGCTGTTCGCGCGCTGAAGACAGATTGCAAGGCAAGACCTGGTTGGGCGCGTACCATGCATCGATTTGCGACGGACAGACGAAAGTGACGGGGTTGCAGATGGCTGGAGTCAGCAGGTGTTGCATCATTGCCGCACACTGATGCCTTTGACAGCAGCTTGCGTACAGTACAGGCTTTGGTTAGCTATGAGTAATGCACCCGCCCGCTGCCAGCTTTCGCACCGTCACGCCCATCCCAAGCCTTCGGAGCTTTAGCGAATGTGCCACTGCAGTAGCTAAGCTGTAGATGATCGGGGCTTTGTGTCTCATGCAGGATCACTGTATGCGGCTTGCCATGAGCAAGCGCAACAAGCGTTCCACTCAGCGGCGGGAACCAAGCCCGACCGCGGCATGGTGTGGAGCGGGTAAGGTATAGTTTGGTAGCTTGCCAGCCAACGCATCCTCCTTGCATGGCCATATACATGGAGAGAAGAGCCATCGCCAGCGTCAATCGGCGGACGTTGTATGAGGAGCGCATCGGAAGCCATGTTGTCGGGAGTCGGGACTGCTGCTGGCTTCCTCTGCGTGTGTGAGCCGTGTGATACTGCATGCCGTCGGCCCCAGACGAGGCGTCCTCAATTTAGGACAAGACCAGGGCCCACTTTTCCATAACCCTTATCCCCGCCTGCCAGAAAGTGCTCGCCTGTGCTGGCTGGTCTTCCTCATCAGGTGCTTCCTCGCTCCCAAGCAGAGGAGCGTCGTTGCCCGTCTCTCTTCTCTGCCGGGCGCGATTGCCTTCGAAACGCCGCCCTGTTGCCCGCTGGACATCCGCGTCATCGTTTTGCGATTGGACGATCGCTTGATCTGGTGAGGTTGGTGGGAAAGGTTGGTGGTGGAAGTCACAAGATCTGGAAGCTCGATCTTGCCGAACTGACGACTCCCTTCCCAGATTACATCAAACACTTCCCTCCTCTCACCCACCTCATGGCCCATCAGTCGCCAGCGGGGCCTCTTGCGCCGCCGCACCATTATGGTGCGCCGGCAGCCGTTCGCCCTCCGCCAAACGGGGCTCCGATGCAACAACCGCCGCAAGCGAAGACAGCCGCGCAATACCTCGCCCAGACCAATGAATCCGTATGGCTTCAACTCGGCAATCTCTCCGAGGTCATGGGCGAGCTCGACGGCGCCACCGCTGCCTACGAGCATGCGATGACCTTTAACCAGTGGTAAGTCCGCTCATATCCATTGACGTCCAGGCCAAGCACATGGCGCAGAGCGCGCGTACCTAGAGCACTCTTGCTGATTCTTACCCCTACCAGGTCTGTCCCCGCGATGCTTGCCATCTCTTGCATCCTCCGCTCCAAGGATCAATTCACAGCTGCTGTCGAGTATCTCAGACAGATTCTCAAGGTGGAACCGACGAACGGAGAGGTGTGGAGCAGTTTGGGACACTGCTATCTCATGATGGACGACTTGCAGCAGGCGTACTCGGCATACCAACAAGCCCTCTATCATCTTCCTGACCCCAAAGAACCAAAGCTGTGGTATGGAATTGGTATACTCTACGATCGCTACGGCTCATTGGAGCATGCCGAAGAGGCTTTCTCCCAAGTAATGCGCATGGAGCCCAACTTCGAAAAGGCCAACGAAATCTACTTTCGACTTGGTATCATATATAAGCAGCAACAGAAGTTCGCGCAGAGTCTCGAGGTGAGCATCCTCCGGCTGAACCGAGAAACAATACTGACAACGTCCACAGTGCTTCCGTTATATTGTGACCGACCCGCCTCGTCCTCTGAGTGAAGAGGACATCTGGTTCCAGATCGGCCATGTCCATGAGCAACAGAAAGATGTTGGTTGGTCTCGATTTCCACTCGGTCTCCGTGCTAACAGTTGCTCAGTACGATAACGCAAAGGCTGCATACACCCGTGTGCTGGAGCGTGACCCGAATCACGCCAAGGTTTTACAACAGCTTGGATGGCTTCACCACCAACAGAGTACCAGTTTTAACAGTCAGGAGCAGGCGATTGAGTACTTGGAGAAATCGGTCGCTTCTGGTAAGCCGACTTTGAAAATTGTTTCGAGGCAACACACATCTAACGTACAACTAGATCAAACTGACGCGCAGAGCTGGTATTTGCTTGGCAGATGTTACATGTCGCAACAGAAGTACCCCAAAGCATACGAAGCTTACCAGCAAGCCGTCTATCGCGATGGCCGCAATCCAACATTCTGGTGCTCGATTGGTGTCCTTTACTACCAGATCAATCAGTACAGAGATGCCCTCGATGCATACTCTCGCGCTATTCGCCTGAATCCAAACATCTCGGAGGTGTGGTATGATCTTGGCACACTTGTAAGTTGACCCATCTCCGCATTGTGATCAAGCTTTTACTCACGCGCATATAGTACGAATCATGCAACAATCAGACGAGTGATGCACTTGACGCCTACAGCAGAGCCGCCGACCTAGATCCAACCAATGCTCATATCAAGGCACGTTTGAACCTTCTCAAGGGCCAGCCAACCAATGGCATTCCGAACCAGGGTGCACCAGCGCCGCAAGACGTACATCCTCAAGCATATCAGCCAGGCACTCTTGGTGCCGGTCCTCCTGGTCCTCAGTGGGGAGCACACTCTCAGAACCCACCGCCTCCTGGTCCTGCTCCGCCACCACTGGCTGCCGGCAACAACTGGAACGGCAATCGCTTGGCTGACCTTCAAAATCCGCAAATGCAGCCACGGCCGATGAATCCTTTCGACCAACGTGATCGCCTTCCTCCCCAGCAAGGGCAGCAGCAAGGCCCATCGCAGGGTCAGCAGCCACCATTGGCATCTGCTCAGCAACAGCAAAGCGGTCCGCAGCCAACTCTCCTACAGAGGCAACCAAGCCCACCCCCTTCGCGTCAATACCAGGAGCAACCATCTCGACCACCTCCGCCTCCACATCGAGGACTTTCACCATCGCCCAAAGGACAACAGTCTGCGCCCGCGCCTTACCCACAAAGCGGGCCGCATCCAGGCCCACAGCAGCAACCCATTCAGCCTCACCAAGCTCAGCAACCTCATCAGCAAGATGCACAGAGGCCGCCTTTTGTTTCGCATCCTTCTAATGGCCCACCAGCCCCGTCTAACGGTGTCTCTACGCCTTCTGCTGCTTCCTCATCGACTTTGCCACCATATGCGCGCCAGCAAGAGAATCAACCAGAAATTCGCCCACTTGTTGGCAATCCTGCTCCGTCGCCGAGCCCTGGGCACTTTGGAGGACCACGAACACCATATGAGCATCATCCAAACCCAATGGCGCCCAGCATAGCGAGCGGTGCGCCACCTCCAATATCTGCCCAGACAGCTGCGGATGCTGCTGCAAGGGAGCGCGAGGAAAGGCCTGGTAGTGCCGCTCCCAAACGTCTTCGCGAGTGGGAGGATGATCCCAACCACAGCGCCTCTAAGAAGCCTACAACCGACGAAAGTCGTTCTCGCCTGGATGAGATCAAGATTCAAAGACCCTCGCCGCCAGCCAAGACTGGGACACCACCTGGGCATCGAAGTCCCTCGGAGCTCAGACGTATGGAGGAACCGCGTCCTACTTCTGCATACAACCCTTCAGAAGCTGCTCACCATCCACCATCACTTCCATCAATGCAGGCCATAACTCAGCCATCACCACGAATGTCGGCTCCGCCTCAGGAAGAACAACGAGCGGCACCGCCGCCACAGCCACAGCCACAACCGGTCTACGAACCTGCTGCACGAAAGATGGATGTGGATGAGAACTATGACGACAGCGGTGATGATGAGAAGCGATCGGCCACCAAACAAGAAAGTCAGCGAAGCAGTCCCAAAGCGATGAATGGATCGTCGACCGCGCCGCCGGCTAATGGTGCTGTCGAGCAATAAGCATAGGTTTGATGCATAATTTGAATGCCTTTCATGATACCAATGATTTGTGAAGTGAGAAAACGGCTAGCATGACGCGAAAGAACAGAAAGGCCAGGGCAAATCTCGCGCAAGCTTATCGCGTCGTTTCTCTTCAGTAGATGCATATACAGTCAACCATAAGTGTCCATCCTGAACCAAGAGTCAATCTCGGCATCTTCAAACAGTTTGCAACAAAGTCCCGGTCCTACGCGAAAGGAGTCATCACAAACGAAGTCGTCGACTTTGCAAGCAGACATCGCGCGGCTCAGAGCTTAATCGCTCTCCATTTTTTTATTAAGGCTGATCTGATTCTGATCTGCATTCGATTTGTATTCACGCCGAGTGTAGAGACAGCACTCTTCTCAAACCTTAATATTACCCCGCCAGGGAACACTTCTCGGTGCAGAGACATTTGATGTCGTCCATACATGCGCCGTTTTGTGATTTTACGACTCTTGCCAGGTACTTGATCGTTCACCATGGCACCTACAGGCCTAGCCATTCTGATCGGAGCCGGTCCAGCTACTGGAGCAGGTAGGTCGATGCAACATCCTAACGAAGTGCACCAGCACGCTGACCAATGCATCCAAGGTATTGCTCGAGTTCTTTCGTCGCCTAGTCAAGGCAATCTTGCGGTCGCCCTTCTCGCCAGAAGACCAGAGGTATTGAACGACCTGATCACGTCTCTCAAATCACAGAATAAGGATGCTGTGCTTGAAGCATTCCCTACGGACACCAAGCCCCAGAATTTGAGGAAGGCTTTTGCCGAGATTCAGAATCACAGCTCTTTCAAGGACCTCAAGCTCAAGGTCGCAATCTTCTCAATCAAGAACAGCTCCAAAAAACCGTTCTTGACGGAAACGTTCGAGGAGTTCATGGAGCCGTTGGAGACGTATGTCGGTGGCGCTATGGTCTTCGCGCAGGAGTCGATTAAACGATTTTTCGCGGACCATGGTGAGAGATTGCTGGCCGATGGTGGGGAGAAGAAAGGTACTCTAATCTTCACAGGTACTATGGTAAGTCGTGACCGGCAAGGAAGTTCTTGGCCCTTGGACCGATACTTACTCGAAGTAGGGGGCGCTCAGATGTAACGCAGAGTTCGGTAGCTATGGCGCATCTCGAGGAAGTGTCAGGCAGTTGGCGCAAGCTCTTGCCAAAGAAATGAGCCCAAAGGGTGTTCATGTCGCCGTAAGTCTCTACCGTTGCAAAGGCTGCAGATATCGTTTTGCTAACCCGATTAGCATGCCATTGCCAACGGTAGAATTGTCGATGCCCCAGAATCTGAAGAATGCCAAACCGGGAAGAGCATAGCCGCGGATGCCGTGTAAGTGGATTGAACATGCCTCCATCGACTGGCACTCTCTGGGATTGGGAGGGTCTGGTCTCAGCTTCTGCCCTGGAGAGGCCCCTTCTTGTCTTCTCTTAAAGCGCTTGCTAATCATCATCATATCTCTTTGCATCTAGTGGTGAAACATACCTGTTCCTTCATAACCAGCACCCAACTCTCTGGACTCATGAACTGGACTTGCGGTAAGCAAATCAGAGAGCGTCTCCCATCCAAGCGAGGCACGTTGCTGACTTGCTACCTTATTATTAGACCGGCACAGGAGAGATTTTAAGACTCGAGCGAACTTCTTTCGGCTAGTTAGCCACAAAATCTCTGGCGCAAAGCGTAGCGTAGCACGCTTTCAGGGACCCGTTTGAACGCGTGGGAGTCCGCGAACGAAGACTAGATTAGGTCCATTTGCGTAGCTTCTTCAGTGCACGGGAACGACCCATACCTATACCATATCCAATCAAATCCGTGGCCCAAGTGGTGCAGCTCGAAGACACCATGTCATGCAAAGTCCGTACAACCGCCGGTCACTCTTGAGGAGAGCCCTCCCTTCGATTCGTCCATCCAGGCGGGTATTGGACATGGGTGAAACCTAAAACCAACCATGCCATGTACATATGTACTGTAGAATGGCGGTGGGGGACCCTCATCGCGGTGTGCCTCCTCAGAAACGGTCAAGGGTCAGTGCCGTCAATCACCGCAAAGCGTTACGTTGCTATGAGCGGCAGTGGAGCCGTTGGAGGCGGGCGAGACTATTCGAGAATCCACTCCGGTTATTCGAGAATCCGGGCATCCGATTACGGAGGAGGCCTAAGGCAAATTTGTTAGTTATATTCTCTACCGCTAGACCTTACCGTTACCGCTGTTTTAATCGCTGTTTTAACCTAACCTCGCTATCGCTATCGATAGCTATATTATTAAGCCCTTCTACGTAGTTATAAGCCGAGTATAATACCGCCGCCTCTACTACTACCGCTACTACCGCTACTACCGCCGCCGCCGCCCGCTCCGAGGGCTCTACTAGTACCTATAGCGCTAGTAGGTATACTAGATTATACTAAGATTATATAGTAGGAACTATAACTTAAAGTGTATGTTCGATAGTTAATTAAGTGTCTACGGAAGAAGCGAGAAGTCGCTAAATAGGGTGCCGCGTGTATGTACGGACCTAGGCACATGCCTTAGGATTTAACTTACCCCCTCGTATATATATAAGGCACGTAGTAAATACAAAGTCGCTCAAATCAAACAAAGAGGTATTAGTTAATAGCCTAGGCTTCTTGCCCTTATAATAGCCATTTAGTTAGTTAATAGCCTAGGCTTCTTACCCTTACAATAGCTATTTAGTTTAGTTAGCAACCTAGGCATTATGCCCTTTATTAGTTGTTTAGTTAATTTAGTTAGCAACCTAGGCATTATGCCCTTTATTAGTTGTTTAGTCAATTCAGCAACCTAGGTATCTTGCCCTTACAATAGTTGTTTAGTTTAGTTAGTTAGCCGCCGCACCCCCTGCTTCTAGTAGGTTAGTATTAATTGCGGTTAAGTTAGTAGCTACGACACCCCCTGCTTCTTATAGGTAGGTGCTTAAAGTAGCCGTTTAGTCGTTTAGATTCAGTCGGTTAGGTTTAGTCGGTTTAGAAGGCCTAGTTCTTGCTAGTTACTAGCTCTAAACTAGGTCGAGGGTTATTCGGTATAGCAATAGCTAGATTAGCGGCTTGTTAGTTAAGATTCTTATACTAGTTAGGCGCTAGTTTAGGGTTCTTCTTAAAGCAGGTTGGACTATACTTCTTCTTATAGTAGTTGCAGTACTGCTTATCGGTGTTCTTATTATCGTCTTTAAGCGTAGTAGCTCGATTAGTCGTCGTGTATTTTAGTAGCTTAGAGCGCCGCAGAAGGGCCTTAATGTCGACGCTCTAGAGGGGATAGTTAGTAGGTGTTAATTTGCGAATGCCGCTAGTCGCGATAGTCGCGGTCGAGTCGGAAACGGCTATCTTAGCTGTTTAATTGTCGGTCTTAGTTAGGTCTTATTCGCACCCCCTGCTTTACGTAGAAGGGTGTTTAGTCTTAATTAGGTCTACGGTAGCAGTCGAGGGCTTATAACTACTTAAAGTGTATATTCGATAGTTAATTAAGTGTCTACGGAAGAAGCGAGAAGTCGCTAAATAGGGTACCGCGTGTATATACGGACCTAGGTACATGCCTTAGGATTCAACTCTATACGTTAATACGAGGGTCGTAGAACCTTATTTGCTAGGTAGGTAGTATACCTAGAATAGTTAGGATTAGCTATAGTGTCGAATTCTACGTCTATTATTTACTTAATTCTTCTTTCCTACGTTATTATTCTACTAAGTAGCTAGTATAGGCATTAGAAGTTACTATGCGATGTTCTATAGTATAGATTACTAACAATATAGTCTTACTAAGACCGGAGCGGCCCTAGGTCCTTAGATTCTCGAATAACCGGAGTGGATTCTCGAATAGCCTCGCCTCGAGAATCCGGGTATCTAATTACGGAGGAGGCCTAAGGCAAATTTGTTAGTTATGTTCTCTACCGCTAGACCTTACCGTTACCGCTGTTTTAATCGCTGTTTTAACCTAACCTCGCTGTCGCTATCGATAGCTATATTGTTAAGCCCTTCTACGTAGTTATAAGCCGAGTGTAATACCGCCGCCTCTACTACTACCGCTACTACCGCTACTGCCGCCGCCGCCGCCCGCTCCGAGGGCTCTACTAGTACCTATAGCGCTAGCAGGTATGCTAGATTACACTAAGATTGTATAGTAGGAACTATACGTTAATACGAGGGTCGTAGAACCTTATTTGCTAGGTAGGCAGTATGCCTAGAATAGTTAGGATTAGCTATAGTGTCGAATTCTACGTCTATTATTTACTTAATTCTTCTTTCCTACGTTATTATTCTACTAAGCAGCTAGTATAGGCATTAGAAGTCACTATACGATGTTCTATAGTATAGATTACTAATAATATAGTCTTACCGAGACCGGAGCGGCCCTAGGTCCGTAGATTCTCGAATAACCGGAGTAGATTCTCGAATAGCCTCGCCCGTTAGCTATAAGGATAGCAGCAGTGCGCTAGATTCTAGAGATATGCCTTCTTCGAATACTAATAGCGTTTGAATCTTCTTCTATCTATGTCTACCGACAGTCTATTAGATAATCTAGTATTAAAACACTTAGAAGAACTAGTAGTACGACTAATTCGAAAATTTGCCCGATAATATTTAATTCCGTTATAATCGCTATAGTCTCTCCTTCTTAACTATATTCCTCGCAACTAACCGAAATCGCTTCTTATAATTAACGGATTAGGAACTAACGTACATACCCCGACATTACTTACCTATCGTTTGTATAGAGAGATAAAGCGGCTAGGCATCGGTATAAGGCCTCTAACGGGCGAGGCTATTCGAGAATCTACTCCGGTTATTCGAGAATCTACGGACCTAGGGCCGCTCCGGTCTCGGTAAGACTACATTGTTAGTAATCTATACTATAGAATATCGTATAGTAACTTCTAATGCCTATACTAGCTACTTAGTAGAATAATAATATAGGAAAGAAGAATTAAGTAAATAATAGACGTAGAATTCGACACTATAGCTAATCCTAACTGTTCTAGGTATACTACCTACCTAGCAAATAAGGTTCTACGACCCTCGTATTAACGTATAGTTCCTACTATATAATCTTAGTATAATCTAGTATACCTGCTAGCGCTATAGGTACTAGTAGAGCCCTCGGAGCGGGCGGCGGCGGCGGTAGTAGCGGTAGTAGCGGTAGTAGTAGAGGCGGCGGCATTATACTCGGCTTATAACTACGTAGAAGGGCTTAATAATATAGCTATCGACAGCGATAGCGAGGTTAGGTTAAAACAGCGATTAAAACAGCGGTAACGGTAAGGTCTAGCGGTGGAGAATATAACTAACAAATTTGCCTTAGGCCTCCTCCGTAATCGGATGCCCGGATTCTCGAATAACCGGAGTGGATTCTCGAATAGTCTCGCCCCACAGCAAGCTTGGGACAAGGGCACTCCCAAGAGGCAGCTTGTCTCAGAGCAGCACCAAGCCAACATGTGTCTTCTTCCCATTTGAAGTGACATTTCAATTGGTGCCCTGGCCACACCGTCTCTTCCATGGCGTCATCTTCCTTATTTGCTTGACGCTCTGCCAGGGTCGCGTCCCTGTGCCTACGCAGCAGTCACTCAGCAGTGCTCACTGTTTGTTGCGTGGGTTTCGATGCTGATGACATACAATGCATTGAGCACAAGCAGCTCCATTCTGCCAAACCCTGTCATCCGAATGGCCTCTCGTCAGTCTAAGGCTTACAAGGCCATGCTGCGTCGTTGACTCACCATTGAGCGCAACCTAGTCTTCGATGAAGACAGGCAAACCTGACATAGCCTTGGGGTTGTTCGTGCGGCATTTTCTAGTGGGAGTGCTTGGACAAGCCGGTGGAAGTGATGCAATGCGGGTTTGTCTCACGCCCGAAAGAGCCTCCCATGTTTATTATAGAATAGGCTTCCAGCACTCGATCGCTTTGACCTTTGCACCGTGACCGTGCTTTAGGCGGAAGTCAAGGCCACCCGATGAGCATTCGTAGCCGCGCTTGCCTCGTCTGACGACTCGACGCCGCACAATCGGGACATGAGGTGGAGAAGGTAGGATGAGGACGAGGACGTCGCGAGTGCCTCCGGTGACTACACAGACATCGCTTGAGAAGCCTAGCGATGTTGCAGTGGAAGAAGACGGGGGGAGAAGTGGATAGATAATGGAGTCGCGTAGGCGATTTTATATGCGGTGCATGAGCATGAGCTTGCGCGTATGGAGTGGTCAGTGGTGGTGTTGTTCATGGAACGCATTCATCAGCGGCACAGCACAGCGGCGAGGTCACAGACGCACGTGCTGTGTGGAGATGATATGTATATAACTTGCTGGGGCATGTCACTGCACGAAGGGAGATGATGCTTGATGCATTGCACACGGGGATAGCGGCGCAGTGCTTCCCTGTAGAATACGCGAACTCGACTTTGCCACCACTACTGTAAAATGCGGCGCGCTGTGGCGGGCGGCGGGCCATGAACATGTCGAGCTGGATAACGGGTAGGCGATCGTCGGGCACGAGGCCCCTCCAACGCACGCAGTAAGGCAGCAGTATGTAGTAAGGCGGGCCATGGCGTTGCATTGTAGGACCGGCTGGAAGACTGCTGAGAGGCCTCGGTCGTCCAGCGGCGGCATGCGATCCGACCGACGACACCATCTCGCACCACACATGCACGGCTCGGCTGATATGGTACGCTGCGGCCGCGGCTGGTCCCATCGTGCATGTATCTCGGACTAGTTCTATCTCCGCTGAACCAAGCTACGGTAAAGACCACTGCTCCTGCCTGGAGAGCAGCGGTGCTCGAAGCCCGCCGCGCTGTTGAACAGCAACGCCGTCCGTCGACGATGACGTCCGTGGATCCTGCAGTCAACGCCCACGCCAATGCCAATGCCAATGCCAATGCCAGCGCCCCGACTGCTCCCCCGCCCCGGAAGAGACGACGCAGAACGGCGGCGAGTGGCCCCCAAGATGACTGCTTCTCGTGCCGCAAGAGGGCCGTGCCTTGTGATCGCAACCGTCCGTACTGCACGCCGTGTGTGGAAATGGGGAAGGAATGTCCAGGATACAAGACTACTTTGACGTGGGGCGTGGGCGTCGCCAGCAGGGGAAAGGTAAGACTTGTATGACGAGAGTGCTAGCCGTGGCCGTGGCCGAAGCCGAAGCCGAAGCCGTGAGTGAACGAAGCAGACCAGCGCTGACATGACCCCGTTTGCGCTTTAGTTGAGAGGCCTGTCGTGTCCCATCGCAGGCAAAAGTGTAGACGACCCGCGACATCAAAAGAGCTCTGCAACGAAGGCCAAGCATGAAGATACATCTGCACCCACATCGATCTCGACTACCCAAACCCAAGGACAACATGCCCGGCAGACTCCTCGGGTATCAGAGCTTCCCCAAATCCGTCCGCATCCTCTGCGGCATCGTTCGCTACAACATATACATACTACTCTCCGTCCCCAATACGATGCTCGTGGCATGCCAAGCTCTGGGAGTTCACGAGGCTTCTTTGCTGAGCAGGAGTACCATTCGCCGGCCGAATATCCCGTGACTCCGCAATCTGCGTTCAGCGATCCCTATGCCCAGGCCTATACGGCCCCATACACCGGTCAGCCGTTGAGTAGCTCAGTTGACAGCCTCACGTCGAATGTGCGTGGTGCCTCGCTTGGCTCATACGGACACCGTATGAGCTCGAGCATAGACTCTGTGCAGAGCCACGGCCTTTTTGGTTCGAGCGGCGGTGCCACTACTGTCCATTACCAGTCGACAACCTACCACCACGATGAAGTCCTATTCAGCCCGCTAGCCGACATGTCAACCATCAATCCTTTCGATGACCTCGAGGGCCATTTCCCGCAGGATGAAGACGAAGACCAGAAGACGCTTCAGCTACTCGATCCTCGCTTCAGCACTCCTTTCTTCCACATCACGCCGCGCCTGCAGAGCCTCATGGAGTACTACGACCGCCATATCTGCACCTATCTCGTTGCATTTGATGGGTCCGAGAATCCCTACCGAAAGCACGTTCTTCAATTAGCAATGCACAACGAAGGCCTACAGAACGCAATTGCCGCTCTTGCGACGAACAACATGCGTATGCGCAGACAACCTCCACCTCGCCAAATGGGCATCGTTGAGGAAATCACCGATGCCTTTGATGGGTCACACAAGCCGAAGGATCTGAATGAGCCCACGGTTGAAGAGCTTTGCTACAAACAGATGTCCATTGATCAACTCAACATGCAGCTTACAGACTCCCGAGCGGCCCACGATGATTCTGTCTTGGCGACACTTCTCATCCTCTGCCTATTCCACGTTTGCGATTCTGGATTCAGCAAATTCAAAACCCAGCTGGCTGGGGTGCAGAAATTGCTTTCTTTGAGAGATCGACAAACGCAGTCCGACTTTACAGGCTGGGTCGAGATGTTCTTTCTATGGTTTGATGTATTGACGAGTGCTGTCAACGACCGCGAAATGCAGATCAAGAGCGAGTCTCTTGATATGCTCGATTATGGCTCAGGTCTAGGAGCTTTAGAGCAGTTCTCCGGCTGCGACGGAAGGTTGTTCAAGCTGATTGCGAGGCTCGGCCGCCTGAATCTTCTCGCTCAAGGCCGAGCGGTCCGACCACAAGGCAGCGTAGATCGTATGCCGCGGCCACCATCTACCCATAAAGCTCACACGCCGTCCTTCAAGAAGCGAAAGCTGCCCGCAAAAACGCTTCATATCATCGACTGCGAGCGCATCGATGGCAATGGCTGGGGCTCACCGATAACATCTTCGGATGAAGAAGACAACGCATCGTCCCACAGGTTGCACGAGCTTCATCACAGCACCACCTCTGATCCCGATCACCGCCAGGAGTTCTGGTCGGAATGGAACGACATTCGCGCTCGCCTCCAGGCTTGGACGATGGCCACATATTCAGTACCTCCGCCAAGCGAAAGCACAAGCGCGCAAGACTTCGAGCTCGGCCGACGAGACATGCTACACATCAACGAATCCTTCCGCTACTCTGCTCTTCTCTACACCGAACGGCTGGGATCGCCACTCCTGCCATCCTCACACCCTACCTTCCAACAGTACGTTTCCGCAGGTCTCCAACACATGACCGCCCTGGAGATTACATCCTGCGTCAACAAATTCCTCCTCTGGCCATTGTTCATCATCGGGACGGAATGCGTCGACGAGCAACATCGAAACGTCATCCGGGAGAGATGTATTGAGGTGCAGAAAGAAAGTGGGTTTTGGAACAACATCAGTGGACTGGAAGTTTTGGAGAAAGTTTGGCGTGAGGTTGGCAATAATGTGCAGGGCATGGAAGCGGCGGAAATCAAGGCTCGGAGACGAGATTCTGAAGCGGGCAGAACTGGGAGGCATGGACAGGCGTTCAGGTGGAGGAAGGCCATGGATCGGATTGATGGGGAATATATTGTTATCTGAGCTGTAGATACGACAGAAATGTGAGACGCATGTGTACATGTAGTGTAATCAAATCAAGATCAGGTCAGACATACACGAGTCAGTAGCGAGAGGGGGGAGAACAAGTGTCAGAGTTCAAGATCGAGAGCCTCGCTACTCGATTACATTATGCACGCATTTTCGAAAGCTCTAGTTACAATCAGTGCCGCCTCGCCGGGCTTCTGTTGCTCATCGCTCAATGCAAGTCATGATCCGCAATATGCATGTATGGGGGTATTTCCGTTCGTGCGCCGATTTACGCCAAAGCACCCAACGCGATCGCGCATCCATGCAAGTAAGTGTGTACGTCAATCATCGAAACCCGTGAAGTCGTAGATTGGAGCGCAAACCGTGTGGTGTCAAGCCAGACCCTTGTGCTCTCGTCGCTAACTTGTGAAGCTCTAGATGACAGCCAGAGCAGCCATGACAGCGGCCAGACCAATGACGCTTGGGTGCTTGGAGTCAGCAGCGTTGGTCGACTCTGCGACTGGGGCCTCGGTGGATGATACGGTTGGTTCAGAGCTGGTGCCGACTGGACCGACCTCGTTGGTGCTGGTGGCAGAAGCGGTGTTGGCGCCAGATGGGGCCGAGGTGACGGTAGCGAGGGTGGATGACTCTCCAGTGGCTGGGCCGACCTCGTTGGAAGAAGCTGGCGGAGTAGCCTCGCTGCTCCCTGGAGCTGGACCAGTGGTCTCAGTGGTCTCCTCTGGGCCGGCGACGCTGCTGCTCTCGGATGGGGCCACGGTGGCGGTGGACTCGACGGTGCTGGTCGATGGGAGAGTGACGGTGGTGTCAGAGCCGTAGCTAGGTGGGCCTGTGGATCGAGATGGTAAGCTTTCCGTGCTAGCAGGGGAAGATTGGGTTATTCTGGAGGTGGGTGCGGTGATTGTGCGCGTGATTTGTGACTCAGAACCAGGTGCAAAAGAGGATGAGGAGGATTTCGGGGTAGGGATTCCGCCATATGCAGACCAGACGGATGATGCGAAGGTGACCTGAGTTGACAGGGTGAGGGCAGATTGTAGGACTGAGAGGGCATTGGGCTCTGAATTGCAGGATGACAAGGCGGATTGGAGCACAGTGAGTGCATTTGCAGTGCCTGAAGGGCTTGACAAGGAGGCAGGAGGATTGCACTCACTGGCTGAGCAGTCGGCAGCCGTGACGGTGGAAACAGAGGTGATGGTCACTGTCGGTTGTCAGTCAACGCGATCAAGTCGATGAAGTGTGCTCGCGTGCGTTACTCACCGGTGGCATCTGCGGCAGCGATGGCAGCGAGCGCGACGGCGCCGAGAGCAACAGTAGAACGCATGTTGGCGATAGTTGTTGAATTGCTGAAGCGACGGTGATGGTCGGTGCTGCTATGGTGGTGGAGTGCTTGAGAATGGATATGCTGACGATGCGATCTCAAGTGTGCGCGAACGAGAGATGTTTGTTGTGGAAAAAGATTTCGTTGCTGTGCGAGAGCAGATTTGATGTTGAAGAGGCAGGGGAGGCTGGCGCACGTTCCACCAGCCACTTGGCGCCGTTTGGCGAAGTGACGGTGACGGTGACGGTGACGGCAAGCCCGCATCGTTGCACAACATCAACATCCTCCACTTCACTCACCATCTGCTTTGCGTCTTTCACGTTGATTTGACCCGTCGATTGCCACATCGCTGGTCCTTGGTGCGCGGCTGCTCGCCTCGCCTTGAATGGCGCGTTGCAGGCGCGACACGCCACCCTCCCTCAACTGCCAATTTCGCACCTTTACTCAGCCGGTGCCACACTCGCAAAACATCCGATACTGTGCGGCCATGAGGCTCCAGGCGTGCAAGTCGAGCAATGTCAAAGAAGTGAGGTCCACGTCGCGTGCATCCTGAATGGCTGGGGCGCCCAACAAGTGGGCCAAAGCTAATCCCTGATCCCTGCCAACGCCTGCAGCAAGCGACCGCAAGGAAGCCACTTGATACATTTCAGACAGCCTCTCCTCACGTCAGTCCTTCGGAATCACTGCGTACAGAGCATTGACCAAGGCGGCTAGCAACACAACTGTTGGTTTCACGTACAACTCGCCCCAAACTTGTGCGATGCAGTACAGTATGTGCCTTGCTTGCCTTGCCTTGCGATGGAACGCAGGCGACGCAGACACGCGAGAGCAGATAAGGCAGAGCGTTTGAAGAGAGCGAGCGGAACATAACAGTAATACACTGGGTGCCAAACGTGGCGGCAGAGGGCCATTCTTTGCCTGCTGCGCGATAGCTGCGTGCTTTCGAGCTTGTCTGCATCCGGCCGTAGAGTAGGCGATATCTTCCGCTCGAGCAGCATCATTACGGAACAGAGTCATAAGCATGCCCGTATTTCCGCAATCAGCCCGCGATACATACGGAGCAGCGGCGAAGTCTCACGCGCTCTGTGGTGACATGTTAGCTTGTGCACGGAAAGAAATCATCTTCTTGCAAAAGTACGAAGCGGAAGGATTTCAGACAGCAGTTGGACAAATTTGAATCCACATTGAACTTCAGAACAGGTCTGTGTATATTTGTGTATCATCATTGCAGGGACGAGCGGACAAGAGTTTTCACATACCTGTTTATTGATCGCGTCGAGGCATACCCCAGAGGATCGATCTGTCGTCCCAAAGTCTGGTTCAGCAGATCTCGGTGTGACTGACATGCCGGCTGACGGAGCCTTTGGCATTTGGGAACAGGAGGACCGTAGTAGAAGTCTGTCTCTACTGCGGCTGTCAGTAGACCGGCCTTCGACAACTGCAGATTTCAGCTTGTCCGCTGCTTCTTGGAGAAGAATGATTCCAGCCGGCCTTGCTTCTCATCATGCGCGGAACGACCACTAAAAGGTACCCGCAAGTCCCATTAGCATATACGGCTCGGGCAATAAGAGAGTGTGTCGGATACTTTACGTACATTCCTCCGCGCTGCCTCTTGAGGCCTGCGAGATGATCTTTTCGGTCAATGCTGACAATAACGGTTGTCCAGCCCGTGGATAAACACAGCGGCTCACTTGAACTCTCTATCACAGCTTCTGGTGTGGAGTGCTTAGGGCCTGATGAAGCAGATCGGTCGGATGGTGGCTTTGGTAGATCCTTAAGCTTTTCCTCGGCAGCGTCGTTGAATGTGTCAGCATCGGTGCTCAAGGTCACGGCAGAGCTTTGGCTTGACAGTGCAGTCGAAGCATCCACTGAAGACTGCAGAGGGCTTGCAATGCGCCTGATGGCGAGCTCAAGATATCCCGTGTTCGACCATCCGCCGAGATGTTGCAACACAACCGGCCCTCGCGCAGCAGTCACCGCAGGGTCGACAGTGATGCTCTTTGATGGCAATCTCAGCAACAAACGCCTCCAAAGGTGTGACAATAACATTCCATGAGACACAATTGCAACGCAAAAGCGGTTCTGTCCAGGTCGTTGCGAAAAAAGCGGCATAAGATGCTCATCAAGGAAAACATCAGCACGCTGATTCATGGAGTCTTTGCTCTCAACATCAACAAAACCTGGATCGCTTTGATGCTGCAGACGATGTGCCTCCCTTCCAGTCTTTTTCGGATCTGTACGAGCATGAAAATGCTTGCCCTCATAGAACCCGAAATTTTGCTCGATCAGCTCCTGCACCTGCACAATATGAACAGGTTCCGACCTAGACGGGACGCTCAGTTGGGCGGCTCGTATCGCTTGAGCGGTTCTGTAGGCTCGAGAAAGAGGAGAGGCGAAGATGTTGGTGAAAAGATGTCGCTGCGCTAGGTGCTCGCCCAGACGCTTCGTTTGGTCGACGCCATAGTTCGTGAGCTGCGAGTCTCGTACGCCAGCGTAAAGACCCGCTACATTGTCGACTGTCTCGCCGTGTCGGATGAGGAACAAGTCCATGTGCAAGGTAACAAGCAGAGAACGAAGTGGTCATCGGGAGAGGCTTCGGAAATTTGACGAAGCAGGCGCGCGACGACGGCCCGGTCCCGGGCATCGACCAACACTTCCAAAGGGATCATCGTCCCCAATCCTCTGCAACATCCATATATACATGGTGCCCGCGTAGTGTTCACGGCAGGACGTCAATCGTCATAGAGCCGCTTAAGATTGCCTGCTCCTGTCAGCAACAAGTCTCGGTCATCAATTGTTACCAACGCTCTGACATCTCAAGACAAGTCCACCATCAAAACGATCCAATGGTGCCAATATGCAAGCCGTCGATGCTCAGAAAATACTCCATAGACAGATAAGCTGTACGGCAAGAGAATGGTAGCTCTGTGGCTGCGGTCTGAGCTCCCGCCAGACCCTCACTTGAGGCTGGTCTTAAGGGGAACGCTTCGCGCCTACAAACATGCTTCCACTTCGGATGCAGCATCACGAACAACTAAGTAATCAATATCGTCATCCTCGGCTTCGCTGCTATCACTGCCTGCCCGAAGCTACTGAAAGACCGCGAGGCAATACGGTAGTCTGTTCGCCCAGCCCCCAGGCTGGTTGCAGAAGTAACACCTCAAACCAAACACTGATCACAACAGAGTCCTCTTCTCCGAAGAAAGGCGACAGGCACTCGATGTTTCCATGCCAAATTAATCACGCCCTCAGTACTTCAGCAGCCACCAAATTGCCTAAAAGACGACGAGAGACTCAACTCTACAAGGCAAGCCTCGATCCGACGCACATGTTCCAAGTCCAGCAATCACTCATCTCACTTCCGCACTCGCATTTCGCGCGCGTCCGCATGTGACAAGTGCTTCACTTGCGCTACGGCCAAGTTCTGCAGCTCAGAATATTCCATGGGTCTTCCGGCACATTTTTGTAAAAGCACGCACAATGGAGCAAGAACTGGCGAACGTCCTTACCCTCGATCCCGAGATGACTCTTCAGGCGGACGTCGATCATCTGAACTGCAAGAGTACAACCCGCGAACGACCATCGCCTTCATCTGATCCCAACAATCCTTCATCTCTCGCTGCGACGAATGCGAATGATCTAGACATTGACTTGAACCATCAGGATGATTCTGTCAAGACCTACGATCCTGCTTCCATCGGAATACTCGGCACCCCGGACCTGGCGCTTTTAACCGCCCATTACGATGACACAACACCATGTCAGAAATCAGAGGAGAAGGTGCGAGACAATTCTGTTGTCGGACAAGACGATATTCATTGCGAGTCATCGTTCTCTGTGGAGTCATCCAATTTCTCTGGTGCGACGAATCCAGAGCTTTTAGCCGATGCAGGCTTCGAAGAGTTTGGAGTGTCACAGAGACAGCTTCGCCCACAATGCAGGCAGAAGGGGTTCACCACTACTTGGTATGTTGCTAGGATTGTGCGGACATTCCGGATGTGTGATCTATGCTGACTTGCGGCAGGTTGGACACGGATACGACAGGGGATTACAATCCTATAGAAGACGAACGTATGAATCGCCTCAAACGCTCACGAGCGAGCGGCAGAAGTCGCAACCAAGCACGTTGTGGCAATGACACAACAAGCAGCCACTCGGCCAGCAGCGGAGTTGAGAGCTCACGCGGCGTCCAAGAAGCTGTGAGTCTACCTGTGACGTTGAACTTCAGAAGTGAGAGTGGAAGACGGCTCTTCGCACGCAAAGTCGAGGCTTTTGAGAGCCAGCTTCAGTCAGATGGAACAGGATATAGGCTCCGCAAGCGCGACGCAAAACCAAATCGCTCCAGTCCTTGCGAGAAGCTCTCGGACCTTGACCTTACCGCAAAACCCTTCTCGCGTGGTTGTTATGCCTGTGTCACTCTATACGGAACAGGGAGTGACGAGCATCGATGCTCATTGTTGGATGATGAGAGGAGCTGGCCTTGCCAAGCATGCGTCGACAGTGGAACAGATTGCGAACTCATCACTCCACCAAGACGCAAAAGAGCTTGCGAAAGTTGCAAACATCGAAGAGTGACGTGTTCGTACACGTCAACGCAAAATCACGCCATGAGCTGTGATCGTTGCGCAGCTTGCAGCCATCCCTGCATAGCAGGCCCAGTCCAAGCCTTTATCAGACCGCGGAAACGATATGAGCGAGATTGGAAAGACGATCCATACCCTCAGGCGAAAAGAAAAAAGAATGGCGAGCCGAAAGCGCCACTCGCGTGCCTCGAATGTCGACAACAAGGTGGAATCTGCGAATATCTTCCTGATGACGATGGTCATTTCCGAAGCGCCTGTTCCAAGTGTCTGGTGGAAACTTTGCCTTGCACAATTTACAGTTCAGATCAGCTTGCCCAAGCAGACGCTCGAGCAGTGGTCGAAGCCCCGACTGACCATCCATCTCCGCAGGAACCAGGCGGCCAGGCGTCAGGCTCAAATGTCGGTGCTGGTGGAACTCTTTGCACGATCCGAACATCTTTCTCCCACCCAATCATGTTCAACTGCGACGACGACTCGCAGAGTACTGATATGACACCGCCGAACGGCAACGAACTCTCATGTCACTTCTGCACGGAACCGAGTCTCCCGTTCTTCGGCCTGGGCCAGATTGAGACACAAGTCATCGACCACCCTGAAGATCCGGGCTTTGTCGAAATGGGTGATGGATATCGCTCACGTGGGATCGAGAATACTCGCCTCTGCGGCGTGTGCACTTTGCGTCGAATGTGCGTGATCGTGTGTGACAAGCACACCATGCGACCCAGCACAGACCTTGCAGCCTTCTCGCCTGCTTCGCAGGAAGCTGCGGAAGAAAAGCTTCTCGAAGGCGATCTAACGCCAGATGATGCCGAGCGATTCTGTTCCGTGTGTACGCGCCTGGCCACCCATGAATGCGTCTCAGAAACTGGCGAAGATACGCCTGGATGCGGTCTAAGACTGTGCAAGAATTGCGCCATCACGCTCGAGGCCAGACACGATGGGAACTTGAAGGGCATGCTTGAGAGTAGCTCAGTCCGGGACACTGCCGAGGAGCAGTCACTCGTGAGAGCAGACTGTGAGCTGCTCAGGGAAGACGGTGCTCTTTTCAAGTATATGAGGCACCCGCAGTAGAAGTAGCACGACACTTCCGGGTGACCATGTCCGCACGACATGGATTACGACAGCTCAAATGCAGTATATTTTTGCCCAAGAACACAGTTTCTAATGTGACAAAGGTACAACCCGCTCCTGTTGATGCTTGTTCAAGCCAATTCAGGACTGGAATCTCTCTCTGGCGCCGATACGCCTCGACCGCCCCGCTATGCTCAATGATGATGAAAATTCCTTTCGTACTCTGTCCGCAAGGCCAAGAGCACTGTGCTTACGAACCGTTTTTGGCGCCGTCAAGATAGTCCTGGCCCGCATGCTCATACTCGGCGGAAAGGTAGCGCTCGACCCTTTTAGCTAGCCACTGTGTCATTTTCGCGAGTTCTTCTCTGAGTCGCGAGACTGCTTGCGTGTCCATGTTGGTGTGCGCGATGAGGTCAGGCATAGAGACTGTATTGTTTAGCAGGATAGTCAAGTCGTTACGCAGAAAGTATTCTTACCAAACAATCTCAAAAGATGCTCGCAGCCATAGATGTCAACAAGGCCTTTGCCTGCATGCTCGCCAACCGCGCTTTCGACCGCCTTGTGATATTCATAGAACTGCGGCCTCTCGAACCTATACAAGAGTATGCGTCCCAGGGCTTTGTTGAAATACTCCTTGACACCTGCGATGACTTCCTCGAGTATGTCGGCATCCGCGGACCCAGGGCGGCGATGAATTGATTCAGCTTCATAGTATTCCGAGAGGAACTGCGAAGCAGGAATTTTGGACGGCAAGGGAACCAATTTCTGCTCCTTGGTGACCTTCTCCCAATCGTCAACGAGAATTGACTTCAAAGCATCCGGGATGAAGAGTCGAACGGCAGGACGGCGGACAAATTCGTCTTCCTGTTTGATGCGTTAGCGGCGGCTACGAATTTGTGCTTGTTCCTTCGGAGATATGGCGCGCTCGAGGTTCAGATGTGGTCGGGCTGGAACCGGATACCTGGCATCTTGGCATCTGCCACGTCCACATACGAGGAGCCGAAGAAACACAGTGAGAACGAACGCAGAAGGCTTGCAGCTGTACAGTCTCCTATGTTATCCCAAGATTGTGGTCCGTGGCAGATAGCATGGCCCGCGATGCTGTGACGATGCTCAAGTAGATACAGGACATTGTGCTGAGCGCTCGAGGTAATAGTAAGGACTTCAACTCACCTTGTCAATGCCCTCAACATCTCGACTTCGCTTCGTGCCTCTCGGAAATTGAGGTGCTGCTGATGAGCGGTCCTCACTTCCTCGCGCGCTTGAGCCAGTAAGATCAGATCCGAAGGGTCGCTTCTTGTGTGATGGTGGTGGCGGAGCCCGGCCAGATGCAGCTCTTCTCTGCGCGTCCATGTCTTTTTTGAGATTCTGCGCAAGCTCGCGATTCTCGTCGGTCAATTTGCGCAGACGCTCTTGAGGTACCCAGTCGTCCCATCTAGAATCACGCCCAGTCAGCATGTTCACATGGCAAAGAATTCGGCCATGATGTCAAAGACGTCAACGACAGTGCACTTTGATCTGGTCATCGCAGAGGATGATGGATCAAGAAAATACGACCGCTCGAAATGTCGCCATGTAGATATGACGGGCTCCTGACTCCTCTGTCACATTTCTGGTGAAGAGATAGCAGGCGCAGACTCTGGGCAGGCATTTCCAGTGGACC
This sequence comes from Pseudocercospora fijiensis CIRAD86, assembly GCF_000340215.1. Taxonomy (NCBI): domain Eukaryota; kingdom Fungi; phylum Ascomycota; class Dothideomycetes; order Mycosphaerellales; family Mycosphaerellaceae; genus Pseudocercospora; species Pseudocercospora fijiensis. The sequence goes on from NW_006921532.1 coordinate 8,142,146, forward strand.
AGAAAAAGGAATAATAAGACTCACGTGTTCTTCCAGCCTTTATAGTGGACTCGGTAGACGTGGCCAGCATTTTTGTCGCTTGGATCTTTCATCTTCGTCTCTAAAACCTTGGCCTCATACAGCAGCTCGCCATGGAAGCAGAGTACTTTTTCATCCTTGTTGTACATTGGCGCCGAATGGGATGCCGGGGCCATATTTGCTGATCTGGAAGATGGCACGCAATTGCTTGAAGGGATGTGGGTGGAGAGGAGGTATCGTGTCGGAGGGTGGGTGAAGCAGGCGAAGTCTAGTTCACGTGTTTGTTTGAGGTCGAGATGCCGGTCTGTGCGCGCTTCACGCGTCGCCCTTTCCAACACGCTTCACCTCTACGCACCGCACAAACAGTCACGCGTTTTGGGATTTGATCGAGTGCAAATATTGCTCGTGATGGAGATAACTTTGAAGGAGTGTGATCTCAGATGTTCTGTCTAGTCTATGAGGAGCGCACGCGTCATCGCACATGCAGTACGTTATGATAAGGTACTACTACTAGGTATTGTTTGGGATATCAAGAAATGGTGGCACACTCCTTAAGGACGACCCATTCCACGCAAATATGAGGAGCACGAAGTGACAGAAGTCAAGACAGAGGGGCTGCAAAATGCCTCAATAGCCCAAGTCGGTTGGATGTGGCAGCTGCTGTGTCGAAAGTAGCAAGCAAACACCACCACCATCGCACAAATGGGCCTTACGTCAAAATCGACATTGGACAGACTGGGAATATGACTCACCGGTTCAATACGACGTCCCATCCCACGGGCCTTGGTGCTCTGTAATGAATCATGAATATTGTTCCATTCCTCACAGGTGTGGGCACGTACTAACCTTGACTCGCTATTGAAGCCGTACACCGGCCGTTTTCTGACGTTTACCTTCTCGTCCTTGGACATTCGTAAAGCCACCTTCAAGATCTCCAACGTTGAGAATGCCCTTGGCCGCGCTGCGCTTCTCATCCTCAATCTTTTTGAGTCGCTTTTCCGTCTTCTGCTTGCCGGAGCCCTTGCCGTGAAACATATGGCTGAGGTGCTTGAACGCTTCTTTCTGATTCATCTCACGGCCAAATTCATCGTTGTATCTCAGTTTGACATCTGGCCTGTATTCCTTGTTGAACTTGTCGGCCAGTAATCTGGAAATGAATTGCTCTCGCTGCTCGTTGTGCTGGCGTCCAAGAGCATCTTTTTCGCGATTGGACATATTGTCAAATCTGCCACTGCGTCTGTCCGCTTCACGCTGTTCTCGAGCCTTGTTATCAAAGTCTCGAATGAGGTCTTCTTTGTCTGCAAGAAACTGGGCGCGTTGACGCTCCTTCTGTGCCAGCTCTTCCGCAGACTCCGACGAGCCAATCAATCCGCGCTTGCGAAGCATAGCGAGCGAGGCACCGATGCCTTGTCCCACCATACTCTCTTCGGCTTCCAGGCCTGTAGCCGTCATTTGCTCGGCAGGGTGCGATGTCTCACGCTTGCGACGATGTGCACGTTCTTCTGCCGCTTCCGCCTCGGCATATGATTGCATATTTGTATCACCATCTTCGTCCTCATCTTTGACCTCCGGCGATACAGCATTTGGCGTCTGAGTTCTCCTTGCTCTCCTCGCCATTTCTTCCTCGTCCTCTTCCGGCCGCTTGAGATTTGCAACAAATTCTGACGTCTCATCGATGATCAGACCTCCTTCTTCTGGCTCTGCTTCATCGACCGGCATTTCTTCTCGCAGCTGTCGTGCTAGAACGGCCGCGTCGGTCTTCTTGCGCTTTTTAAGAGCCTGCCTTCGTTGCTCCGCCAGTTTGGCTTGCAAGTCGTCGTCATCATTGAAGTCGAAATCACGCTTCCTGCTGGCCATTGCCTCGGTATTATCTACTTGCATCTCGTCCGAAGTCGAAGCCACTTCTGGCTGAAGTACTGGGAAGATATCGTCGTCATCAGCCGCCTTTTGCCGAGACTTCTTCTCTTTCTTGCTCTTCTTGGGCCTTTTCACTTTAATGGTCGCGGGATCCACGTAATCCGAGATAGGCTCATCCTCCTTCAAGATGTCTAGACTGATCTTGATACGCTTATCCTTGGCCACGCTCTCATCATCCACAGCACGACGACTGGCCTCGACGGTGCTGCCCTGCCCATCGAGGGTGAACTTCTTTTGCTTCTTGCCTTCAATCTCTTCATCGTATTTTGAAAGGACATTTTGCACTTCGCCTTGCTCGGTTGGATCGTAGTCGGGCCGCTTTTTCTGTAGCCTCAACTTCTCTTCCAGCTTTTCCTTTGCCTTCAGTTCCTGGTTCTCCAGCTCATCGTCCCCGCTGTCTTCGCCGATGTCTTGATCCTTGAGGGTGAGGATCTGTTCCCCGGTGAACTCATCGAACTCTGCAGCCTCGTGTCCCACTTTGACGCCAGCCAGATCTTTGGAGGTGTACTCGGCCTGCGCCAGTCGTTCGCGCTCCGCCAGCTCTTCCTCAAGCTTCCGTGTCTTTTCGATCTTCTTCTGGCGCTTCTTCTGCTGTAACAGCCACGTCCGAGTATCCAGTTCGTTCTCATCATCTGCTTCACCCAGACCTTTACCTTCCAATTTCGCAAATTTGGCAACACGGTCTCGTTCTCTCTTCGTCTGCTCCTTCCGCCGCTGCCGCTCTTCCTTATCGCGCTTTTCCGCTTCGAGCTTCTCCCAATTCTTGCCAGCTGCCGCCGCGCGCTTCTCGAGCGTACTCATATCGTCTTCGCTCTCGCTCTCGCTGGCATCACCATCGCCGTTCTTGAACTGTGGCCCTTGTCCGGGTACAGGCAGCGGCGCCATGCCGAGCGACACCCGGACTTTGTTCATTTGCTCAATATCCGCTGCGGAAGCCATCTTGGAAGTTGTCGCAATAGAGTGCGAATGTAGGAGATGTTTGCAAACAGCAGTGCCAACCCAAAGTGTTCGTGGAACCAGAAGCGGGCTGGTCGCTCGCTGACTCGTGCAGCGGCAGGCACCCCCGCTAGCGCCAAGCTGCTCTCTATCAAATTTGCAACGCGACCTCGTCCTTCTCTTCTTCTTCCCACACAAAGATCTGTGGGCTTGAAGTCCCGCGTGCTGCGAAAGCGGCACTGTTGGTTGATTTCTACCCAGTTCGACGACAATGGGAACTTCTTATTCTTTGATGAAGCACGTCCGGTCGACAGATCTGAGAGCAACGGGGGTGGTAGCGGAGGCTTGTTGAATTGCTCGTCAGTTCCGAGTCGACCTACTGCCCGGGCGCTATATTCCAAAACGTTCTCGAGCCCGTCGGGCCATGGGAGCTGGGTAAAACCATAGCTTGCCTACATTCACCTTTTGCCATCAGCGCCGCCGTGAGGCCTCACGAGGAGCTGGAGGTGACCTTCCCTTCAACAGAGGGAGTATACACTCTGAGTAAATTTCCCTTGCTGCACGAAGGCCAGGCGCAGACTGCGTGATAATGCTGTGGTAGAGACATAAAGAGTTGCCAGCTTTATAGCTACTGTCTGTCCAAATACGAAGCCGCACAAACTGAGCTGGAGGACACCTACTAGCATCTTAGACTTAGCGACTCGCAATCAGTCAGCCTGTGCTGTGACCAGGTACTCATGCTTCGCCGTCAGGCCAGAAACAAATCCAGCCAGCTCCAAGGCGCACAACCGCGGAAGAGACTCATCTTCATCGCGTAGCAGACCATGAACGCATTGAAACCGGCAAAATCCCTTCTTTTAAAATCCTCAATCCATTTCACACTCTTTCCTTGCTTCTGGATCTCACAAAGGCGAGTAGGCTTTCCAGGATCAAATTGCCAACTTGCTCTCACCCGCGAAAAGCATTCAACGCAGCCTTATAAGTGGGTAAGGAACGCCGATTTCTATCAGACGAATGCGAATAAACAAACTTTTCAATTCAAGTTCCTGCAGTACTTACCTAGTTACAGATATACTGTCCTAAGGATTGATGGTTCTTCATACGCGAATACGATATATACTGCTTTGGCACTAATTTCAGCCGCAGAAGCCCACGTCTTTGCCTTCTGACACCTTTCTAGCTCCCCACTCGACAGCATGGACAACAAAAAACTCAACGATGTCATTCTTGAGCTTGAAAATGGAATCACGGTTCGGCGCTATCGTGCAAGCGACGTGCAAAGCATTCCCAAGCATGCGAACAATAAGAAACTCTGGTTGAATCTGCGTGATCGCTTCGTCAGTCAATGTACTTACTCCAGGACTTTTATCGCTGTCACTGACGAGGACGTAGCCTCATCCTTATGACGAGGTGGCCAGCCAAAGCTGGATATCATTCAATGCAGATCCAGATAACCACGCTCGCGCGGGCAATTACACGCTTGAAGCTGGAGCAGAAGGCCCTTTGGTGCCATCAAACTACGCCATAGCTATCAATGGAGAAGCAATCGGCTCGGTTGGACTAGATTTTGGAGACGACGTATATCACCGCACAGCTGAGCTGGGCTACTGGTTCGTCCGCGTCCATATATCTTCTCTTGTCTTCCACATACTGACGTGTGGTTTTCACACCGTAGGATCGGCGAGGAGTACTGGGGCAAGGGAATCATGTCCATTGTTGTGCCCGCCTTCGTTCGTTGGGCCTGGAAGACTTTTGGCATCTTGATCAGGATCAATGCAGAAGCGAACGAGGGAAATCTCGGTAGTATCCGGACGCTCGTGAAGGCAGGTTTCGCTTACGAAGGGAAGAGAATCAATGCTATCGTGAAGATGGGCGAGGTTCTCAGCGTTGTGTGGTATGGCGCGTTGCGGCCAGTCGATTGATCGGGCTGTCCATGCTTCAGCGTTCGCCAGCACTTGGTCGGATAATCGCACTGAGCGAGCTGGCGCAATGTTGAATCGGCGGTAGATATGCCCCAAGCTCTATTACCAGTGTACAGTTCCTGACATTCTCGAATCGGCTAGAGACTGGCCAGATGATGAAGATTTGCCCGCTAAAGGACTGTTGTGAGAGCGATGTGCGCCGCACGAATAATAACACTCGCTTTGTTCAGCTTGGCGAGGGGCAAGCACTTTCTCGCTTGCTTCCTTTCGTCTCCACAACCTTACCAACCTTACCACCAAGAAAGAGTCACTGACTTACCACATTGAATGCTCGCTCAAACTGATCTGATTAACGCCATTCCTCTGCAACGTATGATGAGATGAGAACCATACCTTCTGATATAGGTCGGAGCAAGCAAGATGATTACAGCAGAACACCTCCATCCAGTCTGCTGCGCGAACCTGCTCTGAAGACATCCCATATCGAGGCCGAAACGGCACCAGCATCCAAGCATGTATCTAATTCAGGACAACTTCGATTCAGGGGTTGTCTCATATAGCTTGGCGACTTACTTATACCAGCATCTTCCATGACTGGAAGTTGAAACAGGCACCAAAGTCGCCCCGGCGTGCAATGCCACTGGGGCGTGGATTCGAACTTCTAATCTGTCCATTCCAGCCGCGTCGCGCATCATTCAGCAGTAAATCCACAACTTTCGAGAGACTTCCTTCGCAACATACATGGAGTGCCATTCTTCTTCAGGGGAGCCCAAATGTTCAGTCAACTTCCATCTAGATTGTAGGCAAACCCGGCCGGGAGAACAGCGAGCAAGAGCGATCACAAATGTTGGCGCAGTTCGGAAATGCCGTGATTTTGGAACAATCGCGCGATCTAGTCAGCTTCTCCGAGCGCAGTATCAGCTTCGTCTTCCTAGCCTTGGTTTCGAAGCGGAAAGTAGGCTAGTGGTGAAACGCCGTCACTGGCGTCAATGGTCTGTATCAACGGTAAGCATTTGTGAGGGCGTGTTCCATATGTATTGGTTCATGTGCTTTTTACCTGGCAGGCAATCTTTCGCCTGTACAGAAGCATTGCCGTGCTGCACTGTTGGAAGCAAAGCACATTCGAAGTTTGACCTATGCAGCAAACAGCATGGCCGAGAAGCACAAAAGTGGGAGCAGCGGTAGTGCAAATTGGAGGCTTTCGAGCCTGTGGAGACCTCTGTCCCAGCATTCCACAGGAAGTACCCACGTCAGTCTTCGCGAAGGCATCGCCTATCCTGTGGAATCTTCGCCATTCAATGGGCGACCAGGTGCGCCTCCATCGGAGTCTGATCTCGAAAAAGAATTGATATCCCCAAACCTCGAGACTTGCGAAAGCCCTTCTCGACAACGCAGCAACACATTCGGCACAGATGAGTCTACACTGGGTACTTTGAAATCTGTATCTCGGCCCCAGGCAAGAGATAGAGCCCCGACAGCAAGATCATTGCAAGCTGATGCTTTCGACCGCTTGGTACGCTTGAAGACAACTTCTTTGAGGCGTTCCAGCCGCAGGCATCCATATCAAATACCACCTATCACTTCGTTGACAGAGCATCGCAAGGGCTTATCGCCTGCAGTGGAATCGCAACACCACAGCTCCGGTCTCAAAAAAGCATTACAGCGAGACTTTTCTCTACCAATAGCAGAGCTCCCAGGCCTGCCAACTAGCCCAACACAGCAGAAGCTACCAAATAGCCACCTAAGCATACAGTGCACGGCCATCCCAACATATGAGCGTGACGACTCCATACCGCCTCCAGTGGCCCCAGAACAACCTCACGAGTCGGTCGAGAGCTGTGGAGACCCTCATCTCGTGACACTCCATCCCTGCGATGTTGCCAATACAGCAAACTGGTCTGGAGGCAAGAAATGGCTGTCGACATTTGTCTTCAGCCTCTTAGTCTTTTGCATTGCCTTTGCTTCGACAGCAGATGTTTCAGCATCACAAATGACAGCGACGCATTTTCACACTTCCGCCAAAGTCCTGGTCCTGGATCGCGCCCTTTATATGGTCGGTATCGCCATAGGGCCTGTGGTGTGGACTCCAATGAGCGATCGCTATGGTCGAAGGGCGCCGATGCACGTTGGATTTATCACGTTCCTGTTTCTCCAGATCCCTGTCGCTGTTGCACAGAACCTCGCTGCAGTCTGCATTTGTAGACTGCTCGCTGGATTTTTCGGATGTTCTGTTCTCGTTACTGTTCCCGCGGCCATGTGGGACATTTGGGAACCTTCACGGCGCAGCATGGCCATGTGTTTACTGGCAACTGGCATCATTGCTGGACCAGCTGTGTCTGCCCTGTTTTCCGGATACATCGTGCAGAACAGAGCGTTGGGCTGGAGATGGCCCAGCTGGGTTGTGCTGATAAGCGGCGCCTTCTTCGGACTCTGCAGCTGGTTGTTTGGTTCCGAGACCTCGTTCAGCTTCATCCTGCGGCAGAAAGCAAAGAAGCTGGGCCGTTCCACTGGAGACTGGGTAAGCAAAGTGGAAAGTAGAAGCAATTGCGATACTTTGGACAACTGCTGATCATTCCTGTCATTCCTCTAGGCACTGCATGCAACAGCCGACGACCCGGGTATGAACTTTGCTGTAATCACGGAGAATTACATCTGCAGGCCGTTGACATTACTTCTAACCGAGCCGATTTTATTTTTCATCACACTATATGTGTCTTATGCATATGCGTTGTTGTACCTGCTCGTCGAGATTTTCCCTTTCACTTACGAATCAGAACGTCGCTGGACGTCGAGCGCTGCCGGACTACCGTTCATCGCGGTTATCAGTGGTGTCCTGCTCGGATCCCTCGTTGCTTCTCTTTTCCTTGCGAATCGATATACGCCACGACTAAAGAAGTACCATAGTCCAGAGGATCTATTTCTGACATTTTTGGTTGGGAGCGCAGCTCTTCCTATCGGACTTTTCCTATTTGGTTGGACCTCTGCAAGGTAAGTTGGGCCACGAAGTGGTGCGAGCCAGCTAGAGCTGTTACTAAATGATGTTTAGACATATCTCAGCAGGCTATGAAATCGCCGCCGGCGTGTTCCTGGGTGCTGGAATCCTTCTCGTCTTCCTCCAAGGTAACAACTACCTCGTCGAAGTATATTCGCCATCGAATTTCAATGCAGTCATTGCAGTGAACACCTCCGTTCGCTCAATGATTGCAGCGTCGTTCTGCGCTTTCGCAAGACACATGTTTGAAGGCATGAGCGTTGAATACGCAAGCACGGCACTTGCTCTTGTTAGCATTGTACTGATAGCCATTCCCGTTGTACTCTTCAAGTCCGGTGTGAAAGTGAGAGCGATGAGCACTTGCACTGCCAAGTTACCTGGCAGCTCACACGAATCGGGTGATAAATGCTGATGCACAGCTACCGGGTGGATGTCGTGAAAAAGAATACCAGCACGCGAAGCCACCAGTCTCGGTCTGTTGCAGATTGCAAGACATCATCTTCAGGGCGCAGTGCGGCAAAGGTTGTCGCATTATTGCATGAGAGTCGGCGCATACGAATTCGCATGAAACATTGTTCTGCAGCCGACAACGGGACGCTTTCCCAACAATAAGATCGACTGCCAGAATATCCAATATCGTGGGTCGCTCGAGTTACACCAACATCCTGCCGCTGTTGAACGCTGAGCACACTTCACATGTCCACCACCGATTGCCACGCTCGCCATACACAGCAGTTACTGTGGTCGCCGGCTGACGTACACAATGCGGGGCGGTGTTCTCAACGGCAGTCGCGTGCTCGATATTCTAATGCGGGACGTCGCCTCCACACAGTCAGTAAAGACTCGAGGAGCGCCTCGCTGCGCCGTTGTCTCCGCGTCCAGACATTTGGAAATGCACGACTGCTTTGGCGCAAATCTTGTCTGGAGGGCGACAGGACCAGTCTGATGTCTGAACAGGCGCCGGGCGGCGTGGGCGGCCACGCTGCAAGCCTTGTGAAAAGGCGTTCATCGCGAGTGGAGACTTCATCGGGAGTTGAATACAAATGTGAATGGGAACGCCGCGCGAAGTAGTGTGCAGTGGCGCGCAAGTTCAACCTTTTGCTCTTCCCTGCCGAAGGATGAATCTTCAGGAACGAGCATGAGCCGCTGAACTTCCAACGAATCGTGGGCATCGGCATCGGATTTCAGTGACAGGCAAGCAAGCTTGCACCCTGGAACCCCATGCATAGGGCTGGCCTTTCATTCGATCGCGGAACCATGCCAGCCCACGCATCTAGGGGCAGACTCGTTTTGTGCCGTCGATGGAGCTTTTGCGCAGTAGTAGTGGGGACGGACGATCCGCCCTTCGGATTAAAGCAGTCGCAGAGACGCGCACTCATCCATCCCCTTTCCTTGCCAACGATCTCTATCAGACTAGACTACCATCACCACCGACGCGCACTGTGTTGCTGCTCACCTACTGCTGTGCAGTACCACTCTGTGCAGTATCACTCTCTCTACTGCCAGCATTCATTCTTTGGACAGATAGGCCGTCTACCACTCTCTTGGACCAGGCGCATAACATTGAATAACCTCTGTTACCACGAATCCTTGACGACATCAACGAAAACAACATCTATCGCTCAGACCAAACGACCATCATACTGCAAGTATGATAAACTTTGTCCTCGCGTCGCTCACTTTGGCGGGCTCCGCTATGGCCTCTTCAGTTGGCAGCGCGTACGTTGTAAGTTGAAATGCCATCCGGCTTGTGGGCTTCATCCTCCGTATATGATGGCAATTGTACTGATGTCAAGACAGGTAAACAAATGCGACTATGAAGTCACACTCTGCAACGTCCCGTCTTCTGGAGGTGGGTATAATCAGGAGGACAAGACACTTGCTGCCGGAGAGTCTTGGACCCAACCCTGGACTGAGCTTTCCAACGGCAACGGCTGGTCCATCAAGCTTTCCAAGTCGGCGTCTCTGGAGAACATCCTCCAGTACGAGTACACCTTCCACAACGACGGTATCATCTGGTACGACCTCAGCTGTGTCAACGGCAACCCATGGGACAAGGACTGGCAGATCACCGCCTCCGGCGCAGACTGCAGCCCCAAGCAGCAAGCCTACCGATATGCCACAGATGATGCATACGGAATGCAGTCCTGCGAGTCCAGCGCTGACATTACTGTCACTCTCTGCACCGGTATTTCCGCTGACCATGGCAACTCCACCGACGCTGGCTCTTCTCCAGCACCATCGTACTCCTCTTCGACATCGGCTCCAACCCCAGTTGCCTACACTGCAAGCCCCAGCTCATCCCTTGCGCCACTTGGATATGGCTCTTGGACTCATGGCTACGACGCTCAACCCACGCCCACAACCCTCGCCACTTCAGCCTCATTGACAACTCAGGTGGAGACTTACGATGGAGGAGCCATCACTATCACCGAGGTCGAGACCGCCTGGGTCACCGCCGTGGTAACAGCCTACGAGAACCGGGGAGCTCCAGCACCGAACCGGTTCAGACGTCATGAGCACCACGCTCACGGCCACCAGCACGAGCAACAATAACCGCGCAGTTTCGCGCCTTCTTCCTGCACATCGATGCAGCAGCTTCATGGACAACCTTTTTTTTTCTCGCTTCTCTCCTCGCTGGCCGAACGCCTCACTCTCTCGCGTTAGGCCCGGCGACAAATCTTGTGGACATGCTTCTTCATGTTGATATACTACTTTATCCGCCTTTTTTGGGGAAATGTACCCAAAAAGTGGTCTGGAGACTTTGTTTGTGGGTCTGTTCCTGGCAGACCTTGGAAGCTGTTCAAATCAATCAACCACCCCCCGGAAGAGCGCGAGCTGTGCCGCCGCCGCCGACACGAATTCAATGATGGCTACGATCAATGACATATAGCAATGGGATATACCGGTGGACCTCACTCACAGATGGCGTCTGTTTGGTTTAGCACATACATAGAATCCCCCCCCCCCCCACTACGTAGATCTGTTTTGTTAGCAGATACCCGAAAGCATCATTTTCTATCATCGGTATCTTCTTACCATCGATCCTACGGCATGTACTATCGTTTCTGCTGTTTCTGTAATCATCACTACCGAGACACAAACCCGTGCGCGGATGCTGCCACTACTCCGGGCCTCCTGAGTCTAGCGGTCACCACACGTCAGAAACTCCGGTCTTTTTAGTCCGCTAGTCATCTGCCGAAATTCTGGACCGGTCTTCACAACTAACAAGTCCAAACTACCGTCCCCTAATCTATAATTTCTAATTTTTTTTCTCACCTCATGAGTCGGGGTCCTTGTTGCTTAAGAGTCAAAAGTTCCTCGTAATAAAGAGATAGCGATAATAGGATTCCGTTGATTGATTAATAACTAATAAGACGGATTATTAATGAACTCAAATTTTGCGACGTATTATTATCAAGGTTATATACCGAAAACTTATTTCTTTTCCCCCTAGCCTAGCTTGCGAAATGTAATAAAAAGCACTTGCGACACGATGACAATCACTCATCAACAGCAAGGGATGTCTTAGCAAGCTATTTCTCATCATCATCATCATCAGACGTCAAATGCAATCGATCCTCTACCGCCGAGAAACTTTTGTGCAAAAAAAAATCCTCACAATGCCGATTCTGTTCTGTGTCATCGGAGATTTTTTTTTCTTGCTTCAATCTCGATTATCGGTACTAGTCCCGATTCCCGAATATCGCTGATCGCGTCACCCACGCTCGCGTGGTAGACGTCGCTCAAGGTTGGAGCTTATTACAGGTATTACAGGTTGTCGGAGGAGTCAGGGTCTAGGGTCTCTCATCAGCCCACGTCCTGGTGATTTGTATTAGCTTGGCGTTTGAAGGACTGCTAGGCCGGACGTTTGACCCTCTTGCGCGGGGATTGTTGGTGCTGTTTCAACACCTCTTGCACGTGAGACAGATAAGACGATATGCATAGTCTGCGATAAAGCGCAGATGTGGGAGGACTACTTTTGTTGATGATGTTGCGTTCTGCTCAAATTCAAGTCATGCCTCGTCAGGATAAGTCTGGTGACTTTGATCGGAAGCCATTGATCGGTTGATATAGTGCACTGATATGATGAAAGAGCATTGAATTGCTTGATCACAGCTTATGCTATCTATGCACGGGAGAATTTGCGGTCGCATAGTGGCTGCAGCTAGCGACCGAGGAGATCATAGAGCTGCAGATGATAGATTTCTCATCCGCGACCTGTCCTTCGCTACGCGGCCGATTCTCCGTGGCCAACGCAGCTCATCTCCAACAGGCGAGATGACTGATGTGATTATTGGCAACTCTCTGCCCTCTGATCTTGAGCCAAGCTATGCCTTCACAAGAGCTTCAGATGGCCGGTGACTTGGTCAATCTTGCTCTTTGGCGCAGGACCAATGCCCAGGACTGTGGCAGATCCGCTCGCGATCTGTGTACGACCTGCGTCGTGAATGACCTTTGCGCAGAGGCCCAGACTCACTGCTTGAGCGTGAAGCATAAGCATTTCATCTTCGCTATCGACCTTCAAAGCCACCTGAACAGTGGGTTAGCTGTAGGCACGCAAGATGAACGTGGACGTGGCCAGGCCTTGTGTGTGCAGGCCAGGCACCTACCTTGGCTTGGCCCAGAGATTCCCACTGCTTCAGGAGGGGGTGGTTTGGATCTGCTTGTGAGAAGGTTTTATAGCATGCCTGTGTGATGGGTACGTGAGCTGAGGATGTTGCTTGGGGAGGGAGTCCAGCGTACTCACCAGTGTCGCGTGACCGCATTGTGCTGCTATCTTCCCTACCGAGGTGTCAGCCTTCCCGTGAAGGGCATCGAATGCGGTGCAGGAGTCGCGATCGAATGAGAGCAGCTTTGGATATGCAGTGGCAAAGACTAATCGGACGCCAGCAGACCTACCCTTGGTCATGCCAAGATCGCTCCGCACAAGCAGGACCAGCTTGCATTCTTCTGTGGTGCGCGCGAAGGACGCCTCGTCATCAGAAGACGATGCGCTTACGTGTGAAGAATGGTCGTCGTCGTCGTCGTCGTGCGCGCGTGCGGTGGCCGTGTTGCGAGCAGCCGACCCGCCGAACAAGCCGATGGCCCGTCCTTGTCCGGCGAGATAGCCCAGCGAGAAGGCAATGACGGCCGCGCTGAGGGCGTATGCGCCTGCACCTGGCGGCAGTCGCTCGCAGGCGCTTTGGTGAGCCATGTCGGGCGCGCCTGCGATGATGTTCCTGTTATCGGCGGCGGCGGGGGCAGGTGCCAGTTGCGGTGAGGCTCGTCGGGTGGCGTCGCGAGTTGTTCTGCGTGCTGATCGATCATCTACAAGGGAAGCTGCGTTGCACGCCGAAGAGTTTGGGCTGTCGCGTGTCCTCGCGTAAGCCACCCGAAATGATGTTTGTGCGACAGCTGCTGCCTCTCGCCAACGGCACCATAGAAATCTACAACTTTTCCACTCGACCTACATCGTCACCGATCCAGAATTGAGTTCGAAATTTGCAACGATGCGTCAAGACAGTGACGTGCTAGACGCATATGTGTGGAGCGCAAGGCTGAGCTCCCTCCGCAGAGCACTGGGCAAATCGTGGAGAAACACAAAGCCATCCTCGCCATCTTAAACGCTTATTATTAACTGGTCTCGTGCTTGATCGTCTTGATCACGCCATAAGCTCCGGCAGTCTGCACATCTTTCGTCTGCCACACTCTCGTGGCTCTTTCCACTGAACTTTCCCTCCTTCTGCGCTCCACTGCACATTCTCCTGCCCCCTGTATCTCACTGTACTGATCTCCCAAACATCAGCCATCGAGTCGAGTCCGCGAAACGCAATGGATCCCGTACAGCGTGTTCGCAAGCTGCCAGACACGCCTCCAGTGTCCCCGCCTACGGGCTTTCAGGGGCAGAATGGCTTCAGCACGCCTCTCTTGCCACAGAGGCCCAATATCCTCTACATCATGGCAGACCAGCTAGCTGCTCCTCAACTCAAGATCTACAACGAGAACTCCCAAATCAAGACTCCCAATATCGACAAGCTGGCCGAGCGCTCAGTCGTCTTCGACTCTGCATACTGCAATTCGCCACTCTGCGCTCCTTCCCGCATGGCCATGATCACTGGTCAGCTGCCTTCAAAGATTGGTGCTTACGACAACGCCTCCCCCATTCCAGAGGACACTCCGACATATGCCCACTTTTTGCGCGCTGAGGGCTACGAATGCGTCCTGGGTGGCAAGATGCACTTCATCGGGGACCAGCTCCACGGCTACGAATATCGCCTGACAGCTGATATCTACCCGGCAGACCTTGGCTGGTCCGTCAACTGGGACGAGCCCGGGACACGTTTGGAGTGGTATCACAACAGCTCCTCCATCCTCCAGGCTGGGCCATGTGTTCGAAGCAACCAACTGGATTACGACGAGGAGGTCATGTACAAGGCCAAGCAGTTCTTGTACGACCATGTTCGCAAGCCACCGGGCAGCAGACCCTTCTGCTTGACTGTCTCTCTCACTCATCCTCATGATCCCTACACAATCGAGCACAAGTACTGGGACATGTATGAGGACGTTGAGATCGATATGCCAAAGGTCCAGTTGCCCAGGGATCAACTCGATCCCCATAGCAAGCGTCTTCAACACGTTTGCGATCTCGAAGATTATGACTTCACGCCAGAGCAGATCAAGAAAGCCAAGCGGGCATATTATGGAGCTGTCAGCTATGTCGACGACAATATCGGAAAGCTCATGGAGACCCTAAAGCAATGCGGCCTTGATGAAAATACGATCGTCATCTTCTCAGGCGACCATGGCGACATGCTCGGCGAACGTGGGCTCTGGTACAAAATGTCGTATTTCGAGTCCTCGGTTCGAGTGCCCATGCTTTTCAGCTACCCAAAGATGTGGGCTCCACACCGCGTGCCACAGAGCGTGAGCACTTTGGACATTCTTCCGACACTCGTCGACATCGTTGGCTCGAAGCTTGTGCCCGGTCTCCCCATTGATGGCGTTTCGATTGTGCCGCATTTGCTGGGCAGATCGCAGCATGACAATGTCTTCGCAGAGTATATGGGAGAAGGCACAATCGCACCGATGATGATGATTCGTCGCGGTCCATGGAAGTACATCGTCTGCCCTGCAGATCCGGACCAGTTGTACAACCTTGCAAATGACCCAGACGAGCTCACGAACCTCGCCACCTCCGACGATGCAGAGACCAAGAAGATCTACGAAGCGTTCGTCGCCGAGGCAAAGGCGAAATGGGATATGAAAGCCATCACTGACGACGTTGTGAAGCGACAACGCCAGCGGCGCTTCTGCTTCTCAGCTCTTAAGCAAGGCAAATGGACCAGCTGGGATTATTTCGTTCCAGATGACAGCCGAGACAAGTACATTCGCAGCCACATGGATCTCGACGATCTGGAGCTTCGAGCGCGATATCCTATTGTGGATGCCTATGGCAATATCAAGACTGTTGGCAAAATAGGCAAGGACAGCGTGCTCACCATCCCTCATCAGGCTGGCGCTGTTGGACAGTAAAAAGCTTCACGATATCCACAGGGTTTCGAGCAAGTGCCGCAGACCCTTCTTCTCTCGTGGACACCATAGGCGCCTTCTTGTGCTACGAAGCGTTTCAGATCTCGACCCAGCTATATGGTCAAAGGTCGCACAACGCCATGATTTAACGATTTCCCAATTCTGCATGCAGCATCCAGCATCTTTAATTTAAGCGAAGGCGCAAGGGAGTTTTGAGCGCTTTTGATGAAATGCCTTCTGCGTATGGGGTTGCTATGGTTTCTTTTCATACATTCAAAGTCGTGCAGCTGGGCTACACTGACTTGGCTGAGCGTCTCAGTCCCGATTGTGGCATGAGCATTTTGTACGGAGCATGACTTTGACAAGCGAATGACTTTTCCAAGCTGTGATTGTGCTTGACCAATTTGTTACATTAGCAGCGTGTGTCCATATGCAAGGTCCTGTAGAATTAATTTAAAAGTCAGATTTACCGAATTTCTCACGTTCAGCGTCCAATGAAGTTCGGTATATTGTTCAAGGCCGCCACTGTACAAGCAGTATGTATGTAGTGGGAACATCTGTGCGATAAATGCACCATCTACCGATGTCGAGGTGTCGGTAAAGTACAGCAGCCCGGAATGCCTTGGCGCGTGTTGAACAGCAGGAAGTTTTGCGCGATCCGACGAGCGCAGCACGCGATCTTCTTCTTCATATTATTATTAGGTTCCATCTCCCCGGAAGATAATTCCACGCGGACGCTGACGAACGAGGGTAGGTAGGTAGTTGCAAGTTGCAACGACTCCGGGGTGTGGCAGTTGGCTTGTGAGCTAATACACATGCGCGATATTACTGAATACGAGAGAGAATTACCAGATGTGGTTGTAGGCTCGCAGTAGTAGACGTGGACTCGCTAGATTGCTGCAGGTACCATGAATACTGTACAGTACGTAGCAACCCAGCCAACAAGAGGGCGTTGCTCACGCTGCTCTGCCAACGAGTCGCCCGAATAAAATGTTCTCTCCACCTAGGATGGTGATCCTTGTTGAGCCGCGTCGCCACATCAAAGCTTAAGCTTGGGCACTGACAGGGAATGTCAATGGACTTTGGCAGGACTGCCTGAATCAGTGTCTATTGCCTGTGCAATGCCAAAGCAGGGCCGCGCTATTTGAGAACAAAGAAGATATGGATGATAATGTGAAAGGTGGAAGTTCAGTCTTCAGATCGCTATTGCCAAGATCCTCTGTCAAGAGTAAATCTGTCCAAGCGTTGATGACATGGTGTCATGGCCTTGGAGAAGTGGTCTGTCCACAGCGGCAGGACGGTTGAAACAGCACGGCTTCTCGTTGGCTTCGTTGTCGATAATCCGGGCCGTTGTGGCGGCGACGAGGAAGTGTGAACGAGAGATCGACGCTATAAGTGCCCGCTGAATCGCTGACATTCCGTCCACACTACGGCAGAGCTTGATCCTGCTCCAAGGTCACCTCCTCGTGGAGTCGTGGAGCAGTGAAAAAGGCAGGGACGGCATGTGGGAAGTTGAAGCTGTTGTTTCCAGACTCGACAAGGACGGGGGTTTGTTATTATGGGAACCTTGGGAAGGTGTTGGAGAGCTCCGGCCACTCGATTTGGCGTTGCACACAGAGCGGCATATGCACCTAGCCACCGCACATGAACCTTGTGCAGCTGCCATCGAACGTTGTGCCGCTTTGCACTCGGTCGGGCGCCTTGTCCATGACCTCATCAAGGACCGTTGCGCTCAACAACCAGAGTGAGTGAGCATCGGTATACCAGAAGTGGGGGCGAGGGCGAGGGCGAGGGCGAGGGCGAGGGCGAGGGCGAGGGCGAGGAGGTGGATGTGGCGGCGTTTGAATGGTGATGCGCGCGGCAATATCGTGTGCCTGGCGCCGAGTGCACAAAAGGGTGGTGGTGTGCGACTGGGGGCGATGCTGCCGGCGCTCCGTGATGAACGAGATCTACGGCGAAAGGTACGAAAGGGTGAGCGCAGGCATGAGACGCTGGGACAGGCAACGCAAGCAGCCAGGCGTCCGTTAGCGGGCGACAGGGCCGTCGTGAGCGTGAGCGGCAATTGGATGGAGCTCCTCTGCAGCGGCACTGAGAATTCCACGTTCGCGAATGCCTCCGCTTTCGACGCTCGCAGGTCACATTATTATGATTGTTGCCACTGCCCGCCAGCCACACATGGCGAACATTCTGCATTCTGCACTAGTGAAACACATTGTGTGCTAAGAAAGCGTAAGAGGAGTCGGCCGGAGCGTGAGTTGTTGCTCGGACACCACAGTCTACCGTTCCTTGCCGTCTTAGCGCACCAGCCTCCCTACTGCCCATGCATTCACCACCGTTGCTCGGACCCGCTTGGTGCATTGCGTTAAATACCTGCTACATTCCAGTCTCCGTTTCCTTTCACAACAATCCACAATCACCACCGGTTGCATATCAGCTCTGAATCCGCGACGCAGTCTACTCTCACCACCTAAACTGCTACTCTCGCTCCGTCAACCGACCACCACCCTTCGCCAGGACCAACACTCGCTGTCCGCTTGGTTTACGCTTCACTGTACCTACCTAATACCAGAAGCATTAATACAAAAGCAATCACTCAGCCACTATGCGTTACTCCATCGCCCCAGTCGCCCTCGCGGCCCTCGCTGCTGCCAACCCAACGCCACAGGGCGTGACAGCGGCCATCTCCCCGTCGACCTCTTCCCCAGCAGGATGCAAGCCAGACTACTCCGGCACCTTCCAGATCCAGGTCGTCAACGTTACTAGCACTGGGAAGCGTGATGTTGAGAAGGTGAGTCGCGATCCAATGTCTTGGCAGTCACATGCTCGGATTCCTAACATTTGATACAGCGAGCTTCTGGTGCTCTCTACCTGACTCTCGCCGGCGGTATCCTGAAGGACCAGGACGGTCGCACTGGATACATCGCTGCCAACCGTCAGTTCCAGTTCGACAAGCCAGCCCAGACTGGTGCCATCTACACCGCCGGCTGGTCTGCCTGTGCCAACAACACTCTTGCTATTGGTGGCGACGCTGTCTTCGCTCAGTGCCTCAGCGGTACCTTCTACAACCTGTACGACGAGGCCACCTCTGCTCAATGCAGCCCAGTCTACATTGAGATCATCAACGGTGGTTCTTCCACCGGAAGCGCCCCGGCAACTGCCGCCAGCGAACTCCCAGACGTAAGAAGGTGCACTCCAGGGATACGTGGACTCCAACTGACATCCTTTTAGGGTCAGATCACGGCAACCCCAGTCGCCCCCGTACATCAGATCCCGGATGGACAGTGAGTGTCGACGAGCCCTTGATTGTCGACCCAGTACTGATCAATAAACGCAGGATCCAAGCAACTACCGGATCGCCAGTTGGGCAAATCAGCGACGTGAGCACGGCGCGCGCAGATGACTTGTGGACCAGCACTAACATCAAGTAGGGTCAAGTACAAGCCACGAGCCCAGTTGCGCCCGTTACACAAATCACAGTACGTTTCTTGCGAATAATATTTAAACGAGTGCTAATTTGTTTTCACAGGATGGTCAAATCCAAGTGAGCGAGCTCGACGAAGGAGAATTGAGACACGACACTAACGCCCACTAGGCTCCAACTTCCAGACCAGTTTCCCCCGTAACGCAGATCAGCGTAAGTTTCTTTGCCTACTCATGCTCTCGTGTTGCTAGTCGCTGACATTTTCGCAGGATGGTCAAGGTTGGTACAACCATTCACACACTTTCGCAATTTCTAATGTTTTACCTAAAGTGCAAGCGCCCACAAACGGATCAGCGATCGCTACCGCCACTCCGACCGTTCAGCCATACACCGGCGCTGCCGTCCTCCCAACTATGCGTGCTGAGCTTTTCGGTCTTGCTGCCGGCGTCTTGGCTGTTGTCATGCTCTAAGCATGCCGCCATACGGACACGGTCTCGACTCATTTCCAACACACGACGCCTCGATAGGCTCTTACGATCCTTACGCTATCACTACGGCGATAGACATGAAAAGACGTGCGATTTACACGAATTCAATGTGCATATGAACATTTACTGCAATGATTTGGGAGAACGGAACAATGCCAAGAACGGATTGACGTTCTTTGATGGCATGGGCATGAATCATGGCAGAGTCATGTACACTTAATGTTTGCAATGAGCTGCGGTGGCAGCGAGCTTGGAAATGGAGGATGGAAGGACTGCATGATATCGCCCGGTTGTTTTTCTGCTTTGGCATTGCATAGCCCGGCGGTGTCTGAATTGATTGCATGCGTAATCAATACCTGCATTCCTTGTGCATACTTAGCTAGCGAATGAAAAGAAGTGACCGAAGCGAACCGCTATCTCATTCTCAGACCTTCTACGATCCACTCAGGCATGTGACAAATGTCCCACATTCCAACACACCAAAAGCTCTCAACGTTTCATGTCTTTCTCTATTAGACACCTTTAGCAACCTCCAGTGCCAGAATTTAGTGGTGTTCACTAGGGTTAGTAACTAAGCCTATCTGAGACGGCTCTTCCGAGGCCTTTAGCAACCTCCTTTTGCTACCTTTTAGCTGCTTAGTTATCGTATCTATAGTAATATAACCCTAGCTCTTTAATATAGACCTTAGTTAGTATATAGTAGTGTTATTGTCGGCTTAAAATAGACGCTTAAGTAAGGCAATTGTTACTAGACTACTAGGTAGTTATCGGATAAGTAGCTAGCGCCTATCTTAAGTTAGTAGTCGATATTATCGTAGACGACGAGACTAACGAGGCGTATATAGGCGATTAAATAAGGAGCCTATATCTAGACGATTATAATCGGCTTAAAAGGATAAGGTTAGCAGACCTAACAAACGATTAGTATAAGCGTAGATTTCGCTTCTAAAAGTAGGACCTATATAGGTTAGTAAGGCTACTTAAGTTAGACTAGATTAAGTAGCTATACTATATAGAACCTACTAAGGAAGAAGCCTTATTAGTGCTTCTATAGCGATTAGCAAGTAGTGCGAGTTAGTAGTTACTAGCGTACGACTTTAGTAGAGAGCCGACCTAGATTAGTATTATATTTAATACTGTTTTTAAGCGTTTAGACGACTTCTTTAGCGATAGATTGTTATTCGACACTCGTTAGTTAACCCCTTAGTATTTGTAGAGGTACGTAGAGGCATTAGAACTAGACGTTAGTCTTGCTAAAGTATATAGATTTATTAATAGCACCCTTCGTCCCTACTATAGGCTAAAGTATAACTAGAAGTTGTACTATAGCGGACATAAGAGAGTATATAGTATTAAATTCTAGGCAGTTATTACTCTAGATAGTCTACTATCGTTATTATATAGTCCTAAACCTAGCTCTTTTAGGGATTCTCGAATAGTGTTTAAATCTAATATTTAGTAGATTTAGTACGCGTTATTTAATAGGTACGGATTAGACGATAAGGTATTTATTTATAGTAACTTAGCGTACGTAGTAGCGGATAGTATTATATCTGCTTTTAAAGGTTAGAATAGTTAACCTCGTATACCGCTATAGAGGTAGATAGACTAGGAGATATCGGCTTTAAGAGTTACTATAGAGCATATATTCGGACAGATATTAAATCTATAGCAGATTAACTTAGTTAAGTAGAGGGCGGACTTATAGGCTATTAGGTCTATCTATCGAGCGTACGTTCTTTTTACTAATTACTATACCTACTATTATAGAAACTAGGTATCTATAGGTCGCATAGATCTACTAGTATTAGAAGAATACCTCTATTCGAGGGCGACTAATGCTTAAATTAGTAACGAGATTAGAGCCCTCGTTACGACGGTTCTTCCGCTAGGATAGTAACCGCCGCGACTAGAGCGAGATAATAAGGGCGATAAAGGAGATAGGTATACGTCGCCGGCGATAGAAGACGAGGGTAGTAATAGTAATAGTAGTAGTAATAGTAATAGAAGAACGACGATAATGTCGAGAAGTTAAAGTATAGCTTTATAATTCTAACGGTATTCTTAGTACTCGTACTATAGGAGCGAGTACATTTCGAGCTATTAGTATATATCTAGAAAGCAGCGAAAATAGGTAACTAGAGCGTCTATACGCGATTCTCGTAATATCTCGGCGATGTTATTAACCTATTACTAAGTAATAGTTATATACTACTAACTCTACCCCTCCTCCTATTTCCTAAATTTCTAGCGATAATCTTGCGATTAAGAGAATAACAAGGCAACGGTAGGAGCAACTAGTTCGCTAAATCGATACTAAAGAGCAATATTGCTAACAAATAAGTAGGGATTTGCTTTAACTAATCCTACAAAACGAACTCTATACTATAACAACTACTATCTACTTCTCTAAGTCGAAAAAGTCCTCGGAGACCTTAATATCGTCTATATTCTAATCTTAATCGTAGCGATCTAACTACCCTATCTGCTATAAGAAGCCTAGTTTCGGTAAGCGCTCGAATAGCTCTAGTATTAGTATCTTGCTCTTCCTACGGTAGATAACCTATAATAGCACTTAAGTGCAATCCGGATATATACCTATTACCGTCTAGCTAATATTAGTAAGTTGCTAGTTAAAAGAGAGATAATAGCACTTATAATAGTAGCATTAAGGTGCTGTAATTCGTTCTTCTAACTATTAGTTAGGCCTCGAATATAGTACTAATTAAGGGCAGTTAGGCCTTCCTTAATCTTCTCGAAGTTAGCTTCTTAGCTATAATAATAATAATAATAATAATAACGCCTACCTTCTCGAAGTGCGGTTTTAGTAATTCGTTTAGTTTCGAGAACGCTCTATTAATCGAGGCGTTATTATTACGCTTATAGCGGCGTAGTCGCATACGCTAAGTCGTCGACGGTATAGAAGGCGTAGGAGATTCTTCTAGTTTAGTAGAGGTCGCCTAAGAAGAGCTATTATTTAATCGACGTCGCTTTGAGCCTAACCTATCTATTAGACTATCGCGGACAACGACCTCCTTACGCCGAGCCGCCTCCTTCTATTCCTTTATCGCTACCTTATCGAAGAGCTAAGAGTTTATATATAGGGCGTGTTTAATAAAGAAGTCCTTCGCTTACGAGAGGTTATTGTTACTAGGTACTATACTAGTAGAGCGCTCTTTAGCGGCCTATTCCTTTACCCTCTTAACTAACTTTACGTTATAGCTCTACCGGAAGCTAGAATTACTACTAAACTCCTTCTTACTATTAGCACGAGCCTACGCATTTGTACGACCTCTAATAAGCCGATAGAAGTTAGTAATATTGCCCTTCTTATAGGCATACTTTATATTGTTTATTTGCTAGAAGATAACTAACTCTATTCGAGCTAATAGCTTGCCTAGCTTTAATAGGTAAGCTATATTACTACCCTTCTAAGACAGTGTTTCTACGGTCTTAATTAATGTTAGGGCCGAAGAGGCTATACGTGATTAGCATGTAACTAGGCTAAGTAAAGCTAGGGTCTTAGTGCCTTAGGCAGGGCTTGGCGCTTAGTAATAGGCTAACTTGCCTGCCTTCCTCCCTCTCCTCCTAGCTCCTTATCGAATACTACTCGTACCTACTACTACCCTATCTACCTGCTAATATACCCTTCTTATATAGTATTCGATCTAGCCTTTAAGGGCAGTAGCTAGATAGTCCTTATTTCAAGCTTTTAGCGGTATAGCTACAAATAAGACTAATCTAACTATATTACGCCCGAAGAACGGGACCTATACGCACTATTCTATCGAAACAACCGTACTAATTATTAAGCAAGGCCTTCTATACGGCCTATTACACTAAGTTAATTATACTAGACTAATATCTACTAATTCCGCTATATCCGCATCTTAGGGGCTAATAATACATTATTAGTGTTACCCTCTATTATAATAGCCGGCTTATTACGAAGTAACAACAACCGTGCTGCCGCTAGCAGCGCTAGCAATAACAACGCTAGTAGTATAGTACCTACTAAAGTGCCTACTAAAGCACCTGCTAAAGTGCCTCCTACCGAAGAGCCTACTATAGGACCTACTAAAGAAGAACCTATAATTCTAGGTAACGACTTAGAATTGCCTGTCGACGACATTCTTAATAATATTATTAACCGTCGATATAGCTAACTAGCCTTTAGCCCCTAGCTAGTAGCGAGGCTTTAAGAAGCTACCTAAAACAGGCTTACTGCCTTACGTTAAGAACAACCGCTAAAGGATAATCTTCTCGAGATTCGCCGCCTCTAGGAATCTCTAACAACTACTACTAAGCTAATAGCAGGACCTTCTTTACTACCTATCTAAAAGAAGGATGCTAAACTTAAGGACTATACCGTATTTAATAGCTCTAGTCGGAAGCAGTATAACGACTATATTCGTAACTATAAACTTAACTAGCGCAACGCACTAAGAGCGCTACTAGACGACTATTCCTTAGTCGTATACGCTATACAGTACATTAATAGCGACCTAAAGCGTATATAGGATAACCATTTTGACTCCCTTAACGATTAGACCGCTGTTTAGTAGCAGACCTACAAAACTATTATACTAGATACCCTTAGAAACCCTATACTAAGGCAACAATATACTTAGGACCTATATCTTCGAGCTAAATAGAAGACTAATCAATCGGCTCGCTTATTCGAGGCCTATTTAAAAACCCTTAAAAACGACCTTCCGCCTAAGACTAATTCTATATAGATCTCCGAGATACGCCTAAAACTTAGATAGGAGCTTATCCTCGAATTAGACCGTCGCCGTATGTTCGAACAAGCTAATCTAATACGCATTCAATTCATAGTCGAAGTAGAAACAGCCGAACGGGCTATTTAGCTCTAATAACGACTAGAATTAAGGATCCGACTAACTAGCACTAACCGTAGTAACCGTAGCCGCGGAGGAAACTAAGGTTCCTACTAGGACAACAATGCTAATAGTAGGAACAGTAACAACGACCGTAGAAGAGGCCGTAGCCGGCGGCTATATAGAGGAGGCCGCGATAGGGGCCGTAGAAGGGGCTCGTATCCCTATAATGCTAACCGCTCTACTAATAATAATAATAGCTACGGTAGTCTACTAACCGGATTAAAGTGCTTCAATTATAACAGTACTAGCTATCTACTAGGCTAATGCGACAAACCTAAGGACTAGGCCCGAATTAATCGTACTTCCGCTAAACACCGAAAGCACCTCTTAGCGGCTAACGCTACCCCTATAGGCTAACCTTCGAAAAAAGAGTAAGCGCCGCACTAACTGTTAGCCTCGTACGGCGTAAGACTATCGACATTGTACTAGCTATTATACGTACCTATCTCGTAGGGGATATATATAGAAACAATTATAAAACTAAGGTTACGCTAGACCTAGGAAATTCAGTTAGTGCCCTTATTAACTATCGCCTAGCTAAGCAATTAGACCTCCGACAATTGCCTAGGACTAACCTACTAACCCTTGCTTAGTTTAATAACGCTCGGCACTTAACCTATAGAGCCTACTATATTTATATAGCCCTAAAGGACGACCTCGGCAATAAGCGCCTACTAAACTTTACTACCTACGCGGTAGATATAGACAGCCTCCCCTCCGATATTATTATTAGCAACCCTGTTCTTAAGTACTACGCTATAGCTATAGACCTAGGCCTCTAGAAGTGGCGATTTAGAATCGCTAGGAAAGAGGATATTAAATATATTAATATTAGCGAGTGCCCTAACGATATTAGGGTCCTATTTATTAGCAACCTAACACCTGCCTTAGCTAATCCGACTGCCGACCTACTCGGTAGTAATAACGATAAACCTGTGCCCCCGGATAGCATAGACCCTAATTAGCTTGCTCGCATACTAGAGCCTATCCGAGAGACCTATATTAATGTGTTTAAACATTACCTAGCATCGACGTTGCCTATATTTAAGGAGACGGATTATAAGATTAATATTATAGAAGGCAAAGAGGTTCCTTTTAGCCCCCTCTATAACCTTAGTAAACGAGAGCTTGCTATACTACGTAAGTACCTAGAGGAAAACCTAGCTAATAGTCGAATTCGATATAGTAATAGCCCTACTAGTATACCTATCCTATTCGTACTAAAGAAGGATAGCGGCCTACGTTTATATATTAATTATAGAGGGCTTAACGCTGTTACTATTAAAGACCGCTGTCTACTCCCGCTTATTAATAAGACCCTCGACCGCCTTTCTAGTGCCTACTACTATACTATATTAGACATTAAGGACGCCTATTACCGTATCTGTATTCGTAAGGGCGATAAATAGAAGACAGCCTTCCGTACTCGCTATAGCTATTTCGAGTACTTAGTTATGCTATTTAGGCTAGCTGAGAATACAGGCAGCTAGGAAGGCAAAGGAAGCCAGAATTAATACACTAAAAAGATACACAACAAGCTAGGGCAGCTAGGTGCAGAAGCAACCTAGCTAAGTGCTACAAAAGAGGTCTAGACAAGATGATAGGTTTACATTCAGGGCCTTACTAGTATAAGAGAGTCACTAGCAACTAGGGAGACTAAGATACCTTAATATTGCAGGAAAGGAAGCAGGGCAGATAAAGCTCAGTCAAATATTAGTCTAAAGTAAGGGAAGACTAAAGGAAAACTTATAGGGAAATAATATAGATAAAACCTAATAAACATTGCAATATTACTAAACATTATATAGTACAATGTTAACAAGAGCAAAGACAAGGTGCAGAGGAGCTTCCTTTAAGCACTAAACCTAAAAGAATATTACATTATTGCAATCTAAGAGCCCTAGCTCAACCTATATACAAAGAGACTAGCAACAGTCAAAGACCTAAGATACTACCTAATTATCTATAACTAGGGAGCCTTAAGGACATACATCTATATTAGCAAAGAGATAGATATAGAAACCTAGTAGGCTATACTATAGGAGGATAGGGACCTAATATTAGTTCAAGTGGAGATATCCTAAGGCATACTCTAAGTCTACTATATATACAACCTACTACTAGACTTAAGAAGCAGTACCTAACTGAAAACCCTAGAAAGACTACCTAGAGTTATCTAGAGGAACACCTACTAAATCCTACTTAAGGATTTCAACCTCTACTACCCCCTCTAGGGCTTAGACTTTACCCTAGCTTACTACTTCCTAGTAGGAAGACTAATCGACATATTAGAGAGGGAAGGAATAGAAATTGTTACCTTAAAGGGACTAATTACTTAGGAGGCAAGAGGAAGCAGCAGTATACTAGACCTATACTTTGCATTATATTAGATTAGGAATAGGATTACAAGATACAGGGTTAACTAGGAACTAGAAGAATCATTAGACCACTTCCCGGTACAGATTGAGCTAAATATCTAAGCCAATTAGGAAAGGGAACTAGAGGAGAAGCTTAACTAGAAAGGTGCCTAATAGGGTAGGATTAGGGAGGAACTAGAAAGGGACCCAAAACTAGAGGAACTCTTAACAAAGCACCTACTAAGGCTAGAGGACATTAACAAGGCAGTAGAAGAACTAATAGGAATCCTGAAACAGGTAGCTAGAAAGTATACCCTAGCAAAGAAACATTCACTATACTAGCAACTATACTAGACTAGTAAGTATATAAGGAAGGTTAAAGTAGTAAGGAAGGCTAGGAGGCAGTAGATACAAACCTATACCTAGGAAGCATAGGACAACTATAACAAAGCCTACTAGGAAAAGAAGATCTAGATTAAGAAAGACAAGATACAAGATGTGAGATGGGTTATATTAGCAGGTAGATAGGGTGGTAGTGAATCAGTATAGTATTCGATAGAGATCTAAGAGGAGAGGGAGGAAGGCAGGCTAGTTGGCCTAACGCTAAGCGCTAAGCCCTGCCTAAGGCATTAAGACCCTGGCTTTACTCGAGCCTGGTTATATACCAATCACGTGTAACCTCTTTGGTCCTAATATACGCTTCCCTTCTAAAGGCCGCGCCCTCGTAGCCGGTCTATGTTCTATTCTCAACCTCTGTCGCTACTAACTTAGTAGGTCTAGCAAGCTTCTTAGTCCGCGCTGAATTGAACACGCAATTACCGATTATATAACTATGTTAAACCTTACCTCTAATATAATATAATGTCTAACTCTAACTGCGCTATACTTGCATACAATGAAGTGATATATAACTACGAGAATTAAGGACCTTCGACCAATTACAATACGAGCGCGTCTTCTCTGCTATAATAGGTAGACGTACGAGGTATTGCAGCCCTACCTCCGTTCTAAGTGATGTCGTACCGAGTTCTTTGCGTCTACTCTAAAAGACTTAGAAATGTCCGCTCCGAGGGTTTGTCCGTTCCGAGGGTTATTCTTATTGTTACGAGGACTATTACTGTTCGTAGTTTCGCTAGCCCTAATTAGCTAGGTTTGGTAGCCTTTAAGTATCAACCAATTATATCTTTTTAAAAAACTCAGTTCTTCTAGTTTCTATAGGTGAAGGCTATTATAAGTGCAGTAGTAGAGGTTCGCCTCGCTTAAAGGGTTAGATAGATCGAGGAGTAACCTATTATCCGCAAGATCGACCCCGGCTAGCTTAGCTCTATAGTTTTGCCCTTAGTTAGTCGGTCTATTGGTCTACTTAATCTTTTAAGCGGCTCAAAGTTTTGACTTAGCCTTAAAGTTTTGATCAAACCTTTAATAGGTTCAATCTTTAATTAGTTAGTATAGCGCCTTAGGCTCGCAGTGTAGGTAAGGTTGTTTTGTAGGTGCAGTAGCGACAACAGGTAAGGTTAGCGATATTAGCGAGCAGGTAATGTTAATAATGGCGGCGCTAGTCGTCTTAGCGCCAACTTTACCTTCTTCTAGTTTCCTTTAACTAACAACAACTCGGCAACACCGTTACTAATATAGCTGCTTCTTCCTTTCTTAAATAGCAACACACTCCGCAACACCGTTACTAATATAGCTGCGCCGGCCGCGCCGTCCTTGCCGACCGCTTAGGCCTCGAGGCCTCGATAAAATAAAGGAACAAGAGGTAGAATTCTTAAAAGAGCAGTAACTGATTGATTAACGCGTAGTAGCGCGCCTAGTATAGTCTTATTGTCCTGGTTTGCCGGCCTCCGATTGGTCAGCTAATAGCACCCCGGGGGTAGCATTAGTCCTAGGCCTTAGTGGTAACATTATAAGCTTTTGGCCTTCTTCTTGTTCTTTACGCTAGTCCAATACTTATCCAACAACTCGGTTATATCCTTAAAGGAGTCTTCGGCTTCCTATAAGTCCTATTCTAGTGAATAGCCTTACTATCTCAATAGGTACTCCTTCTTGCCTTTCCTAGTCCGGTGCTGTAGGATACGTTCTACAGACTACAGTTCTTTACTATCCGCTAGTATATCTTCGTATTCAGTAGGGGCTTCTTTAGGGCCTTCGCGATAGTAGTATAGTTTAAGGAGGGAGATATAGAAGGTATTATAGATAGTATAGTGTAGTAGGAGCTATAACTGATAGGCCTAGCCATTGCCCTTCGGTTCTCGGATTCGGAATAGGCCAATGTATCTAGGTGCAAGCTTGGGCCTTGTTTTGCTATTAGGCGATAGGTGTTTGCGGATACGGAGGTTCTTAGTGCTTAGCATAACTATGTCGCCTTGCTTAAAGGTTATTGGCGTATAGTGTTTGTTATAGTAGGCCTTCTGATATACCTAGGCCTTTGCTAGTTTGTTAGCCAACTTAGCGTAAATCTCTCGCATCTTTTAAACCCTCTTAATGGCCGCTAGCGTCTTAGGTGTTGGTACTTAACGCGCTTCCCTTTCCTTGCGCTCGGCCTCGAGCGAGGTAAATAGATCTTGTAGCAAGGCGGCGTTCTAGCCCATTATGGCTATATATAGTAAAACCTTAGTAGATGAGTGTACACTATTGTTGTATACGAATTCTATAGGTTATAGAAGGTTGACCTAGTCGTTAGGGTTCTCGTTGATGTAACTGCGCAGGTACTGCTATAGGGTGGCATTCTACCTTTCAGTCTGACTATCTGTTTATAGATAGAATGCTATAGATAGGCGATGCTTGAGTCTTAGCTATAGGCAAATCTTACTCTAATAGTGAGATATAAATATCGAGCCTCGATCGGAGACTATCCCCTTAGAGGTCCCCTAATAGCTACAGAAGATGTTGTTCTATAGCGACTTAGCTAGGTTAATAGCCGTCCAATCCTTTCGGGCAGGAATGTAACGAGCGCCCTTAGTGAACCGGTCTACGACAACTAGGATAGCATTATATACATCCTTACTGCCCCTGCACTTAGTAGGCGGGAGGCCTGTAATGAAATCCATTATAAGCTTAGCAAATAGCTTCTTTGGAACAGAGAGTAAAGACAACTCGCCAAATAGTAAGTGCTTTAGTGCTTTGACTCGTTGATATACGGTATACGTATTTACGTAATCCTTTATATCCCGCTTACTATTTAGCTAGTAGTATATACGCGATAGTAACTCGTGCGACCTCTCTGTACTATAGTGACCGGCAAGCTTACTATTATAGTGTCGCTTGAGAAGTTCTTATCTAATCGATTGTTCAGCGGGGATATAGTATCTGCCCTTAAACCTTAAGTAACCTTTATCGTCGATCGACTAATTGTTACTCTTACTAGATCGAGTCTTTCGCCTACTTACAAGCTAATCTATACGAGCCGCAGCAAAGGCGTCCCTCTGCTAAGCACGTAACAGCTTATCTATAAACGATTGACTATCCCTATTTGTAAGGTTATTCAATAGCACCCTCGCTGTTAAACGAGGTACGCATTGTATACATCTAATGGCACTAGTAGCCGGATTAACTGCATTAGTACTATCGCTGTTACTGTATATTGCGATGTCGACTAGGGAGTTATTATAACTTCTCCTGTCTGTGTCCTTAGCCCTTGCCTTAATACGCACTGTTAATATAGTAAGAGCATTAATATACTTTAAGCCGTCGCGGAGTCCGGTAAGCCGCTTATCCTACGCTTACTTATTAACAATACGGGCTATAGCAATCTTATGCTACAGGGTTAGAAACAAAGAATTGATATGCTAGGTCTCGCTGTTATAATTAGGCCGCCTCGATAGGCTATTAGCAGGGTTACTTACGCCTAGCCGATATAATATATCAAAATCGAACCCGGCGAGGTAGACGGCCTATCTAGCCTGTCGACCTATAACCCTAGTAACCTTCGTGATTCTACGGAGGTTGTTATAGTCCGTATAGACCTAAATAGTGTGCTGTGCACCATCGAGATAGTGCCTCTAGTACTTAAAGGCCTCGACAATAGCTAGGAGCTCTTACTCGTAAGTCTCGTAGCGACGCTTAGCATCGATCATTTTCCTTAAGAAGAAGGCAATCGGGTGCTAATAATAGTCCTTGTCCGATTGTTATAATATAATAGCTGATATAGCAAACTGTAAAGCGTTAGTCTTAATGCGAATTAGTTTGCTTAGTACGAAGTAGTATAATAAGGGGACTTTAGTAAATCGCTTCTTTAAACCGTTAAAAGCGGCTTGTACTCTGTTAGTCTATTTAAACTCTCTAGTTGGGTTGGCCTTAGTTTTAGTGAGCTTAGTTAGGGGCATTATATGCCGTAAATAGCCCTTAATAAACCGACGGTAGAAGTTGGCAAAACCGAGGAATAATTGAAGCTCCTTAATAGACGTAGGAACAGGCCATTTAGTGATTGTTTTAATCCGGTTAGGATTAGCCTTAATACCCTCGGTTGATACGAGGAAGCTAAGGAAGGACACCTCTTTAGTAGCAAAGGTGCATTTAGAAGGCTTACAATACAAGCTATAGGCCCTTAGGCGATCGAGTACCTTGCGGACTGCAGCCTAGTGTTCCGCAATATTAGGAGAGTGTATGTAAACCAGGATGTTATCTAGGTAAACTATACAGAGGTGATCTAATAGGCCTAATAGGGCCCGATTAATGTAGGACTAGAATATAGTAGGGGCATTAGCTAGCCTAAATGGCATAACTAAGTACTCGAAATAGCTATAGCGGATGCGGAAGGCGGTTTTCTATTCATCACCCTTACGGATACGGATACGATAGTATACATCCTTAATATCCAATATAGTGTAGTAGTAAGTACTAGAAAGGCGATCGAGGGTCTTATTAATAAGAGGAAGTAGACAGCGGTCTTTGATAGTAACAGCGTTAAGCCCGCGATAATCAATATATAGACGTAGGCCACTATCCTTCTTTAGTACGAATAGGATAGGGGCACTAGCAGGGCTGTTACTGTACCGAATGCGACTATTAGCTAGGTTTTCCTCTAGGTACTCGCGCAATATAGCAAGCTCTCGCTCACTAAGATTGTAGAGCGGCCTAAAAGGAACCTCTTTGCCCTCTATAATGTCAATCTTATAATCCGTCTCTTTGAATATAGGCAACGTCGATACTAGGTAGTGTTTGAATATATTAATGTAGGTCTCTCGGATAGGTTCTAGTATACGAGCAAGCTAATTAGGATCATTAGGGGGTACAGGTTTATCGTTATTACTACCGAGCAGGTCGGCCGTCGGATCGGCTAGGGTTAGGTTGCTAATAAACAGGACCCTAATATTATTAGGGCACTCGCTAACATTAATGTGTTTAATGTCCTCTTTCCTAGCGATTCTAAATCGCTATTGTTAACTGCCCAAGTCTATAACTACAGCATAGTACTTAAGAACAGGGTTGCTAATAACAATCTTAGATAGGAGGCTGTCTATGTCTACCGCGTAGGCAGTAAAGTTCAGTAGGCGCTTATTGCCGAGGTCGTCCTTTAGGGCTATATAGACATAGTAGGCCCTATAGGTTAAGTGCCGAGCGTCATTAAACTAAGCAAGGGTTGGCAGGTCAGTCCTAGGCAGTTGTCGAAGGTCTAATTGCTTAGCTAGGCGATGGCTAATAAGGGCACTAACTGAATTTCCTAGGTCTAGCGTAACCTTGGTTTTATAGTTAGTGTCGGGCCTAGATATAAGACAGGTACGTGTAATAGCTAGCACAATGTCGATAGTCTTACGCCGTACGAGGCTAACAGTTAGTGCGGCGCTTACTCTTTTTTCGAAGGTTAGCCTATAGGGGTGGCGTTGGCTACTAAAAGGTACTTTCGGTGTTTAGCGGCAGTACGGTCGATTCGGGCCTAGTCCTTAGGTTTGTCGCATTGGCCTAGTAGATAGCTAGTACTGTCACAATTGAAGCACTTTAGTCCGGTTGGGGGATTGCTATAGCTGTTGCCGCTGTTGTTAGCCGAGCGATTAGTACTATAGGGATACGAGCCCCTTCTACGGCCCCTATTACGGCCTCCTCTGTATAGCCGCCGGCTACGGCTTCTACTACGGTCGTTGTTACTATTCCTATTGTTAGCATTGTTGTCTTAGTAGGAACCTTAGTTTCCTCCGCGGCTACGGTTGCTACGGTTGTTAGTAGGTCGGATCCTTAATTCTAGTCGTTGCTAGAGCTAGACAGCTCGTTTAGCAGTTTCGACTTCGACTATAAATTGAATGCGTGTAAGATTGGTCTGTTCGAATACGCGACGGCGGTCTAATTTAAGGACCAATTCCTATCGCAATTTAGGGCGTATTTCGGAAATCTAGATAGAGTCGGTCTTAGCTAGCAAATCGTCTTCGAGGGTCTTTAAATAGGCCTTAAATGAACGGGCTGATTGATTAGTCTTTTACTTAGCCCGAAGGTACTGGTCCTAAGCGTGTTGTTGCCTTAGTATAGGGTTTCTAAGGGTGTCTAGTATAATGGTTTTGTAGGTTTACTACTAAACAGCGGTCTAATTAGTAAGGGAGTTAAAGTGGTTATCCTAGGTACGCTTTGGGTCTCTATTAATGTATTGTATAGTATAGACGACTAGCGAATAGTCGTCTAGCAGGGCCCTTAGTGCATTTCGTTGGTTAAGCTTACAGTTACGGATATAGTCGTTGTATTGTTTCCGACTAGAGCTATTAAATACGGTATAGTCCTTGAGTTTAGCATCCTTCTTTTGGACTGAAACAGATGGAGAGGAAGGCCCTACTATTGGTTCAGTATTAGTTGCTAGGGCTTCTTACAGGCGACGAATTTCGAGGAGATTATCCTTTAGCTGTTGTTCTTAGCGCAAGGCAGTAAGCCTGTTTTAGGTGGCTTCTTGAAGTCTCGCTACTAGCTAGGGCCTAAAGGCTAGCTAGCTATATCGTCGATTGACAATGTTGTTAAGAATGTCGTTAATAGGCAATTCTAGATCGTTACCTAGAATTACAGGTTCTTCTTTAGTAGGCTTAGTAGCAGGCCCTTTAGTAGGAGGCACTTTAGTAGGAACCTTAGTAGGCACTTTAGTAGGCGCTATGCTACTAGCGTTGTCGTTGCTAGCGCTACTAGCGGCAGCACGGTTGTTGTTTCGTAATGAACCGGCTATTGTAATAGGGGGTAACACTAATGATATATTGTTAGCCCCTAAGATACGGATGTAGCGGAATTAGTAGATATCGGTCTAGTACGATTGACTTAGTGTAGTAGGCCGTATAGAAGGCCTTGCTTAATAATTGGTACGGTTGCTTCGATGGAATAGTATATATAGGTCCCGTTCTTCGGGCGCAATATAGTTAGATTAGTCTTGTTCGTAGCTATACCGCTAAAAGCTTGAAATAAGGACTATCTAGCTGCTGCCCTTAAAGGGTGGATCGAATACTGTGTAAGATGGGTTATATTAGCAGGTAGATAGGGTAGTAGTGAATTAGTATAGTATTCGATAGAGATCTAAGAGGAGAGGGAGGAAGGCAGGCCAGTTAGCCTAACGCTAAGCGCCAAGCCCTGCCTGAGGCATCAAGACCCTAGCTTTACTCGAGCCTAGTCACATGCCAATCACGTATAACCTCTTTGGTCCTAACACAAGAATAGAGATCTATAATAGGAATAATTACAAAGAAACTAGAGGAGATGTAGAGGATAGCTAAATAGGTAAGGAGACCTAAACAGGACAAGGATATACTACTACAATTCCCGGACATTATAGACTAATAAGGACAAATGTAGACTATAATAGAAGGGAAAGCAAGAGCCCTAGGCTAACACTTCTTCTATAGAAAGGTACAAGCAGACCTATTAGATATAAAGGAGAAAGAATAAGAGACTCTACTACTAGGTATACTAAAAGACACCTAGGTCAAACCCGAAACTATTGAAAGGATCCTAAAGAAAATTCCAGGTAACAAGGCACTAGGAAAAAACAAGATCTATAACAAACTTCTAAAAGCATATAGGAAGGGGCTAGCCCTAGTACTAGCTAATATCTTTTTATAAAGCCTAGCACTAGGACACTACCTAAGACTATTTAGGAAGTCCCTAATAGTAGTGCTAAGGAAGCCCTAGAAGGAAGACTATATATAGCTTAAGGCCTACAGACTAATAGCCCTACTCAATATAATAGGCAAGGTGCTAGAAAAAATTATCGCTAAAAGGCTAACAACCTTTACCGAGGAAAGGAACATCCTTCCTAAAGGCTAGATAGGAGGAAGAAAGAAGAGGTTAACACTAATAGCTATAGAACTAATTATAGAACAGATTAAACATATCTAGTACTATAGTTAAAACTAGGTAGCAACCCTCCTTTCCCTTAATATCTTAGGAGCCTTTAACAATGTCTCCTATAAAAGGCTCCTATATATACTTAAATAGAAAGCTATACTAAACTAGATAGTCTAATTTATCTAGTCCTTCCTACAAGAAAGATCAACACAGCTTATTCTAGGCAAATTCAAATCAGACCTAATACTAACTAAAAAGGGAATCCCCTAAGGATTAATACTCTCCCTAATCCTCTTCCTTATCTTTATAGCAGACCTACTCCTACTCCTAGAATCAAAGAATACATTAGTATTAGGGTTTGTAGATAACACAAACATCCTAGCCTAGTTTAAGACAATAGAAACTAACTATAAGATCCTAGAAGAGAAGCACTAGGAGTATAAAAAATAGGTAAGGAGGTATAGAGCAAAATTCGCCCTAGAAAAGTACTAGCTTATCTACTTTAGTAAGGCTAAATCAACCTACAATATAAAGCAATCAATCACTATCTAAGGCTTTGAAACCCAACTATTAGCAGAGCTTAGGGTACTAGGGATCTAGCTAGATCTAAAACTAAATTAGGGACTATAAGTAAAGAAGGCAAAGCAGAGAGTAGATACTAATATACAATCCATCAATAGGCTTATAGCCTCTATATAGGGGGCTACATTCGAGAAAGCTAAAGTTATATATAAAGCAATTGTTAAGCTAGCAATGCTATATAGAGTATAGATATAGACAGCCTAGGAGAAAACACTAAAGAGGATTAAGCAACTAATTAGTAGGTCCTAAACCTAAAGCCTAAAGAAAATCCTAGGAGCATATAAAACTATACTAACAAGGGTAGTAGAAATGGAATTAGGGATCCTACTAGTCAAACAATACTTTAAGGGACTAAGACACTAATATACAGCAAAGATAATAGAATACCTAGCCTAACAGACTATCTAAAAGGCACTAGACAAGATAAAAGCCTAGTGCATTAGGACTAGGAGGCGAGATAGACTATAAATAACTCCCTAGAAAGTCAAAGACCTAGAGCAATATAGAGTCTTAATAAGAGAAATGCTAGAGAAAGAGCTTTAGGGACTAAACATAAGGCTAAAGGAAGATAAGCTAAAGGGAGAGAAACAAAGCCTAGTAGAATCAATTGCTAGACACCTATAGGAGCAGGAATAGAATAAAACACAAGTTAGACTAGGAACCCTAAAGGCACTAATCAAATTTGGTTAATACAACTACTAGCTCTATAAGGACCTAAACAGGGCCGAGGCAAGCCTAGCTATCCAAATTAGATCTAAACATATTAGACTTAGATCTTACCTATTTAGAAGAAACGTCCTAGGAATTGAAAGCAGAGCTTACTAATACGGCTACCAATCTTAGAACCCTAAGTATATACTACTAGTCTACCCTTAATAGTTAGAAGGCAGAAGTAATTAGAGACTAAAAGCAATAGAAAGGGAATACGATAAACTAATCTAGAGCAAAGAAGACCTAAAGAGGATAGTAAAGTAGATTATTAAATAGGGATTTATACAACAATTCGTACTAGCAAGGGAAACTAAGGAGTAGATAAGAAGGAGGGAAGAAGAGGGGGAAAGAAGGGCAGGGCAGTAGGCAAGGTAGTTAGAGGGTAACAACTATAACACTAGTGCACCCTAGAGGAAGGAAAACAAGGAAACGAGGAAGATTAACACTTATAAATAGGACAGAAGGGAGGTTTTTACTAACTAAGTTGGTTTCCTACCCAAAACAATATATAGAAACAGACCTATATAGGCCGAAAGGCACTACAATAGGCAAATGAAATATCTATCTATCTATTTAGGCTAGCTAATGCCCCTGCTATATTCTAGTCCTATATTAATCGGGCCCTATTAGGCCTACTAGACTACCTCTATATAGTTTACCTAGATAACATCCTAGTTTATATATACTTACCCGACATTGCGGAGTACTAGGCTATAGTCCGTAAGGTGCTCGATCGCCTACGAGCCTATAGACTATATTGCAAGCCTTCTAAATGCACCTTTGCTACTAAGGAGGTAGCCTTCCTTAGTTTCATCGTATTAACTAATAGTATTAAGGCTGATCCTAATCGGATTAAGACTATTACTAAATAGCCTATTCCTACGTTAATTAAGGAACTATAGTCGTTCCTCGGTTTTACTAACTTCTATCGCTGATTTATTAAGGGCTATTCGAGGCATATAATGCTATTAACTAAGCTTACTAAGACTAAGGCAAACCCTTCTAGAGAGTTTAGGTAGACTAACAAAACACAAGCCGCTTTTAACGGTTTAAAGAAGCGATTTACTAAAGTCCCCTTATTATACTATTTCGTACTAAGTAAGTAGATCCGAATTGAGACTAACGCTTTACAGTTCGCTATATCGGCTATTATGTTACAATAGGCTAATAATACCTATTAGCACCCGATTGCCTTCTTTTTACGGAAGATAATCGATATAGAGCGTCGATACGAGACCTACGAGTAAGAGCTCTTAGCAATCGTAGAAGCCTTTAAGCATTAGCGCTACTATCTTAATAGTGCTTAGTATATAATTCAGGTCTATATAGACTATAACAACCTGCGTAGTATTACTAAGGTTATAAGGATTATAGGTCGATAGGCTAGATAGGCCGTCTACCTCGCTAGGTTTGATTTTAATATATTATACCGACTAGGCGTAAGTAACCCTACTAATAGCCTATCGAGGCGACCTAATTACAATAGCGAGACTTAGCAATCTATTAATTTATTATTTCTAACCCTATAGTATAAGACTACTATAGCCTGTATTATTAATAAGCAAGCGTAGGATAAGCGGACTTCCGGACCCCGCGGCGGCAACAAATACTATAGCGGAGTTGTCGTTCTTCTAGTGCACGTTAAAAGAAAGGACGTAGATCGCTCGAGCTATAATAACTCGATTAAGGACATTGCTATCTATAGTAATAGTCTAT
The DNA here is from genome assembly GCF_000340215.1 of Pseudocercospora fijiensis CIRAD86. NCBI lineage: Eukaryota > Fungi > Ascomycota > Dothideomycetes > Mycosphaerellales > Mycosphaerellaceae > Pseudocercospora > Pseudocercospora fijiensis. The sequence goes on from NW_006921532.1 coordinate 8,179,866, forward strand.
ATAGCGATAGCACTATAGAAGAGGTTGTAGTAGTTCCGGCTGCTAGTGCTATTAGATACATATAATGCGTATATTAGGGCTAAAGAGGCTATACGTAATTGGTATGTAACTAGGCCGAGTGAAGCTAGGGTCTTAATGCCTTAGGCAGGGCTTAGCGCTTAGCGTTAGGCTAACTCTCCTACCTTCCTCCCTCTCCTCCTAGATCCTTATCGAATACTATACTAATTCACTACTATCCTATCTACCTGCTAATATAACCCTTCTTATATAGTATTCGATCTACCCTTTAAGGGCAGTAGCTAGATAGTTCTTATTTCAAGCTTTTAGCGGTATAGCTACAAATAAGACTAATCTAACTATATTGCGCCCGAAGAACGGGACCTATACGTACTATTCTATCGAAACAACCGTACTAATTATTAAGTAAGGCCTTCTATACGGCCTATTATACTAAGTTAATCGTACTAGACCAATATCTACTAATCCCGCTACATCCGTATCTTAGGGGCTAATAATACATTATTAGTATCGCCCCTTATAATAGCCGGTTTATTACGAAACAACAACCGTGCTGCCGCTAGCAGCGCTAGCAACGATAACGCTAGTAGCACAGTACCTACCGAAGTGCCTACTAAGGTACCTGCTAAAGTACCTGCTAAAGAGCCTACTACTAGGCCTGCCGAAGAACCTATAGTTCTAGGTAACGACCTAGAGTTGCCTATCGACGACATACTTAACAACATTGTTAATCGACGATATAGCTAGCTAGCCTTTAGCCCTCAACTATTAGGGAGACTTTAAGAAGCCACTTAAAACAGGCTTACTGCCCTACGTTAAGAACAATAGCTAAAGGATAACCTCCTCGAGCTTCGCCGCCTTTAGGAAGACCCTACTACTACTAAACTAACGGCAGGGCCTTCCTTACTGTTAGTCTAAAAGAAGGATGCTAAACTTAAGGACTACACTGTGTTTAACGGCTCTAGCCGCAAGTAGTATAATAATTATATACGCGATTGTAAGCTTAACTAGCGAAATGCACCGAGGGCCCTTCTAGACGACTATTTACTAGTCGTCTATGCGATGCAGTACATTAATAGCGACCTAAAACGTACCTAGGATAACCATTTTGATTCCCTCGATAATTAGACCGCTATCTAGTAGCAAACCTACAAAACTATTATTTGACCCCGTAGTAGTTCGGGTTGGTTTAGTTTAGTTTGCTAAGCCGAAACTCTGGTTTGGTTTGGGTTGGTTTGCTAAGCAACTATATAAGTAGCTAGTTCGAACTATATAATTTATCGGTTTTTAAGAAGTGTACGAATGTATACGTAGCTTTAAGCAAGCCCTTTGTAAGACTTAGTAGTATAGCCGGCAGCGTGGCCGGCATTTTTAGTCCTTAGTACTTATAGAATTTTCGAATCCTACTTAGGCTACGTAGTTGTATAAAGGTACTTATATAACCTCAAATCTGTAGACAATCAGCTAAGGGCACTAACTAATCAAAAGCATATATATATATATATAAGGCATTATAGTTTAGTTCGGAAACTGCACTCCTTAGGTATGAATTTCATCCTTTCGTTTACGGTTCAATTCCCTAACTGCTTAGTAGAATGTCTTTATCTAGATCTAGGTAGAACTTATCGATTTCCCTAGAAGTCCTCCTCCTTAAGAAGTTTATACACTTTCCTACCGAACTATTCGACAATATTAAGTACTAGGATAGCTCCTCCCTCGGTATCGGTATAGTATATAAAAGAGCTATAAGGCAGCTCTATAGAACGTTCTACTAGTTACTCGCTATACTAAGGCCGAATGCTAGTTCGTTCCTTAGAACTCTTAGTTATTTAGGAGATATAAAGGGTAGGGCAGGTAGTGACTTCGTATTGTATAAGGAGGTAGAGGCTACTATAGAAGAGGCCTTTAACCTATAGAAGATAGTAAAAGATATAGAGGCAGCTACAGGTCTAGGTACCTAGTTAAATTTTTAGTAGGTAGAGTATAAGGATATTTAGAGGGAGTATTAGGTAGAGTTGCGAAGGCAGGTATATAATATACTCTAGAAAACAGGGATAGTGCCTATAACTATAACTATTAGGCTCTTTAACCTTCCTTATTTTTCCCTATTTTCTTTTTACAAAAATCTAAACTAATACAAATCAACCGGAATGTCTATCTTCTTTTAGTTCTTTGAAAAACCTAGTAGCGTAGCTAGTAGCGTAGCCGGCAGCGTAGCCGGCAGCGTAGCCGGCCTTTTTACTCCTTAGTACTAACGGGATTTTAAGAGACTTCTATTCCGTACGGCTAATAAAGTATACTATACTATATATATATGCTTAGAGAGTATTTAGAGCGCGGTATACAGCGCTGTATAATAGCGGCTTATTTCGTATATAGAAAAGCTTATAGAGAATACTACGAATATCCTTTCTACTAGAATATCTATCCTACCTAGCACCGTCTCGAATATAGATATTCTAGCCTTTTAGAATCTAATCGAGTGCTTTAAAATCCTTATCTATAATCGTTATACGCTTCGCGTAGATAGCTATAAGGTTGACCGCTAAAATAGTATTAGTATAGTCCGAAAAGAGGTAGAAGAGAAACATATATTCGAAGATACGAACTAGGTAGGCTTCTATAGCCTCTTAAAGGGCGCCTATCGCGGAGGCTTAGAAGCGAAGGTCCGTTCTATAATCCTAGGCAATTTCGCGAACAAGTCGTTAGAAAGGAGTTTTACGGATTAGGAGCTAAGAACTCTTCTAATACTACCGAATCTTACGGAGGGCTACGGCTAAAGAAGGATTAGTAAAAAGACAGTAAGAATGCCGGCTACGCTGCCGGCTACAAATAGGACTTACTTCCTAGGCGCTATCGACGCTTCGTACGATTGCTACTAGTAGTAGAAGCGCTAGTTATCGTCTTACGTAGAGCCTTACCCGCCGTTGTCTTACGCGGAGCCTTACTCGCGACGCCCTTTCTAGTACCGGAGCTAGCGGTAGTAGTAGTAGCTCTCTTACGTTAATATACTATACTCGTTCTACTATTTCCGGTCTTATTGCGACCCGTAGAAGCACTAGGTCCCTTCTTACGAGGCGTCGTAACTTAGTTAAGTAGACTCGCTATTATAAAAGTCGTCGAATTAAGGAAAAAAGTACGTTACGAAGGTATACGAAGGCGCGCGCGGAGCGAGGATATTGCGGAGGTAGTAGATATAGAGCGTAGAGGTATAGGTATCGATACGAAGGTTGAATATAGCGGTAGTATCGCGGTATCGCTAGGCAATAGAGTAAGCTTCGCGCAAGCCTATTCTATAGTAACGTTAGAGTAAGGAAAGAAGGTAGGTACGGCTAAAAAAGGTAGGTACGGCTAAAAAAGGCAGGTACGGGAGACTTTAAAATATAGCCGGCATATATAGCCGGCATAGTAATAGGCGAAAGCCTCCTTTTAATAAATAGCCGGCGTAATAATAGTATCTTACTATAGTATAGATATTCTTTAGTAATGCCTTTACTAGTTATAGTAATCTTATAAGTAACCTAGGCCTATTGCTAGTAAATATAAGAAATATCAGGTAGGCTATACTAAATAAGCTAGTCATTTAGTAGGAAAAGGCCTACTACCGTCTCTATATACCGGCTACGAGTGCCGGCTATCGCTCTAAATTCAACTCCGCCCTATCTCGGAGGCTAAGGTACCGAGCGGAAACCCTATAGCTTATATTTACTCGGTTGTCGCGGAGCGCTTATAGGTAAGGTATTAGAAAAGAGTATAAAAAGTACGAGAAGAGTATCCTAGGATATAGGTCGTAAGTAAATAAGAGTAGTACACCTAGTTATTTATATAGTACGTTACTCTATACGACTAAGAGCCTATATTATCTTATGCTTCGCTTATAAGACCTCGACTCTACTAGTATACTATCGATCTCTTCCTCGGTCGCTAATACGCTGTCTTAATTCTTTTTCGAGTTACCGGACTTAGTACGCATCTATAGCTATACAATAGCGCTACGTATTATAGAGAATTTCTCGTTAAAGTTTCTCTCTCGTAGGCTTGCTATCTACCTCGTAGTACAGAGGATTAAAGTGCTAATACTAAAGAATCTCCTTATAGTTAGGATGCTAGGGCTCCTTAGGACCTTTATATTTTAGGTCTAAATAGAGACGTATTATAAACGTTCTATCGCCCTTTCGCTTACTACCCGCTAGGTCGCGATATGCGAAGAAACTAATCTAAATATAGCTCGTCTCTATAATAGCCGGGTAAATATAGAGCGCTAGGTTTCTACTTCGTACCTTAGATTTAGGGACGGCGCGGAGATAAAATTAGAAATGTAGCCGGCACCTATAGCCGGTAAAAGGATGCGAAAATAGGCCTCCTCTTAGGTTAATCTAACGACTAAATACAATTTCCAACTAATCCGCTATAAACCGACGCCGAATTTTAGCTAGAAGCTATATATCTTTATTTTAAAGAGTAACCCGCTTCGTATAGATAGTAAGGAGGTTTAAAAGCTTAAGCTCGGTTACGAGAAATGCCTCCGTAGCTTTCTAAAGAGCACTAATCGCTTTAGCCGTAAATCGTATACTAGACCGAAAATCTAATATAATTTCTCGGACGAGTCGCTAAAAGGGAGTCTTAGGGATTAAAAGCTCGGTCCCTCTTTTGTTTTAGAAAAGCCGGATCTAGTAAAGGGCAATAGTACCTAGTTTAAAGCGCCGCTTCTTTATCGTTAAGTCCTACCTTATTCCCTTTCTTTTAATAGAAAGATAACTTTTCTTCGCGATAGTCTTCGTCCGCCTACTCTTTTTAGCCTTCTCCTATCTACCTATAGCCTTCTTATTTTTCGGTACTGTTTTCCGAGGAACCCCCTTCCTTCGTATATACTACGGAGAGCCTTACTCTTCCGATATCTCGTTCTCGCTACGGTCTCCCTATACTTAGCTTGCTTTACCCTTGCCCTTTAGCCTCTAAAGATATTTATCTACGCGTTTAGGCGACGAGAGTATATCGGTAGGACCTAGAAAATTAATAAGTATATAATCGTAAGGAGACATTAATGCTTCTTACCTTCTAGAATAAATAGTCTTCTATTAAACCGCCTTATTAGGTTATCGTTAGATTCGAATAAAGGATAGTAGCTTAAGGAAGGGGAGGCAGCCGGCTTAGGAAGGCCCGAAGAGCCGAATCCTTAAGGCATATTTGTCTTTAAGAATATAGGGAAAGGGAAGAAGGAGAGGAAGAGCGAATAGAGAATTAGAAATAGTCCGTAGGTAAGCGGGGTCGGTTGCTATAGCAACTAGTCTGTTTAGGTCCTAGGAATTCGAAACACATTTCGGATATATACCGGCTATATACGCCGGCTATATTACCTTATACGTAAACGCTTCGTCTCCTTAAAGCTGCTCTAAGCCTATATACGTTTCCGCTTCTCGACCCGGTATCGCCTTCTACCTCCGCCCTCCTCCTCTTCGTTATCGCTAATTAGGGTTTCGCTTAGACTAAATTTCGCATTCTCTTCGCGCTCCTAGATTTCTTCGATCTTAAGGTTTTCTAATTCCTCGATTAACTCCTTTAGTATAATCTTTAGTAACCTACCTTAGCGATTCTAGTAGAGGAGATAGTATCGGAATACTATAATAGATTCGAAGGTAGTAGGCGAGTATATTCGATTAAAGCGGCCCTAGTAACGAGCGATACTAAAAGATCTCTTATAGCCTATACTTGCGCTCGGGATAGCGAGGACGTCCCGAGCGACCGACGCTATCGTTAGAAACTTAGGCTCTAACCGCTGCTATATAGCGAGAATATCGTCTCCGAATTCGTCTAGAAGACCGGTAAGATCTAGAGATTATTAGCCCTCTTTCCGAGCCTACGGGTTTATATTTACTCGCGCGCCGATAGAGATCGAACTCTTCTTTATTTACTTTAGTAGTTGCTTCCTCTTCTACCTCTACTTCCTACCTACGAAATAGGTATAATATCGGAGCCTTCTAAACCTTCTTTTTCTTTATAGGAGCTGCATTTAGACTAGTTTCTTTCCGACGCTCGTAGAACATCTTTTCTTAGACCCCGTAGTAGTTCGGGTTGGTTTGGTTTAGTTTGCTAAGCCGAAACTCTAGTTTAGTTTGGGTTGGTTTGCTAAGCAACTATATAAGTAGCTAGTTCGAACTATATAATTTATCGGTTTTTAAGAAGTATACGAATGTATACGTAGCTTTAAGCAAGCCCTTTGTAAGACTTAGCAGTGTAGCCGGCAGCGTAGCCGGCATTTTTAGTCCTTAGTACTTATAGAATTTTCGAATCCTACTTAGGCTACGTAGTTGTATAAAGGTACTTATATAACCTTAAATCTATAGACAATTAGCTAAGGGCACTAACCAATTAAAAGCATATATATATATATAAGGCATTATAGTTCAGTTCGGAAACTGCACTCCTTAGGTATGAATTTCATCCTTTCGTTTACGGTTTAATTCCCTAACTGCTTAGTAGAATGTCTTTATCTAGATCTAGGTAGAACTTATCGATTTCCCTAGAAGTCCTCCTCCTTAAGAAGTTTATACACTTTCCTACCGAACTATTCGACAATATTAAGTACTAGGATAGCTCCTCCCTCGGTATCGGTATAGTATATAAAAGAGCTATAAGGCAGCTCTATAGAACGTTCTACTAGTTACTCGCTATACTAAGGCCGAATGCTAGTTCGTTCCTTAGAACTCTTAGTTATTTAGGAGATATAAAGGGTAGGGCAGGTAGTAACTTCGTATTATATAAGGAGGTAGAGGCTGCTATAGAAGAGGCCTTCAACCTATAGAAGATAGTAAAAGATATAGAGGTAGCTACAGGTCTAGGTACCTAGTTGAATTTTTAGTAGGTAGAGTATAAGGATATTTAGAGGGAGTATTAGGTAGAGTTGCGAAGGCAGGTATATAATATACTCTAGAAAATAGGGATAGTGCCTATAACTATAACTATTAGGCTCTTCAACCTTCCTTATTTTTCCCTGTTTTCTTTTTATAAAAATCTAAACTAATACAAATCAACCGGAATATCTATCTTCTTTTAGTTCTTTAAAAAACCTAGCAGCGTAGCTAGTAGCGTAGCCGGCAGCGTAGCCGGTAGCGTAGCCGGCCTTTTTACTCCTTAGTACTAACGGGATTTTAGGAGACTTCTATTCCGTACGGCTAATAAAGCATACTATACTATATATATATACTTAGAGAGTATTTAGAGCGCGGTATACAGCGCCGTATAATAGCGGCTCATTTCGTATATAGAAAAGCTTGCAGATAACACTACGAACATCCTTTCTACTAGAATATCTATCCTACCTAGTACCGTCTCGAATATAGATATTCTAGCCTTTTAGAATCTAATCGAGTGCTTTGAAATCCTTGTCTATAATCGTTATACGCTTCGCGTAGATAGCTATAAGGTTAACCGCTAAAATAGTATTAGTATAGTCCGAAAAGAGGTAGAAGAGAAATATATATTCGAAGATACGAACCAGGTAGGCTTCTATAGCCTCTTAAAGGGCGCCTATCGCGGAGGCTTAGAAGCGAAGGTCCGTTCTATAATCCTAAGTAATTTCGCGAACAAGTCGTTAGAAAGGAGTTTTACGGATTAGGAGCTAAGAACTCTTCTAATACTGCCGAATTTTACGGAGGGCTACGGCTAAAGAAGGATTAGTAAAAAGATAGTAAGAATGCCGGCTACGCTGCCGGCTACGCTACCGGCTACGCTGCCGGCTATAAATAGGACTTACTTCCTAGGCGCTATCGACGCTTCGTACGATTGCTACTAGTAGTAGAAGCGCTAGTTGTCGTCTTACGTAGAGCCTTACCCGCCGTTATCTTACGCGGAGCCTTACTCGCGACGCCCTTTCTAGTACCGGAGCTAGCGGTAGTAGCAGCAGCCCTCTTACGTTAATGTACTATACTCGTTCTACTATTTCCGGTCTTATTGCGACCTATAGAAGCACTAGGTCCCTTCTTGCGAGGCGTCGTAACTTAGTTAAGTAGACTCGCTATTATAAAAGTCGTCGAATTAAGGAAAAAAGTGCGTTACGAAGGTGTACGAAGGCGCGCGCGGAGCGAGGGTATTACGGAGGTAGTAGATATAGAGCGTAGAGGTATAGGTATCGATGCGAAGGTTGAATATAGCGGTAGTATCGCGGTATCGCTAGGCAATAGAGTAAGCTTCGCGCAAGCCTATATTATAGTAACGTTAGAGCAAGGAAAGAAGGTAGGTACGGCTAAAAAAGGTAGGCACGGCTAAAAAAGGCAGGTACGGGAGACTTTGAAATATAGCCGGTATATATAGCCGGCATAGTAATAGGCGAAAGCCTCCTTTTAATAAATAGCCGGCGTAATAATAGTATCTTACTATAGTATAGATATTCTTTAGTAATGCCTTTACTAGCTATAGTAATCTTATAAGTAACCTAGGCCTATTACTAGTAAATATAAGAAATATTAGGTAGGCTATACTAAACAAGCTAGTTATTTAGTAGGAAAAGGCCTACTACCGTCTCTATATACCGGCTACGAGTGCCGGCTATCGCTCTAAATTCAACTCCGCCCTATCTCGGAGGCTAAGGTACCGAGCGGAAACCCTATAGCTTATATTTACTCGGTTGTCGCGGAGCGCTTATAGGTAAGGTATTAGAAAAGAGTATAAAAAGTACGAGAAGAGTATCCTAGGATATAGGTCGTAAGTAAATAAGAGTAGTACGCCTAGTTATTTATATAGTACGTTACTCTATACGACTAAGAGCCTATATTATCTTATGCTTCGCTTATAAGACCTCGACTCTACTAGTATACTATCGATCTCTTCCTCGGTCGCTAATACGCTATCTTAATTCTTCTTCGAGTTGCCGGACTTAGTACGCATCTATAGCTATATAATAGCGCTACGTATTATAGAGAATTTCTCGTTAAAGTTTCTCTCTCGTAGGCTTGCTATCTGCCTCGTAGTATAGAGGATTAAAGTACTAATACTAAAGAATCTCCTTATAGTTAGGATACTAGGGCTCCTTAGGACCTTTGTATTTTAGGTCTAAATAGAGACGTATTATAAACGTTCTATCGCCCTTTCGCTTACTACCTACTAGGTCGCGATATGCGAAGAAACTAATCTAAATATAGCTCGTCTCTATAATAGCCGGGTGAATATAGAGCGCTAGGTTTCTACTTCGTACCTTAGATTTAGGGACGGCGCGGAGATAAAATTAGAAATGTAGCTAGTACCTATAGCCGGTAAAAGGATGCGAAAATGGGCCTCCTCCTAGGTTAATCTAACAACTAAATACAATTTCTAACTAATCCGCTATAAACCGACGCCGAATTTTAGCTAGAAGCTGTATATCTTTATTTTGAAGAGTAACCCGCTTCGTATAGATAGTAAGGAGGTTTAAAAGCTTAAGCTCGGTTACGAGAAATGCCTCCGTAGCTTCCTAAAGAGCACTAATCGCCTTAGCCGTAAATCGTATACTAGACCGAAAATCTAATATAATTTCTCGGACGAGTCGCTAGAAGGGAGTCTTAGGGATTAAAAGCTCGGTCCCTCTTTTATTTTAGAAAAGCCGGATCTAGCGAAGGGCAATAGTACCTAGTTTAAAGCGCCGCTTCTTTATCGTCGAGTCCTACCTTATTCCCTTTCTTTTAATAGAAAGATAACTTTTCTTCGCGATAGTCTTCGTCCGCCTACTCTTTTTAGCCTTCTTCTATCTACCTATAGCCTTCTTATTTTTCGGTACTATTTTCCGAGGAACCCCCTTCCTTCGTATATACTACGGAGAGCCTTACTCTTCCGATATCTCGTTCTCGCTACGGTCTCCCTATACTTAGCTTACTTTACCTTTGCCCTTTAGCCTCTAAAGATATTTATCTACGCGTTTAGGCGACGAGAGTATATCGGTAGGACCTAGAAAATTAATAAGTATATAATCGTAAGGAGATATTAATGCTTCTTGCCTTTTAGAACAAATAGTCTTCTATTAAACCGCCTTATTAGGTTATCGTTAGATTCGAATAAAGGATAGTAGCTTAAGGAAGGGGAGGTAGCCGGCTTAGGAAGGCCCGAAGAGCCGAATCCTTAAGGTATATTTATCTTTAAGAATATAGGGAAAGGGAAGAAGGAAAGGAAGAGCGAATAGAGAATTAGAAATAGTCCGTAGGTAAGCGGGGTCGGTTGCTATAGCAACTAGTCTGTTTAGGTCCTAGGAATTCGAAACACATTTCGGATATATACTAGCTATATACGCCGGCTATATTACCTTATACGTAAACGCTTCGTCTCCTTAAAGCTGCTCTAAGCCTATATACGTTTCCGCTTCTCGACCCGGTATCGCCTTCTACCTCTACCCTCCTCCTCTTCGTTATCGCTAATTAGGGTTTCGCTTAGACTAAATTTCGTATTCTCTTCGCGCTCCTAGGTTTCTTTAATCTTAAGGTTTTCTAATTCCTCGATCAACTCCTTTAGTATAATCTTTAGTAACCTACCTTAGCGATTCTAGTAGAGGAGATAGTATCGGAATACTATAATAGATTCGAAGGTAGTAGGCGAGTATATTCGATTAAAGCGGCCCTAGTAACGAGCGATACTAAAAGACCTCTTATAGCCTATACCTACGCTCGGGATAGCGAGGACGTCCCGAGCGACCGACGCTATCGTTAGAAACTTAGGCTCTAACCGCTGCTATATAGCGAGAATATCGTCTCCGAATTCGTCTAGAAGACCGGTAAGATCTAGAGATTATTAGCCCTCTTTCCGAGCCTACGGGTTTATACTTACTCGCGCGCCGATAGAGATCGAACTCTTCTTTATTTACTTTAGTAGTTGCTTCCTCTTCTGCCTCTACTTCCTACCTACGAAACAGGTATAATATCGGAGCCTTCTAAACCTTCTTTTTCTTTATAGGAGCTACATTTAGACTAGTTTCTTTCCGACGCTCGTAGAACATCTTTTCTAGAATAGTCTAGTAATGCTTCGGCTATACCTCGTCCGCCTTCTATTCCGGCCTCTGCTAGTATATATCCTTTTCTACCGGGTTAAGCAAGTATGTAACGCTATAGATATCCCCGAACGAGTCAAAGGTAGCACTATAATATTTATGTAACTTAGTATAGGAGGTGTCTATAGCTTTCGTTATAGCTACTTTCTAGGGAACGCTCTTCTTAGCTAGCTTAGCTACGGTTTCCTCGAGCTCGTTAAAGAGCTAGTTATAGTACGTAAAGATAAGGTAGATCGTCGGTCCTCGGGTTCTTCTAATCGTAGTAGTAACCTTCGCGTAATACTTACTAATATCGACGAGATACTCTGCTTAGCGCTATTCGGCGGTAGTAAGGCCGAGCTACTTAATACCCTCGGAACTCTAATAGATCTCGAGAGCAGTACGTAAAGTACATCCCCTCGTAACTATATAGAAAGTCGAATCGAACCGGGTCTTAACGTCTTAGGTAAAACAGAGTAGGCGCTAAGGAGGCCGCTTTTGCTATCGCTTATTCTATACGATATTCTAGGTATCGGTTTTAGGGCGCTCGATTAGGTTCTTTTAAATAGCCTCGAATCGGTTATATCTCTATAAGCTCGAGTTCGTATATATTGCTAGACGACGAAGCTAGAGAAAAAGAGTTAGAACTATACTAGGTTGCCGGCTATAGGTGCCGGCTACGGACAAAAGTTATACCTTATACAAAACGAGAGCGAGGCTCTCTACCTTATCCCGTCTTATTGCTATAATAAGTTTCTCGACTTTCGACTTTGCTATATCCTCGTTTAGGATCTTCTATTAGTCGTCGTTTAATAGTGCAATTTTAAGCGTCTTAAAGAGGGCTCGGATCGCGATTTGAACTATATAAGCGAGGTAGGGAAACTTCTATAGGGATGCAACTAGCAACGACGTCGGCTCCGATTTAATAGGGCTAGGGCTATTAATAGGCTCCTCTTTATCGTTATTATCGTGCGTATTGTCGTGCGTATCCGGAATCGTAGCGAGCTTAATATTCGGAAGATTAAGCTAGATTATAGACCTTATAATCTCCTCTACGTACTCGACCCTATCGATACAATTAGTGATTTTAAAGACATATACGAGTGAATTGTATATATAACGCCTTATACAATGTTCGATTATTACTAGCGTTGTCCGTAGTAATCGAGATTAGTTTCGTTGTTACGCTAACCCTATCTATTGCCGTATAGATAAGCTTCGCTATATCCTTACTAGTATAGGAACCTAGAATTTCAGGGAATCCGATTATAAGTTCCTAGAGTTTCTAATCCGAATTAATAAAGTATAGTATAATCGAGAGGAAGGAGGCTCTTATAGTCCGGCTTAACTAGCTATCGATAGCAATAGCTACTCGGCGAGTATTACGGAGGATCTCCCGAATGTCGTCTAACGCAGCCTCTTTATTCTTTTCGAATATAATACGCTAGGTTGTCGCGCCGAGAAATAGGGGAGGGTAGTTTGTAAGATATAGGTATATCTTCTATATAGACTCTCTTTCGTAGAAGTCTTCCGGAAGACCGTTTATAGCTAGCATTTCGTTTACTAGTTGCTTAAAGTCTTCGGAGGAGAAATCGGTAGCCTTTAATCCTAGAGCTTCCTTAAGCGTAGCCTATAATAATTAGCTAGATCTCTACGGTTAATTTAGGTAGCCGGAATCTATAGCCGGTAGCTATAGCCGGTAGCTATAGCCGGCATTTTAGAAGACATACCTCTTTCTAGAACGCTGTATCTATATTAACTCTCCTCTCTCCTTAAGATTCCCGATATTGTTTAGAATAGAGATAGTTCGTAGGCGATAAGTTCCTATCCCCTAGTTTCGGGTATTTCAAGATTAAACCGTAGAAGTTGTAGACAATTACTAGTTAACCTTTAAGTCGAGAAGTCGTATAACGGTACAATGTCCCCTCTATAAAGAACTTCTAGAATATGTCCGTTCGCTCCTTACTCCCCTATCGCATCGAGTACTTCCGGAGTTTACACTCCTTCGAACGTAAGTATAAAGGGAACTATATCTTATAGACCTATTAATTGAACTGCTCTATATACTCGGGTTTCTAAAGATACGCCTAGCTAGCCTTTTCGAAGATTTCCGGGTTAATACTCGATGTTCTTATATCTCCGAACAACCTTCTACTTAGACTCCGTAAAGGTAAGGACTAGGTAGTAGTACCTTATAATAAATTCCTACTACTAGGATTCGGAGAGGATGAATCTAGCCCTAATCGTAGTCTAAGACTCGATAGGCTCGAAGGTAAGTATACGACCTCCTCTCGACGTTGTCGCAATCTCGCTCGTATACTAGACTGTTTCGACTATCGTCTCGTTATTACCCTTCCTAGTATAGCGCCTAGTGTATATACAATGTCGGTCGGCATGTTTTAAGGTTTCGTACGGTAAGGTAAGGACTTAGGAGTAGTAGATGTGTACTAGTAGCTATAGAGAAACACCCTTTCTTTTATAGCATCGTATCGTTAGGAATAGCTAGGTAGTAAATAGCTAGCTACCTTTTTTTTTGTTTCCTAGCTACCTAACTACTAGATTTTTTTTCCTAGCTACCCTAGCTAGCCTAACTACTAGAATTTCTTTCCTAGCTACCCTAACTACCTGAATTTTGCCTTCTATACGGCGGCTCTCTCCTACTAACGGAACCGAGCTACTATACCTAACGAATCTAAGCTCGTTTTTAGTCTCAATCTATCCTCTTTCGGTATAAGACACTCGATAAGCAAATGCTTAGGCCGAGTCTAACTACGAAACCTAAGACTAACTAACAGCTCTATTAACTAATCCTAATCCTCGAACTCCTTCCGCTTCTTAGTAAAGACCTTAAAGAGCGCTCGAGCTTCTTCGGGTGCCTACGGAGTAGTCGAGATAAAGCCGTATCGCTAAAATAGGTAATCCTTCGGAGGCTTATATAGAGATTTAGAGAATTCTAACGCTAACCTATCCTACTAGCAGCTTAGATTCCGGATACAAGCCCTCTCTGCCTTAGTAAAGATTTTATATAGTAGTAGCACTCTGCCTTCGAGAAACGCTTTCTATTTAACTGTTAGTATCTGCCGGCTACGAACGCCGGCTATATATACCGAGTATAGAATAATTACCTATACCCCTTCCTCCTATAGTAACACTTCTGCCGTCCCTAGATACCTAGCCCCGATCGTATTAATCGCAAGCTACTTTGCCTTTATAGACGTAAAGGCTTCGCTCTAATACTAATAAAGAAACTTCTACTCTATATCGAGGATATAAAGACGACTAGTCTCGATTCCAATCCTTGCTAGCTTTTCGTAGTAGCTTTAACTATAATTTTCTAGATTAATAGGACTTATACCTTAGCCCTTTACTAGTATCTCGTCTCTTTAACTGTACTCGATCTACTCCTAGCGCTTATCGTCTATAGCGTTAGGCCCTAAGACTACACCTATTACTAGATCGACGTATAGTATCTCCTCGCTTTTTTCAGTTCCTTTATTCGTAGTATTAAGCTCTATCGCGGTATCCTAAACTCTAGCATTATTATTCTCGGCTATCTAAACATCTCCGTTACTATCGGTCGTATCGATAGAGATAGCGGCTACAGGTCTAAATGCTATTAGTTAACGTGTTAAAGAAAAATATACCGGCTATAGCTACCGGCTACGGCTACCGGCTATAGCTGCTAGCTACGGCCGCTAGCTAGATTGACTTACGCTACTAGAACTTTACGCTCGAAAACTAGCCGCAATTCTTTCCTCCTCTTAGCCTTCTCTTAGATTGTCTTCTTATTCTAACCTTCACTTTTTTCTATAGGCGCTAGCTATCGATAGAATGCCTTATTCCGCGCCTTTCTTCTCTTATCCTTAGCTCTTTTATCCTTATTTATCTTGTCCTTTCTCTCGCGGTCTCGTACGGAATTCTTCTTCGTAGAGTACTCCTCTTTAGTCTTACGCTTTTTAGTTAGACGCTTAGGTAAAACAAACTCGCGGTCTTTAGTTCTATCTTCTATTTAGCGCGCGGCGCGCTTCTCTCTTACTATTGTAAGGGAAAGGGGCGGGGGCGCAGCGTATAGTAGTTGTTATCGGTATAGGTATAGAGGAAGAAGTTAAAAGTATAAGAATATCGCGAAGCCCTAATTGTTGCCGCCTACGTAACGTTATATAAGTAAGCTTTCGCAACTACGGCAACTACGCCCCGGTAATAGTAACTACGCCCTAGCAACGGCAACTACGCCCTAGTAACGGCAACTACGCCCTAGCAACGGTAATAAAGCGTAGTAAATACAACCTAGTAACTATTATAGCCGGTAATCGTAGCCGGCAGTCGAATAAGAGTGTCCTTATAGCAAAACCACGCCCTAGCAACGGCAACTACGCCCTAGCAACGGCAACTACGCCTTAGCAACGGCAAAAGAGCGTAGTAAATGTAACAGAGTTACTATTATAGCCGGCAATCGTAGCCGGCAGTCGAATAAGAGTATCCTTATAGTAAAACTAATACAGTCTCTAGTTCAAACTAGGAATCTATATAGTTCGAAAAAACTAAACCAAAACTAGGGAGCTAGTTCGCCGCTAAGAAACCAAACTATATACGTTTAGTAGTTCGGAAACCGAACTACTGCGGGGTCTAACTATTATACTAGACACCCTTAGAAACCCTATACTAAGGCAACAATATACTTAGGACCTATACCTTCGAGCTAAACAAAAGACTAATTAATCGGCTCGTTTATTCGAGGCCTATTTAAAGACCCTCGAGGATAACCTTCCGGCTAAGACTAATTATATATAGATCTCGGAAATACGCCTAAAACTTAGATAGGAACTTATCCTCGAATTAGACCGTCGCCGTATATTCGAACAAGCTAACCTAATACGTATTTAATTTATAGTCGAAGTAGAAATAGCCGAACGAGCTATCTAGCTCTAATAACGACTAGAATCGAGGATCCGGCTAGCTAGTACTAACCGCGGCAATCGTAGTAGCCGCGGAGGAAACTAAGGTTCCTACTATAACAACAATACTAATAATGGGAATAGTAACAATAACCGTAGAAGAGGCCGTAGCCGCCGGCTATATAGAGGAGGCCGCGATAGGGGCTATAGAAGGGGCTCGTATCCCTATAATGCTAACCGCTCTGCTAACAATAATAACAGCTACGGTAGTCTACTAACCGGATTGAAGTGCTTCAATTGTAATAGTACTAGCTACCTACTAGGCTAATGCGATAAACCTAAGGACTAGGCCCGAATTAACCGTACTTCCGCTAAACACCGAAAGCACCTCTTAGCGGCTAACGCTACCCCTATAGGCCAACCTTCGAAAAAAGAATAAGCGCCGCACTAACTGTTAGCCTTATACGGCATAAGACTATCGACATCGTGCTAGCTATTATACGTACCTGTCTTATATCTAGGCGCGATACTAACTATAAGGCAAAGGTTATACTAGACCCCGGAAATTCAGTTAGCGCCCTTATTAACTATCGCTTAGCTAAGCAATTAGACCTCCGACAATTGCCTAGGACTGATATGCTAGTCCTTGCTTAGTTTAATAACGCTCGGCACTTAACCTATAGGGCCTACTATGTTCCCCTAGTTCTAAAAGACGACCTCGGAAATAAACGCCTACTAAACTTTACTACCTACGCGGTAGACATAGACAGCCTCCTATCCGACATTGTTATTAGCAACCCTATTCTAAAGTACTATACTATAGTTATAGACTTAGGCAGTTAATAATAGCGATTTGGAATTGCTAGGAAAGAGGACATTAAACATATTAATGTTAGCGAGTGCCCTAACGATATTAGGGTCCTGTTTATTAGCAACCTAACACCTGCCTTAGCTAATCCGACTACCGACCTGCTCGGTAGTAATAACGATAAACCTATGCCCCCGGATAGCATAGACCCTAATTAGCTTGCTCGCATACTAGAGCCTATCCGAGAGACCTATATTAATGTGTTTAAACACTACCTAGCATCGACATTGCCTATATTTAAAGAGACGGATTATAAGATTAATATTATAGAGGGCAAGGAGGTCCCTTTTAGACCCCTCTACAACCTTAGTAAACGAGAGCTTGCTATATTACGTAAGTACCTAGAGGAAAACCTAGCTAATAGCCGGATACGGTATAGTAACAGCCCTGCTAGTGCCCCTATCCTATTCGTACTAAAGAAGGATAGTAGCCTACGCCTCTATATCGATTATCGTAGGCTTAATGCTATTACTATTAAAGATCGCTATCTACTTCCTTTTATTAATAAGACCCTCGATCGCCTTTCTAGTACCTACTACTACACTATATTAGACATTAAGGACGCCTATTACCGCATTCGTATTCGTAAGGGCGATAAATAGAAGACAGCCTTTCGCACTCGCTATAGCTATTTCGAGTACTTAGTTATGCTATTTAGGCTAGCTAATACCCCTACTACATTCTAGTCCTACATTAATCGGGCCCTATTAGGCCTATTAGATTACCTCTATATAGTTTACCTAGATAACATCCTAGTTTATATATACTTACCTAATATTGCAGAACACTAGGCTATAGTACGAAAGGTCCTCGACCGCCTACGGGCCTATAGCCTATATTATAAGCCTTCTAAATGCACCTTTGCTACTAAAGAGGTGTTATTCCTTAGCTTCCTCGTATTAACCGAGGGTGTTAAGGCTAATCCTAATCGGATTAAAACAATTACTAAATAGCCTGTTCCTACGTCTATTAAAGAGCTTTAATTATTCCTCGGTTTCGCTAACTTCTACCGCCGGTTTATTAAGAGCTATTCGAGGCACGTAATGCTATTAACTAAGCTTACTAAAACCAAGGCTAATCTATCTAGAGAGTTTAGATAGACTAATAAGACACAAGCCGCTTTTAACGGTCTAAAGAAACGATTTACTAAAGTCCCCTTATTGCACTATTTCGTACTAAGCAAACAGATCCGAATTGAGACTAACGCTTTACAGTTCGCTATATTAGCTATTATGTTACAGTAGGCTAATAACACCTACTAGCACCCGATTGCCTTCTTCTTAAGGAAGACAATTAATACTAAACGTCGCTACGAGACCTACGAGTAAGAGCTCCTAGCTATTATCGAGGCCTTTAAGCATTAGAGGTACTACCTCGATAGGGCTTAATATACAATATAGGTCTATATAGACTATAACAACCTCCGTAGTATTACTAAGGTTACTAGGGTTATAGGTCGATAGGCTAGATAGGCCGTCTACCTCGCTAGGTTTGATTTTAATATATTATACCGGCTAGGCGTAAGTAACCCTACCGATAGCCTATCGAGGCGACCTAATTACGATAGCGAGACCTAACACATTAATTCTTTGTTTCCAACCCTATAGTATAAGATTGCTATAGCCCGTGTTGTTAATAAGCAAGCGTAGGATAAGCGGACTTCCGGACCCCGCGGCGGTAACAAATACTATAGCAGAGTTATCGTTCTTCTAGTATACGTTAGAAAGGACGTAGATCGCTTAAGCTATAATAACTCGATTAAAGACATTGCTATCTATAGTAATAGCCTATATAGCGATAGCACTATAGAAGAGGTTGCAGTAGTTCCGGCTACTAGTGCTATTAGATATATATAATGCGTACCTCGTTTAATAGCGAGAGTGCTATTAAATAACCTTGCAAATAGGGATAGTTAATCGTTTATAGATAAGCTATTACGTACTTAGTAGAGGGACGCCTTTGCTGTCGAGCGTATTAATAGGCTTGTAAGTAGACAGGCGACTCGATCTAGTAAGAGTAATAGTTAGTCGATCGACGACAAAGGTTACTTAAAGTTTAAGGGCAGATACTATGTCCCCGCTAAACAATCGATTAGACAAGAGCTTTTAAAGAGGCACTATAATAGTGAACTCGCTAGTTACTATAGCATAGAGAGGTCGCACGAGTTACTATCGCGCATATACTACTAGCTAAATAGTAAGCGGCATATAAAGGAGTATATACAGACCTATATAGTATGCTAGCGAGTCAAAGCACTAAAGCACTTACTATTTAGCGAGTTGTCTTTACTCCCTGTTCTAAAGAAGCCTTTTATAAAGCTTATAATAGACTTTATTATAGGTCTTCCCCCTACTAAGCGAAGAGGAAGCAAAGACGTCTTTAACGCTATACTAGTTATTATAGACCGATTTACTAAGAGTGCTCGTTATATTCCTGCTCGAAAGGATTAGACTGCTATTAATATAGCTAAAGCCCTATAGAACAACATCTTCTGCAGCTATTAGGGGACCCCTAAGGGGATAGTCTCCGATAGGGGCTCGATATTCACATCGCACTATTAGAGCGAATTATACCTATAGCTAAGACTAAAGCATCGGCTATTAATAGCCTTCTATCTATAGACGGACGGTTAAATAGAGAGGCAGAATGCTACGCTATAGCAGTACCTGCGTAGCTATATTAATAAGGACCCTAATAGATAGGTTAACCTCTTACAACTAGCTAAATTCGTATATAATAATAGTGTCTACTTATTAACTAAGGTTTCACTATATATAGCTATAATAGGTTAGAACGCTGCTATACTATAAGACCCCCTATCGCTCGAGGCCGAGCGTAAGGAAAGGGAAGCGCGTTAAGTACCCGAAACACTAGCGGCTATTAAGAGGGTTTAGAAGATGCGAGAAATCTATGCTAAGATAGCCGAGAAGTTAACAAAGGCTTAAGAGTACTAAAAGACCTACTACGACAAGCACTATACGCTAATAACCTTCAAACAAGGCGATATAGTTATACTAAGCACTAAGAACCTCCGCATCCGCAAACACCTATTACCTAATAGTAAAACACGCCCTAAATTAGCACTACGGTTTATTAGCCCCTTCCGAATCCGAGAACCGAAGGGCAATAGCTAGGCCTACTAGTTATAGCTTCTACCTTATTATACTATCTATAATACCTTCTATATCTCCCTTCTTAAACTATACTACTAGCGCGAAGGCGATAAAGCGCCTACTAAGTTAGAAGAAGTCTTAGCTAATAGTAAAGAACTGTAGTCTATAGAGCGTATACTAAAGCATCGGACTAGGCAAGGCAAGAAGGAGTACCTACTAAGATAGCAAGGCTACCTACCTAAATAGGACTCGTAGGAAGCTAAAGGTTCCTTCGAGGATATAACTAAGTTATTAGATAAGTATTAGACTAGTATAAAGAACAAGAAGAAGGCTAAGGCCCTATAATGTCGCTTAGGAAAAATGCTACCCCCGGGGTGCTATTAGCTAACTAATTAGAGGCAAGACGATTGTTAGCAAGGGACAATAAGACTATACTACTATAGTAGACACGCACTAAGTGTTAACGCTACCTCTTTACTAGCGCCCCTATAAGACCCTTCTTTAACGCCCCCTTTTATTCCTTTATTCTGTCGAGGCCTCGAGGCCTAGGCAATCGGCGAGGACGGCGCGGCCGGCGCGGCTATATTAGTAATAGTATTGCGGGGTGTGTTACTATTCGAAAAAGGAAGACGACGCGACTATATTAGTAACGGTATTGCTAATATTATTATTAGTTAAAGAAGGAAACTAGAAGCAAGGTAAAGTTAGCGCTAAGACGGCTAGCGCCGCTATTATTAATATTACCTAGTCGCTACTATTATTAACCTTACCTGCGTTAAAACTTTAAGGCACCTTAATCAAAACTTTAATTAAAACTTTAAGCCGCCTAAAAGATTAAGCGACTAATAGACTAACTAAGGGCAAAACTATAGAGCTAAGCTAGCCGGGGTCGATCTTGCGGACAATAGGTTACTCCTCGATCTTTCCGACCCTTTAAGCGAAGCGAACCTCTACTACTATACTTATAATAGCCTTTACCTATAGAAACTAGAAGAACTGAGTTTTTTGAAAAGATATAATTAGTTAACACTTAAAGGCTGCCAAACCTAACTAATTAGAGCTAGTAAAACTACGATAGTAAATAATAGCCCTCGTAATAACAAGAACAATCCCTCGTAATAATAAGAACAACCCTCGGAAGCGGACATTTCTAGGTCTTTTAAGAGTAGACGTAGAGAACTCGGTACGACATTACTTAGAACGGGGGCAGTGCTATAATACCCCGTATACCTACCTATTATAGCAGGGAAGGTGCGCTCGTATTGTAATTAGTCGATAGTCCTCAATTCTTATAGCTTTATATCCCTTTACTTTATTATATATAAGGATAGCGCAGTTAGAGTTAGACATTGTATTAGAAGGTAAGGTTTGATATAGTTATATAATCGGTAGTTGCGTGTTTAATTTAGCGCGGATTAAGCAGCTTATTAGACCTGCTAAGTTAGCAGCGATAGAGATTAGAACAAGACCGGCTACGAGGGCGCGGCCTTTAGAAGGGAAGCGTATATTAGGGCTAAAGAGGCTACACGTAATTGGCATATAACTAGGCCGAGTAAAGCTAGGGTCTTAATGCCTTAGGTAGGGCTTAGCGCTTAGCGTTAGGCTAACTCTCCTGCCTTCCTTCCTTTCCTCCTAGATCCTTATTAAATACTATACTAATTTACTACTACCCTATCTACCTACTAATATAACCCTTCTTATAGCGTACCTCGTTCGATAGCGAGGATGCTATTAAATAACCTTACAAATAGGGATAGTTAATCGTTTATAGATAAGCTATTACGTGCTTAGTAGAGGGACGCCTTTGCTATCGAGCGTATTAATAAGCTTATAAGTAGGCGGGCGACTCGATCTAGCAAGAGTAATAGTTAATTAATCGACGATAAGGGTTACTTAAAGTTTAAGGGCAGATATTATATCCCCGCTAAACAATCGATTAGACAAGAGCTTTTAAAGAGGCACTATAATAGTAAGCTCGCTAGTTACTATAGCATAGAGAGGTCGTACGAGTTACTATCGCGTATATACTACTAGCTAAATAGTAAGCGGTATATAAAGGAGTATATATAGACCTATATAATATACTAGCGAGTTAAAGCACTAAAGCACTTACTATTTAGCGAGTTGTCTTTACTCCCTATTCTAAAGAAGCCTTTTATAGAGCTTATAATAGACTTTATTATAGGTCTTCCCCCTACTAAGCGAAGAGGAAGCAAAGACGTCTTTAACGCTATACTAGTTATCGTAGACCGATTTACTAAGGGTGCTCGCTATATTCCTACTCGGAAGGATTAGACGGCTATTAATATAGCTAAAGCACTCTAGAACAATATCTTCTATAGCTATTAGGGGACCCCTAAGGGGATAGTCTCCGATAGGGGCTCGACATTTATATCGCACTATTAGAGCGAATTATGCCTATAGCTAAGACTAAAGTATCGGCTGTTAATAGCCTTCTATCTATAGACTAACGGTCAAATAGAGAGGCAGAATGCTACGCTATAGTAGTACCTATATAGCTATATTAATAAGGACCCTAATAGATAGGTTAACCTCTTATAACTAGCTGAATTCGTATACAATAATAGTGTCTACTTATTAACTAAGGTTTTACTATATATAGCTATAATAGGTTAGAACGCTACTATACTATAGGACCCCCTATCGCTCGAGGCCGAGCGTAAGGAAAGGGAAGCGCGTTAAGTACCCGAAACACTAGCGGCTATTAAGAGGGTTTAGGAGATGCGAGAAATCTATACTAAGATAGCCGAGAAGTTAATAAAGGCTTAAGAGTACTAAAAGACCTACTACGACAAGCACTATACGCTAATAACCTTCAAACAAGGCGATATAGTTATACTAAGTACTAAGAACCTCCGTATCCGCAAACACCTATTACCTAATAGTAAAACAAGGCCTAAGCTCGCACTAAGATACATTAGCCTATTTCGCATCCGAGACGAGCGCACCACACTAACAT